>NC_056054.1:113759917-114061431 GCF_016772045.2 Ovis aries
TGCCTAAAGAAACTAAGGCACCCTTAAAAAGCTACTTTAACTGATAACTTGCATATTCCAGGTGCACTGTTTGTGCTTTGCTGTCTTTGAGAATCCCTTTTAGTTTCTCCCCCTTGGAGAATGTAGTGATGTTATTTCTATGGGAACAATGATGTCATGAGTATGAATGGGGCTTAGTGACCATTATCAAGTTCAGTGATAGACCCCAGCTTTACCTATGAAGTTGCTAATGGGGCTCTGTTGTCAGCATTTTGAAATATATATGGCTAGCGATTCTGGACACCCCATATGGAGTGTGTGTTTGTGAAGCTATCTGTATGGGACTGTGAAATAAATCCTGCTTCACAGTTTGACTGTGGATCATCTGGATTCCCAAGTCTATAGGGTGGGAACTTGTAGCCTGTGAAATCAAGTTCCCAGCATCTATGGAAAAATGAAGGAGAAATATGTCTCCAGGGTTTGGTATCCAGATACATAAGGATCACAGTGTCAGCATTAATTCTGATCAGAGCTTTGTAATAATACATGTAATAAATAGGCATTGATATACAGTAGATGTATAGTTTAGTTTAACTTGAATGTATTTAAATGTTCTTTAAATGTAAATGGCTTAATGAATAATACATACAAGTTGTGACTAATGATCGGAGCCAGAGTCTTACTAAGCGGCATACCATAATGTACTTCCAGAGAGTGTACCCTGTGCAAAGAGTTGGTCTGGAAAGACTAAATTCTTCCTTTTGTGATTACTGCTGCTTTGTTTTTGTCTTTGCTCTTTTAGAACTGCATCCAGATCTTGCAGCTCAGTCTTTTAACAATTATCAGGATATATGACATTTGCTTTTTCTCATGGTCCAGATCGTTTGAACCAAGTTTAATGATTGCCTATCTTGATAACTTAAGGCTAGTCCAGTTAAAAATGAAGTATCATTACAAAGTAATGAGACTGATAATGATGTAGTTCATATATTGGTTCTAAAATAATTTCTGAAGGGATGAGGTCATCAAACTTTCAGGCAGTAATTATTCGAATGTATTATGTTCCCAAGATGACTACTTTGAGGGTTAACATATAAGTTCAGGTATACATGACAGAAATAAGTCTCTCGATAAATACTGCCTTAATCCTTTTGGGCTGCTGTAGCAGATAGCATAGACTTGGTGGCTTTCAAACAACAGCAACTGACTTTTCCAGTGTTAGAGGCTGGGAGTTCAGGATCAGGCTGAAGGATCCTGGCTGCATCCTGGTGAGGGCCCTCTGCCAGGCTGCACACAGCCCTTTTCCCCCTGCATCTTCACATGATGGAGAGGACAGAGAGCTCTCTGGGGTCTTTATTTTAAGGCCAGTTCATGAGGGCTCCACTCCTGTGACCTAATCACCACTCAAAGGCCTCACCTTCTTATACCCTCACATTAGGGATTAGGATTTCAATGTAGGAATTTAGTTTGGGGTGGGGCAGGGGGGACAAACATTCATTTTGTCCATAACACATAATAAATCTCATTTAGTACCGGAGAATGAGATTTTCCATATAAGTACAAGTTAAGCTTCTCCCTCTAAGGTTTAGTCCTATCTTTCAAAACTAATAATCATTTTATTGAAACATTTCATAATCTCTCGTGCCCTCTTTCTTGAACTTTACAGAATGAAACGTCACTCTTTTATTTTTCACGGCTCAAAGTCATTATTTTGAATTCTGTTTGTAATATTAAACCAAAATAAAGCAGTGCTGCCCTCGGAGGTTATTGACAGAGCATGCTTCTGCTGCTGCTGCTAAGTCGCTTCAGTCGTGTCCGACTCTGTGCGACCCCATAGACAGCAGCCCACCAGGCTCCCCTGTCCCTGGGATTCTCCAGGCCAGAACACTGGAGTGGGCTGCCATTTCCTTCTCCAATGCATGAAAGTGAAAAGTGAAAGTGAAGTCTCTCAGTCGTGTCCGACTCTTAGCGACCCCATGGACTGCAGCCCACCAGGCTCCTCCATCCATGGGATTTGCCAGGCAAGAGGACTGGAGTGGGGTGCCATTGCCTTCTCCGTGACAGAGTATAGTAGTAATTAATTCCCATGTTATATGACACAGGTTGCTCCATTTTTTGTTGTTTGTATATTTTTAGTTTTCTCTACTTTGCATCTTTTTTTGGTTTCATTCCTTGTTTTTAGGTTACTGGCGTTTGGTTCTTGCAGCTGTCAGTGTGCCCGACTCTGAGTTTGCTGTGCTTAGTCACTTCCTTGTGTCCCACTCTTTGCAACCCCATGGACTGTAGCCCCCCAGGCTCCTCTGTCCATGGAGATTCTCCAGGCAAGAACTGGAGTGGGTTGACATACCCTCCTTCAAGGGATTTTCCAAACCTAGGGATCAAACCCAGGTGTCCTGGATTGCAGGCAGATTCTTTACCGTCTGAGCCACCAGGGAAGCCCAAGAATACTGGACTGGGTAGTTCTCCAGGGGAACTTCCTGACCCAGGAATTGAACTGGGATCTCTTGCACTGCCAGTGGATTCTTTACTATCTGAGCTACCAGGGAAGCCTGTTAGGCTGAATCAGTTCAGTTCAGTTCAGTCACTCAGTCGTGTCCAACTCTTTGCAACCCCATGAATCACAGCACTCCAGGCCTCCCTGTCCATCACCAACTCCCAGAGTTCATTCAAACTCAAGTCCATCGAGTTGGTGATGCCATCCCTCCATCTCATCCTCTGTCGTCCCCTTCTCCTCCTGCCTCCAATCCCTCCCAGCATCAGAGTCAACTCTTCACATGAGGTGGCCAAAGTAGTGGAGTTTCAGCTTTAGCATCAGTCCTTCCAAAGAACACCCAAGACTGATCTCCTTTAGAATGGACTGGTTGGATCTCCTTGCAGTCCAAGGGACTCTCAAGAGTCTTCTCCAACACTACAGTTCAAAAGCATCAATTCTTCTGCGCTCAGCTTTCTTCACAACTCTCACATCCATACATGACTATTGGAAAACCATAGCCTTGACTAGACGGACCTTTGTTGGCAAAGTAATGTCTCTGCTTTTGAATATGCTATCTAGGTTGGTCATAACTTTCCTTCCAAGAAAGAAGTAAGTGTCTTTTAACTTCATGGCTGCAGTCACCATCTGCAGTGATTTTGGAGCCCAAAAAATAAAGTCTGACACTGTTTCTACTGTTTCCCCATCTATTTGCCATGAAGTGATGGGACCAGATGCCATGATCTTCGTTTTCTGAATGTTGTTCTTTAAGCCAACTTTTTCACTCTCCTCTTTCACTTTCATCAAGAGGCCTTTTAGTTCCTCTTCACTCTCTGCCATAAGGGTGGTGTTATCTGCATATCTGAGGTGATTGATATTTCTCCTGGCCGTCTAATTCCAGCTTGTGCCCAGTGTTTCTCATGATGTACTCTGCATAGAAGTTAAATAAGCAGGGTGACAATACACAGCCTTGATGTACTCCTTTTCCTATTTGGAACCAGTCTGTTGTTCCATGTCCAGTTCTAACTGTTGCTTCCTTACCTGCATATAGGTTTCTTAAGAGGCAGGTCAGGTGGTCTGGTATTCCCATCTCTTTCAGAATTTTCCACAGTTTATTGTGATCCACACAGTCAAAGGCTTTGGCATAGTCAATAAAGCAGAAATAGATGTTTTCTGGAACTCTCTTGCTTAATGGCCCCTAAAAAATGTTTGTGTTCTGGTGTTAGCATATGTGGCAAAAGATACTTTGCAAGTGTGATTAACCTTCCATGTGGAGGTCCTTTACTTATCCTGATTTTTCCAGATGGGCCCAGTGTAATCACAAGGGTCCTTCTGAGGGCACAGCAGGATGTCAAAGAGATTTGAAGATGCTGTGCTGCTGGCTGTGATGATAATGAAGGGACCATGAGCCAAGGAATTCAGGTAACTTTTAGAAACTGGAAAAGTTGAGGAAATGAGTTTTCCAGAAGGAAAACAAGCCTGTGGACTCATTTTAGGCTTCTGACCTCAAGAACAATAAGATGTTAAATTTGTGACATTTGTAAGCCACTTTTTTGGTCATGGTAATTTGTTACAATCTCATAAGAAACTAATACACTGCCCCTGGCTGTTGCCTTCCTAATTTGATACATTATATCAGGTAATTGAATTTATTAGGCATATACCTTCTGTCCAACAAATATTTGTTATCAATTTTGTATCAGATGTTCAGAATTCAATAAGACACAGCCTGTCCCAGGTGTCAGCTTTGCTATGCACCTAGTCCAGTTGGGAGATTGAGATGAGAAAAGACAGATAAAAGCATCTTTACAATCTACTGTATTAGGTGCTAAAATTGAATTATGAATAAAGAATAGTAGGAATTCAGAAGAAGGGGCAACTTTCTTATTTTGAGGGATCCAGAACATTCAGGTCTTAAAGAATGTGTATGTGATTTGTGGGGAAAGAAAGTGTAAAACGGGATTCATGCCTGATTGAAAAAGTGCTAGATGGGCAAAGACCATTCCGATAATGCAGAATTCATAAATCACCTTTAGCTGATTTTCTTCTAGATGATGAAGATCCTGCACCTGTTTTGGTTTTCTAAAGCCCTCTTGGCCTTTCTTTCTGCATGTTTGCTCGATATTTAGTCCTTCACACTCTGAAATTTCGCCTGTGGATAAGATAAGCATCAATTACCTGTAAATATAAAACGAAGGAATACCTAACCTGTGGCCAATGTACTTTCTGGAATATTCCTAAAGCTCTCATCTTTTCATTGACTATAGCAAAGAGAAGCTCCTGATCCTACTTCTTTTCCTTTTATAGGGCTCTCAGAGGCATCCTTATAAAATCTTGTAACAGTGAATAATATCATAAAATGTAACCAATTTCACTTCTAGTTCAAATTTCATGTTTTTAGGGGGTAACTTCATCATGGTAGTAGTCGAGTGATATTCTAATGGGAAATTTTTGTTAATTCACAGCATTTGAGAATGAAGAACACAGAATCGTATTTAGATTAGCTTGTATTTTAATGATGGGAAAATAGGGCATCTGGTTCTCAAAGAATTTATAGCTACTTTAATTGCAAATTATGTAGAATGATATAGCATCCTTTTGTTCCTGCTTAACACTTATCGTATCCAAAATATTTATTGAGTGCCAGCTAAGTGCAAAGTATTGTTAAAAGTGCTGTGGGAGTTTTAAAGCTACTAGTAGTCTTAATAGTAGCATAAAAAACATTTAATCATTTAACCCATTTATTGAGCTCTTTAAATGAGCCTAGGCAATCTTCTAATCCCTTTAGATATATTATCTTGTTTGATCTTTAGAAGAATTGCTTACTTACTGCCCATACTTTTTTTTTTTTACCTCTCTCTCATCTTAAACTAACGTCTAGCCCCATCTTTCTGCCAGAATAATCCATGTTAAAGAAATAGTGATCAGTCTTTCCAAACCCATTGGATTTTTTGCATCTATTTTCCTTGACTTCTCAGGAACATATGTCACCATTGGTCACCATCACTTCCTTTAAAGATTTTGGCTTTGTCAGTACGTGACATGTCCCTGACTTTACCCTCCCTGGCCATCCTTTCTATTAGATTGAATCATGTAGAAATTGCTGGTAGTCAGCTAGTTTGGTTCAAGAAATGTCATTTTCCTATGGTTTCATAGAGAAGTGAATCCTCTTTTTCTAGTCTATAAATTTTGGAGTTCTCACTTATTTTCTGTCTTTACACTACCATTAGGTACTCTCATACATTTACAAGTATTCACAGACAATCCAGAACTTGTATTTTTGATAGAGACCTCTTGCTGCTGCTGCTAACTTGCTTCAGTCATGTCCGACTCTGTGCGACCCCATAGATGATGGCAGCCCACCAGCCTACCCCATCCCTGGGATTCTCCAGGCAAGAACACTGGAGTGGGTTGCCATTTCCTTCTCCAGTACATCAAAGTAAAAAGTGAAAGGGAAGTCGCCCAGTCCTGTCCGAATCCTAGCGACCCCATGGACTGCAGCCTACCAGGCTCCTCCGTCCATGGGATTTACCTGACTTCAATTTTTAAATTTTTCCCACCACTTACTTGATGTCTCTTCTTGGATTTCTCAGATTTAAGTATCATCATGTCGAGAATCAAATTCTTACTCTTCTGCTGTGAATTTGGTTCTGCTCCTTTTCTCCTGGCCCAGTGACTGGCACCACCACATACACAGTTGCACAAGCACTGTAACCTCTGTCTTGGTTCCTTGATTTTCTCCAGTCCCTGTTGCGTTTACCTTTGAACTAGGTCTTAAATTCAGCAGCTTCTCTCCATCCCCCTGCCCTCCTAGTGGTCCTAGCTCAGGTGGAGTACTACAGCAGCATCTGAATGGTCTCCCAACATTTTTGCCCACCTTGCCCCACCTGTGGTCTCTTCTTCATACTATGACCAGAGTGAGCTTTTGAAGTCAGAATCTTTAGCTTTGCCCCTCCTCATCCCCCCCGCAACTTTAATGTATTCATTAGGCTAAAGGCTGTACTTCTTAATATGGTCTTAGGCTGCAAGGTGGCCCTCTGTCTACTTCTTTAGCTTCTTTTCCCTTTACTGTCCCCTCCTTTTATATTTTCTGGGCTCACCCTGTTCTTCTTTCAATTCCTGTGGTCCCTGTACTCCCTTCAGCCCAGGCTTTTGCCTCGGGAGTGACCTTTGCCTCGAATGTTTTTCTCCTTTCTTTGCCTACTTAGCTTCTCTTTATGTTATAAATTCTAAGTGTCCATTCCTGGAAGAAGCCTTCCTTTTCTTCGGTAAATCACATCACCCTAACATAAACTCATTTGCTTTATGAAAATCCTGTTACAATTCTTAGGGCTTCCCCTATGACTCAGTGGTCTGCAGTGCAGGAGACACAGTTTTGGTTCCTGGGTCGGGAAGATGCCCTGGAGGGCGAAATGGCAACCCACTCCAGTGTTCTTGCCTGGAAAATCCCATGGACAGAGGAGCCTGGTGGGCTACAGTCCATGGGGCTGCCTAGAGTTGGACACGACTGAACACTCACAGTTGCTTGTGACTGTTAGAGGTATCCATCCTCATAACAGCTCCAAGTCAGGCTGATCCCGTTTTATGTGTCAGGGAACTGGGCCAGGTGATCCGCCTGAGACAATTCAGCCAGGAGGTTGACTGAGTTGGGTGTCGAGCTCAAGCCTGTGTAATCATGTTTGTTTACGTTAGGATCAGTTTTTCTGGGTGAGAAACAGAGAAACCTGCAATAGAGGGAGTTTATGCAAAGTGGACATCCGTCTTTTGCCTGTAATGCTCTCCCCAGGTGCTTTGGCAGCCCGTGGTGTCAGAGAGCTGGGCTGCTTATGTGTCTTTCTTCACCTGATCGCACCTCGTCCTCGTGGTTCATCATGGCCTTATCTGTGGCTGGGCAGGGGCACGGGGTGCGTGCAACTGTCTCTTAGGGAAGGTTTCCTGAAGCTGCCATGGGGCGTTTTCTGTATGTCCCACTGCCTCAAACTTAGATGTATGGCCAGATAAACTGCAAGGGAGTTTGGGAAATGAAGTCGCTATTCCAGGTGGCTGCATGCTAGCTAAAACTGGGGGTTCTGTCGCTCTAGGAGGAGAAGTGGTGTATATCTGGAGATTACAGGCAGTCTCTATGTGAGACTTTAAAACCCAAGTTCTTAACCACTGGGCTTATAAGTTCCTGATCTCAAGCATTTCCATTTTGCTAGGGAAACAAAAGACAAACAAATGAAAAGTTAACAGTAAAAGAGAAATACTAGTGAAATAATATCAGTAAGAAGACATTGCCAACCATGTGATATGTGTTCAGGAATGAAGGATGATTTTTGGTGGTATCCAGGAAGGACACTGGTGTTAGGTAGGCATGGCGGTCCATAACCATGAGTCACCTGGTAAGAGAATTATTCCCTTTCTCATTCCCTTTCATTCTTCCTGATGGAATCAGCACTTGATACTTATCTTTACCACCATATATTATCACCACTCTTTTATTGTACAGACTGTCAGTTGTGCCAGACTCTCTGTGACCCCATGGACTGTAGCACGCCAGGCTTCCCTGTCCTTTACCATCTCCTGGAGCTTGCTCAAACTCATGTCCATTGAGTTGGTGATGCCATCCAACCATCCCTTCTGTCGTCCCCTTCTCCTCCTGCCTTCAACCTTTCCCAGCATCAGTGTCTTTTCCAGTGAGTCAGCTCTTTGCATCAGGTGGCCAAAGTATTGGAACTTCAGCTTTAGCATCAGTCCTTCCAGTGAATATTCCAGGTTGATTTCCTTTAGGATTGACTGGTTTGATCTCCTTGCTATCCCAGGGACTCTCAAGAGTCTTTTCCAACATCACAGTTTGAAGACATCAATTCTTCGGTGCTCAGCGTTTTTTATTGTCCAGCTCTGACGTCCATATATGACAACTGGAAAAGCCATAGCTTTGACTGTACAGACCTTTGTTGGCAAAGTAATGTCTGTGCTTTTTAATACACTAAGTTTGTCATAGCTTTTCTTCCAAGGAGCAAGCATCTTTTAATTTCATGGCTGCAGTCACCATCCGCAGTGATTTTGGAGCCCAAGAAAATAAGTCTGTCACTGTTTCCATTGTTTCCCCATCTATTTGCCATGAAATGATAGGACTGGATGCTATGATCTTCATTTTTTGAACGTTGTTTTACACCAGCTTTTTCACTCTCCTCTTTCACCCTCATCAAGAGGCTTTCCTCTTTGCTTTCTGCCATAAGGGTGGTGTCATCTGCATATCTGAGGTTGTTGATATTTCTCCCTTGATTCCAGGTTGTGCTTCATCCAGCCTAGCATTTTTCATGATGTACTCTGCATATAAGTTAAATAAGCAGGGTGACAATATACAACCTTGACATACTCCTTTCCCAATTTTAGACTGGTCCATTGTTCCATGTTCAGTTCTAACTGTTGCTTCTTGACCTGCATACATGGTTTGCAGGAGACAGGTAAGGTGGTCTGGTATTCCCATCTCTTTTAGCATTTTCCAGTTTGTTGTGATCTACGTAGTCAAAGACTTTAGTGTAGTCAATGAAGCAGAAGTTTTTCTGATATTCTCTAGCTTCTTCTATGATCCAGTGGATCATCACTCTAATACTGGTTATAAGAGGGTTACTTTTTAATCTCATTAGTGTCAGTGAAGCTTTTGTTTGTCTTCTGGTTCTGGGTGTTTTCCACCCTAATGAGTCTTAGAGAATCCCTGGTGGCTCAATGGTAAAGAATCTGCCTACAATACAAAAAAAAAAAGAGACACGGGTTAAGGAAATGGTGACCCGCTCCAGTATTCTTGCCTGGGAAATCGCATGGACAGAGAAGCCCAGGGGGCTATAGTCGATGCGGTTATAAGAGCTGGACACGACTTAGTGGCTAAACCACCACCACCACCAAGTCTTAAACATGCTTAGTTTTGTTGATGTTGAAGGCTTTGACCAATGTGCTGGCTGTTCATCTTCTGAATAGTTCTGTACTGAATGTTTGTCCTGTTGAATGCGAGATTTCTAATGAGTCCTGATAGAAGAGCCTATTAATTATTAAAACATCACCAGGATGCTCATAATTCTGATCTTTTGTCCTTTTCTTCCTAGAGGATATATATTTCAGTAGTGAGTCATGGAATGTTAGGCCACAGTGTAAATGACTGCACTTCCGTAGTTGTGCTAAAACCAGGAGTGGAAAGGCTAGCAGCGCAGCAGTAGTGATAGTCGTGATAGTGGACAGAGCAGCAGTTGGGTCAAAGAGCTATGTCTGCCCCAGGGAGGTAATACTACTTCCAAACTATGTTTGAAGAGAGAGAAATCTGCTACTGTTGAGTTTTAGCATTGCTAAAGTTTGTACGGAAAATCGTGCAGAATTTTCCTAAAGCATCCACGCATATTAGTGAATGGTCATAACACCTGGTGGATTGGCCACCTGTATTCATCTCCTCTCTCTCCCAAACTTGACTGAAATTATGATAAAGAGAACAAAAGGTGAAGTAGTCAATAAAAGACTTCAGTGATGTTTTAAAGAACAGAATGTGTGGTGTTTTGATGGCTTTCACTGAACAGAGGCAGCGTCAGATGGACAGGAAAGTTGATTGATGTGGGAAAACTCTGGAGAGACTCAAGACAGGGAGGCTAGCAGTTGTTGCGAAAGGCAGAGGTAAAGTGCCAAGATAAAAAGATCTTCAGTAGAAATATTTACATTGAACTCGAAGGACCCTAGAGCTCCCTCCCTCTTCCTGGAATACTGATTATAAGAAGACTTATGTCTGGAGAAACTGAATGGTCCCAGAGAAATGATCTCTAGACCTTGACACCTGAAGATTTCTGCAACTAAAAGGCTCACTTGTCAGGACTTTCAGACAATGAGCCCCATCCACAGACAGAGCATTTCCAGTCAGCATGTAACTTATTTTTCTCCTCAAATAGAGGTGGGCAATCCAAGATCATGACATATTTGAGGAAACTATTCTACACAATAGAGAGGCAAAAATAAAACAGAAGGAGGAAGCTGAAGAAAAGAGATAGCAGAGACCAGAAGAAAACCTAAAATAACAAAACTATAATTGAGACACTATTTCCTAAAATATGAACAGGATGTTATGAAAAAGAAATAATCAGAGAACTCTTCCAAATTAAAAATGTGATATTCAAACTAAAAATGAAATCAGTGGAAGTGTTGAAAGGTTAAGAAAGAGAGAGAGGAAATCAGCTAAAAATTAGAATAGAAATACAAGGTGGGAGAGAAAAGATTAGCAAATCAGAGAATCAGTCTGGGAAGTCCAACATCTGATAAATACAAGTTTAAAACAGAACAGAAAAAAACAAATGGGAGGAAATTGGCAAAGAAGCAATACAAGAAAAATTCTTAGTTGAAAAGTTTTCAGATTGAAAGTGTTACCAAAAGGTGTGGGTTCCAGCTGCTTGCTACTCAAAAGTCAGTAAATGGGCCAGGTTGGTGAAAAGGAAAGTTTGCTTTATTTCAGATGCTGGCAACTGGAGACACCTGTCCAAAGGCTGCTCCCCGCCATTGGCAAGCAGGGGGTGAGACCTTTCATAGGCTGAGGCAGAAGCCTACATGCAGAAACAGCGCAGTCAGCTCTGACAGTCTTCAAATCGGTCATAGGTGATCTGACCAGCATCAACTTCATTGTTTTAGGTACAACTAATCTTCAGTTCCAGGGTCCATTTGTTCTTTGAGGCCAGTTCTCAGAATTGTGGCCGCTTATATTGTGGGTTCAGTCTGTGATCATCTAGTTAACTTCTTCCACCTGGGGTTTCGTGTCTATGAGACAGCTCATAGGATATGGCTCAGAATATTATCTGTAGTCCCTGAGAAGGAACTAAAGGTCCTTGCCTGTGCTTAATGACTACATTATTATTATTTGGTCTCCTTTGACTGCTTTCCTTTGTTTCTGTATTTTTCATTTCTCTGACTAACCTTATTCTTTGACTAAAGTTTTCCAAAGACAAAAGGCAGGCAAAGAACATGGGGCAGGGGGCAAGGACCATAGGGCCCTGCTCTGTTTCGAAAGGACCCACTGAATGACCAGCACAGTGAAAATGAAAAGGACTTAGTGCTCAAGGTACATCCAGGAAACCAAGGCACTTTGAAGATATTTCCTTTTCTCATTGTAACTGTGCTTCCCCTTTCCATCTTAGGAAGTAGTAATTCCAAAAAGCAGGAGAGTTCCAGCAAAACGTCTATTTCTGCTTTATTGACTATGCCAGAGCCTTTGACTGTGTGGATCACCACAAACTGGTATGTGGAAAATTCTTCAAGAGATGGGAATACCAGACCACTTTACCCGCCTCTTGAGAAACCTATATGCAGGTCAGGAAGCAACAGATAGAACTGGACATAGAACAACAGACTTGTTCCAAATAGGAAAAGGAGTGCGGCAAGGCTGTATACTGTCACCCTGCTTATTTAACTTATATGCAGAGTACATCATGAGAAACGCTGGGCTGGAAGAAGCACAAGCTGGAATCAAGATTGCCGGGAGAAATCTCAATAACCTCAGATATGCAGATGACACCACCCTTATGGCAGAAAGTGAAGAAGAACTAAAGAGCCTCTTGATGAAAGTGAAAGAAGAGAGTAAAAATGTTGGCTTAAAGCTCAACATTCAGAAAACTAAGATCATGGCATCTGGTTCCATCACGTCATGGCAAATAGATGGGGAAACAGTGATAGAGTTTATTTTTCTGGACTCCAAAATCACTGCAAGTGGTGACTGCAGCCATGAAATTAAAAGATGCTTGCTCCTTGGAAGGAAAGTTATGACCAACCTAGACAGCATATTAAAAAGCAGAGACATTACTTTGCCAACAAAGGTCTGTCTAGTCAGGGCTGTGGTTTTTCCAGTGGTCATGTATGGATGTGAGAGTTGGACTATAAAGAAAGCTGAGTGCTGAAGAATTGATGCTTTTGAACTGTGGTATTGGAGAAGACTCTTGAGAGTCCCTTGGACTGCAAGGAGATCCAACCAGTCCATCCTAAAGGAGATCAGTCCTGAATATTCATTGGAAGGACTGATGTTGAAGCTGAAACTCCAATACTTTGGCCACCTGATGCGAAGACCTGACTCACTGGAAAAGACCCTGTTGCTGGGAAAGATTGAAGGCGGGAGGAGAAGGGGACAACAGAGGAAGAGATGGTTGGATGGCATCACCAACTGAATGGACATGAGTTTGAGTGAACTCCGGGAGTTGGTGATGGACAGGGAGGCCTGGCGTGCTGCAGTCCATGGGTCACAAAGAGTTGGACATGACTGAGCGACTGAACTGAACTGAACTGAACTTCCATCTTAGAAGGGGCCATAGTGTGTCATCTGAGAAAGACTCAGGTTCTATCTTTTAAGCTAATTGAATTTGCAAACTTTACAGTCAATTTCTTATGGTAAAATATCCCTCACAGTTCCTTGGTTATTTTAATTATTCATTATCAAATGTAATGTCCCTGTTTTTAAATTAGATTTCCTTTTATTCTTTGTAGTGATTGGAGGGGGAGTTAAGAGATACAGAGATGTGGAATAAGGGACCTTTTTGAGAAGTAATTTGAGATATTTTTAAAAAGAGATAATAGTGGATATTTTGGGAACTAGAATGAATAAACTCATTCAGGTTTTAAAAATCTGTGTTCATTTGTGAGCAGTGATCTGAATGTAATCAGTTTCAACTGAGTATCATCCTGATCAAAAAAGGGCTGGGAAGGAATAAAAGAAACTCAACTCATTTTAGCCTGGAGGAAAATAGTTCTTCTTGGGGAGAGGGACACAACTATTCCCAGCCAATAAGTTGTTAAAATGACATATTATTTGTACGTTAGTCATAGAAGATACTTTGATTTGGGCTCAGAATGTGATGATTGCTGCAAAACGAAGACCATTAAGGACCATTTTCTAAGGACTATAGTTGTCTCTTCTTTTTTTTCCCCCAATTTTCTTTTGGAGAAGTAGGAAAGAGAACAATTTTCTGGTCTAGTCAGCAGCTTGATTTCCTACAAGATGTTAAACTCTTAGGAAAGGATGCAAATAAGCTGAGTCTGTTTCATAAACTGAAGTAACTTTTCAAAGTGTTGGGCTAAGTGTCCAAAGAGCTTTAACCTACAATGCTGAGAATTTATGTTGTCACGACTCTCCTTCATCATAGCCATTAGAATAACCAAGTATTTTAAAAGGAAAAATAAATCAAAGTAGAACATTGTAAAGTTAAATGGCAGCTAGCCAAGAGCTTGTCCATTGCTTGTATTCCTCCCGCCTGGGATCCGTTTGCCTCTATGTATGGGTAGCATTATTGTTTCTTGTACACTTTCTCACTTCACTGGGCAATTAGCCTCCTTTGTGAGTTTCTTGCTTCCTCACTTGTCTTCTTATATTCTCAACACAGCGGCCAGAGTGATTGTTGGATCAAGTCCGTATAGTTAACTGAAAATCCTATAATATTGCTAAAGAGGATATAAAGTTCAACCTACATAGCTCCTATTTTCAAAGAACTTACATGTTAGTTGAGAAGACGACAAAGAACCATGTTCTAAGAGTATTAGATAGATTTTTATATATAGCATTATTATAAAATCAGTCCCTTGCATGCTAATTGCCATAGTAGTTTAGAAGAAATTCCTGTAGGTTATGGTAGGGCAGATTTTTATGAAGTAGTATTTAAGGTACAACTTATGGGAATACTTTGGATAGATGAAGAGAACAAGCAAGAAGTTTTCAGATAATAATCATGTAAGTAACAGTGCAGACATGATAAAATCCAAGTATCTTCTGGATGCACGGTGAATACAGCATGGTGCAATTGAACTATTGTAACATAGAATTTCATGAAGTCAGTGATTTTCAAATTTTCCTTTTATAAGTCAAGACCCTTTTTGTTAAGCAGAATATTACATGTAAAGAAAGTCAAAGTATCAGTTACTCAGTCTTGTCTGAATCTTTGCAGTCCCATGGACTGTAGCCTGCCAGTCTCCTCTGTCCATGGAATACTCCAGGCAAAAATACTGGAGTGGGTAGCCATCCCCTTCTCCACGGGATCTTCCCGTCCCAGGGCCCGAACCCAAGTCTGCATTGCAGGCAGATTCTTTACTATCTGAGCCACCAGCAAAGCCCATTACATGGAACTCCACCCACCATATTAAATATGAGAACTGTAGCTTCCATGGATAAAGCAGTATGCAGCTGGGGAGTACTTGCCCATTTTTCCTGCTTGATTTCTTAGCCCCACAGTGGTGGTCTTTGAAGCTCTCTCACCAGACATGGGGTTCTGAGGAATAAAGCTTAGAAACCACAAGTTTTGGGGAGCAGCTTGGTTGGAGAAGGAAAATTGACCACTTAGTGTCAGTTGATAAAAAGTGTTGAATATCGGTTTTGAATTTCTTACTTAGCCAGTGAATTGTTATAGAAAAATTTTGACCAGAGTCTTTTAGCATAATGTTTCAGAAAGATTAGGCAGGTGGCACGGTGCAGTTTTTGTGCCCCCTGACCCCACAGCATGACCTTTGGAACACCTCACAGGGGTCCTCTGAGAATGTTTACTTTTTCTGACTAGGGAGTGAGGTATGTGTGGCTGAAATAACTTAAGGGGAGAAAGGAAAACTAAAAAAGATATGAGGGCCAAGTTGGTGAGCGCTGGCCAAGGTTAAATAGGATAATATATAATGAAAGTGCTCTGAATTTATCAAAGGCCGTTGTGTAAAAGACCAAACCCTGTGTGTTAGAGTACTTTCTTAGCAGTGCAGGTTGCTCAGTTGTGTCTGACTCTTTGCGACCCCGTGGACTCTAATCCTCCAGGCCAGAATACTGGAGTGGGTAGCCTTTCCCTTCTTCAGGGGATCTTACCAACCCAGGAACCGAACCCAGGTCTACCTGCACTGCAGGCGGATTCTTTACCAACTGAGCTATCAGGGAAGCCCAGAGTAATATCTTAGCAGCAGTAATATTACAGTAGAGTGGGAGAGAGGAGGCAGCCTGTGGATGAGACACTGGTTCAGCCCCACGTGTGCGCTGGTTTCCAGGCGTGCGCTTAGCTTTCGGTCCGTAGTAATGGCCGCCAGCTGCCTGTTTTCCTCTTGTCCTCAGGACTGCCTTGATTTCTGATGGCAGTGGCTTTCCCACGTGCAGCCTGTGTGGAGAACAGGAAGGGAATTCTGCAGCATGTGTTCCAGAATGGCTGGCTGAAGCTGGGGCTGCTGCGCACCTCACAGATTGTCCACTCAGGACTCTGTGCAGGGAATGAAACACAGACGTCTGATCCTCTGAGAAGGATAAACAGCCCCAAGGGGCAGCAGCATGACTGAAGCCCTTAGATAGGGGTGGTGGGAGGTAGAGCTGAGCACACTGGATTCCGCCGTCCGTGCAAGCAGATGATTCCCTTAGCTGCTCCCTTGCAGGCCTGCCCTCCGCTGGCTGCTTGGGGCGTGTATTCAGTATTCAGCTTGTCCTTCTGTGTGAGTCACAGGTATGTTAGCTTTCGCTTCGTGTGGATTCAGAGACAGGCAGAGGGTTTCCGAAACCAACAGGACGGTGGGCTCGAGATTGCCATGTGACAGTAGAGCTGAGATTGAGTGCGACTCCTGCCTAGGAAACGAGGCTGAAGAAATGGTTTCTGACATGGCCATTTGATCTTCAGTTCTAGGGCCTACAGAGGCATACCCAGGTCTGACCACAGGTCTCTAAGGCAGTAGGATATTCCTCCAAGTCTGGAATAATGGCCCCCAGAGAAGCTGAGCTCCCCAGAGTTGAGCAGGCTTGGGCACAGCAGTCGAATGACCTCCAGCGTGTCCTTTGGCTTCAGTGCAGTCAGTGATGCAGGCAGCGCCTGTACTCGCTGTGCACAGGCTGGAGGGAGGCCTTGTGGCTGGGAAGACTTCCCTCATCCTCTTAGGCAGTTACAAGGTTCTCCTGGCTAGACGGTACTGTGGGCCACCGCTGGAAGCCCCTGTGCTCATCCTGGGAGGCGGCGGGCCTGGAATGGCCTGGTCTGCACTTCAGTGGGGATGGTGCTCCTCACAGTCAATCTGGACCAACCCTGGAGGAGTGGGAGATTTCTAGGGAGAGGGTACAGATGCTCCCCCATTCTGACGTTTCATCCAGCCCTGAGCATTTTATTTTATTTTTTTAATTAACAGGGTAAAATAGATTTTAAAGTACAGTTTTATTAATTTTAATGGATGTATAGACTCATGTAGCCACCACCGCAATCAGGAGGCAGAGCTGTTCCGTCCCCCCACATCTCCTTTGCACTATCCCTGTGGAGTCACACCCTCTTCCAGTCCTGCTTCCTGGTACCTATTCGATTTGTTCTCTGCGCTATGGTTTTGCCTTTCTGAGAATGTTTTAGAACTGGTCTCATGACCTTGTGAGACTGGCTTCTTTCATTCAGCATTGATATCTTTGAGCACTTTCAGTTCTGTGCATATTAATAGAGCATTCACTTTTATATATTAATTTTTTATATTTCAGCTGATTTACCAGTAATTTTTATATTTTTTATAGGCAGCACTACCTCACACATGAAGTATCTGTTTTCCTTATATTTTTTCAGTAGTATTTCAGTATATGGATGTACCACAGTTTATTCACCTTTATTCACTATTATGTTTGAAGGATATTTGGATCGTTTCTAATTTTGGCAGTTATAAACAGAGCTGCTAAACATTCATGTACAGGTGTTTATGGGAACAGAAGTTTTTCTCTAGGGTGAGTACACAGCAGAGGTGTTGTTGGGCATATGGTAAGTGTATGTTTATGAGGAACGTCAGAACAGTTTTCCAGAAGCGCTGTGCTGTTCTACATCCCTTTCAGCAGTGCACAAGGGTTCACTTGCCCTGTGGCTTCACCAGTTCTTGGTGGTGATAGTGTTTTCTAATTTACCTATTCTGATGGGTATACAGTGGAATCTCATTGTGGTCTTAATTTGCATTTGCCTAATAAGCAGAAACATCACATTGCCGACAAAGGTCTATATAGTCAAAGCTATGGTTTTTCCAGTAGTCATGTATGGATGTGAGAGTTGGACCATATAGAAGGCTGAGCACTGAAGAATTGATGCTTTCAAATTGTGGTGGTGGAGAAGACTCTTGAGAGTCCCTTGGACTGCAAGGAGATCACATCAGTCAATCCTAAAGGAAATCGACCCTGAATATTCATTGGATGGACTGATGCTGAAGCTCCAATACTTTTGCCACCTGATGCGAAGAGCCAACTCATTGGAAAAGACCCTGATGCTGGGAAAGATTAAGGTCAGGAGGAAAAGGGGACGACAGAGGATGAGGTGGTTGGATGACATCACCTACTCAATGGACATGAACTTGAGCAAACAGGGAAGCCTGACGTGCTGCAGTCCACAGGGTTGCAAAGAGCTGGACATGACAGCCACTGAATAACAACCGTGGCTAATGATGTTGACCATCTTTTCATGGGAAGCCATTACCCCACCCTTGGGGGAATGTCCTGTTGTCTGAGGGAGCTGTAATGAGGTTTGAACGTGTCTCTGTAGGCACTTAGACTTAAGATGCAGACTTCAAAGGTTCCAATGTGCAAAAATAATTTTTTAGCCTAGTTTCCTAGGCAGGAATCTCACTGCAGTCCCAGTTCCTCCTGTCACACAGAAACACTGAGCCAACCACCAAACCTAATTGGCTTCTTCTCTTGAGATCATTTGCCTTCCAGATATTTATCCTCTGATGAAGTTCTGTTCAAGTCCTTTGCCCGCTTTCTACTTGGGTGGTTTTTTATTGTTGAGTTTTGAGAATCCCTTGTGTGTTCTGGTTATATTTTTTGCCAGATTTGTAATTTGCACATATTTTTTTCCCAGTCTTTAGTGTGTCTTTTTATTCACTTCAAATTGGCTTCCACAGAGCAAAAGTTTTAAATTTTGATGAAGTTTAATTTATCAACTTTCTTTGATCATGCTTTGGATGTCATGTGTAAGAATTCTTTATAACCCTGGGTTGTGAAAATTTTCTCCTGTTCTAAAAGTTTTATAGTGTCACATTTAAATCTGTAATCTATTTTGAATTAATTTTTGCAGATGGTGTGAGTTTTATGTCACAGTTCATTTGCTTGCCTGGTCCAGTCCTATCTCACTCTCAGGAGTTAATTCTCTTTTCCTGACAAATTTGACCTCAGGTTTCCAGTGGAGGTGATGAAAATCCCCCTCAGATTATAGATTATTACTTCATGGGAAAAGAATCCCAGGCAGAGGCCCCATGTCAGAAGTCTGGCAATTTTTGCACTTCTTAGTAGAGGTTTCTTCTCCCTATTTTTATCCTCATTTCTGAATAATCAGAATAGGCTCATGTTTCAAATCTCATCTGCCTCCCAAGGTCCCCTCATATATTTTCCATTCTCCATGCAGTGGTCTCATTCCTATACTGTGAATGTCACAGCCATTGTGTTTGGTACCCGAACATGGTATCATAGGGAAGAGATAAAAAGTTCAGAAGAAACTCGGATGGGGTGAAGCAGGGATTGGCAAACTGCGCTTTATGGGTCAAATCCAGCCCACTGCCTGCTTTTTATGAATAAAGTGTTATTGGACCATAGGTATAGCCACTGACTTAAGTATTGTCTGTGGCTGCTTTTGTGCTACGATGGCAGAGTTGAATAGTTATAACAGAGACGACATGGCCTTCAAAGCATCACATATTTACTCTCTTGCCCTTTACGGAAAAGTGTTGCCAGCTCGTGGAATTGAGACTGGTGCTGGTGTTGAGTTTTGAGGTAGGGCACTTGGCTGAGGTTAAAACTGAGTCTTGTAGAAAACAAGGGATAACAGTACTTTTCCTACATAAACCATTTTGGCATCTTTTGATCCAGTGTCATCTGTTGACATAGGAATTTGGAGGAAGCAAGATCTGTTGCCATCTTGGAATAGCCTAGTGATGAAGGGCTGGAAGGGAAGATGAGACTAAGTTGGGATTATGTGGTATATCTGAGTGATCCCTGATGTGGGAGGGGAAACTCAGGGGTGACATGAAGAACAGCATTTGCTTCTTACCCCTCCTGGACTCTCTGTTTTTCTGATCTTCTTCTGTACTTGACTTTAGTGGTCCTCAGCCTTAGCTGCACATTAGAATCACCTGGTCGGTACTCCATACCAATTAAACTGATTTCCGGGGATGGGATGGAGATACCAGGATTTAAGTTTCCCAGGTTAAGAAGAATCGAAGTTGACAACCTTCAATACACTTTGCAGTTCTTAAGACCCCGAGGAAATGTTGCCACCTGCTGACAGCAGGAAGTTATTAAGCTTGGAAACCAGTCCGTAGCTCTGAATCCCACTCCAGTCTGGGATCTTGTGCTCTGGATAATGTATGTTTATCATCTGTATATTAGAGTTTGATTTTTGGCCATCTCAAAGTACCTTTAATGAGAAACAACCTATCTCAGCTTTGATGTGACCCAGAATATTGACATACACAATCCTGGGTAGGAATCATAGGGCATTAACACTGAGGAAAACCGTAGAGGTCATTAGCTCAAACAGCTAGCACATCCAGTGTTGTTTGGACTTACGTACCCTGGCCCTAGAGCCTTGCTATTCAAAGTACGGTCCGTGGGCCAGTAGCATCAGCATCACCTGGGACTTTGTTAGAAAGGAAGAACTTCCCTTCTCCACCCCCCACCCTATACCCACCTCTACCCCTTGACCCACGGAATCTGTAATTTACCAAGATCCTCAGGTGATCCATACGGAAACTTAAGGTCTGAGAAGTACTGCTTTAGAGACTCGTAAGTGGAAGCTGCTGTGAGTAGATTTCAAGGCATAGTAAGAAACTATTTCTCAAACACAGCTGCCAGAATTCAGTTAGACTGTACGACCTGTTACCAGAGACAACACTGTTACTTCCGAGTTGTCCCACGTCTGATTTTATTGTTGTTCTCCTCCCCGGAGAGTTTCTTCAGAGTCTCCCAAGAATGGCCTTCCGTACACATTTTGTTACAGCGCAGATGCGGGCCTGCTGTGGTCTCCCCGTTGTTTTCTCCTCAAACCTGGAAACTCATGACTGATGGGTGAGTGCAAGCACAGGTTATCCAGATCTCATCTCTCTCTCATTGTGCTGATAAGCCTGAGCTTGCGAAGAGAGGCTAGACAAGGGAGTCCCACATGAATGCCTACATACCCTCTAAATTCCCTTCTAACTTCTACACCCAGATTCTCCAGTACAGGCAGACCGTTTGATGTTAAACATGTCTGCTGTGCTCATTTGTGCTGTCCTTGTTGAGAGCATTTAGAGATGCTTTAGAGAGAGAGATTAGAGACCATTTCCTTATCCTGCTTCTCAGTCTAGTGATTTCATCCGGACATTCTCTTTATTCTTACAGCCCAGTACTTGATATATACTCCCGGTCATTCCTAGGTTGTTTCCCATTTCCCACGTTGTTTCTTCTGGAATCCTCAGTGCTGGTGCCAAGATTATGTTCACCATCTGCCCCTCTGCTTTTCACTGTTTTCAGAACCTGAAGGAATGCAACTCCCTCCTCCTTTCTATGCAAAACTCTAATCATTTCCTTTCCAAGTGAGAGCCCTCCTCTGTCTGTCTGCATTCTGTCTCCCTTCCATCCTCTGCCTCTGCTTATGGAATAGGCCTTGCCCTGCCCAGACACCCTCATCTCCTTGTTAGCATACCTTCTCCCCTGCCCTCTTCAGGTGAGCCTGCCCATCACACCATTCCCACAAGGGCTGTGAGCCTTGTATTATCTGGAATCACATTCAGAGCTGGAATGTTCTCAAACAGCATCTAACCCAATACCTCTATTTCACAGACGGGAAGAATAATGCCCAGAGCGGTTAGGGGCCCAGGGTCACACAGCTGAGGGTGGGAATGTTGGTTGTGAATCACTGTCCAATGTGGCTCTTTCAGGGACTTTATAATATTTGATGTGAACTGTTTCATTTAACTTTACAAGGTAAGTGTGGAGATGTGCATGGTGGATGATCAGGGATGCAGGACGTCACACAGTATGGTTGATTGTCTTCTTTTAAAGAGAGATAAATCAAGCCTTAGCCAGAAGCATTCATTGTCTCATAACCATTTTTGGTCTGAAGCAACCTTAAATTCTTGATCCGTGACTCTACTAAGTACTGACAGGCTTTTACCCCTTCAGGCATGTGTGTGTGTAGATATGAGTTATTCTGTTTAAGCATTGTTGTGTCTTTATTTTCTTCCTCGGGAAGATGACTTTAATGTCCTTTATCTTCCTACTTATATGAGATACTGTGTTAACCTCCTAGAGGATGATCTGGGTTAGATATTAGAGGAGAAGAATGGAGTTGGTCACAGTCGGGATTTGTTGTTTTAGTTTTGGCTTTTCACCCATCTATGCCTCTGAGTTTACTTAAAAGGAGAAGGTTCTAATATGTGTTTTTACCGCGCTGCAGGAGCTAGTGGAGGGAAAGGCAGCCTGAACTCAGTGGGTTATTAGTAGCAGTGGTACTTATCTTGCTTCATAAATCACCCCTTTGGGCCCCTTAATCATGTGGGGTGTTGTTCAGCTCCCCGTGACCTGTCAGCATGCTCCCAGTCAAAGAAAGTGGCGGCTGTATTCCAGGGCCCGTCTAGTCTTCTCTCTGCAGGGAGCAGCCGCCACTCAGAGGCTCCCTTGGGTACACAGCCTGGAATTGCCTGCACTTGCGGCCGCCGCTGCCTATCACCCCAGAGCCTGTTTAATTTGCCCTCTACCGTCATGCCGGTCTCTCCACACTGTGAAAATGTCTCCCTCCCACAGAACATCTGTGTTTGGATGAACCTCTCGCCCCACTTCACAGTGCTCCAGAAAGCAGTGAACTGGATGTTTCCTGCCCTGAAGCCCTCCTGACGTTCAGAGGGCCCCTTTGCCATGTTTTTCTGTCCCCATTAGCATTCTGTGCCCATCCCAGGTCATTGACACGTGTCCTGGGGTGTGGAATAGGGTGAGAAGCAACAAAGGAAATGAAGGCAGCCAGTGCAATTAGTATGGGAAAGAATTTGGGGTGTAGACTGTGTGCTTTCCGTTGAGTAGTCTGAGACTATTCTAGATCCTGTGAAGTTAATTTCCAGTAAGTTCTTCATCCTTTTCTTGCTGCCTCTTATAAATGGAGTTGCCTGCATATCTGAGAGCTCATTACACATGTATTGGATGAAGGGAGGAATGAATGATGATTTTATTTTCTGGAGCCAAGACTCTGGGCTGGTGGGGTGCTGGGGCTGTAGGGAACAGATGTTGAGCACAGGGCTAAGAGTTTCAGGCTTGAGTTTTCTGTGAATGAACCTTGGGAACTATTTTACTGTTTTTAGGCAGTGGCTTCTTCATAAGATGAAATATCTGGTCAACATTTGTGATTCCAAACATTTCAAACACAAGAATTCCTCTAAATTTTTGTTGATAAAATATTTCAGAAGCTTTTGCACAGGGAAGGAAATCAACAAAATTCACCTACTGAATGAGAGAAGATATTTACAAACAATGTATTTGATAAGGGGTTGATATAACTCCTATAACTTCATATCAAAAAAGGGAACAACCCAATTGAAAAATAAGCAGAGGGCTTAAATAAATATTTTTTTGCAAAGAAAGCATACAGATGACCAATAGACACATGCAAAGATGGTCAGCATCACTAATCGTTAGGGAAATGGAAATCAAGATCACAGTGAAATATCACCTCACACCTGTCAGAATGACTGTTATCGAAAAGGTAAGAAACCTTTGTGATGATAAGGATGCGGAGAGAAGGGAACTCTCATGAGAACCTCATGTTGGTGGGAATGTAAATTGGTACAGCCATGGAAAACAATATGGAAATTCTTCAAAAAAAAAACCCTAAAAGTAGAGCTATCATATGATTCAGCTATTACACTTTTGGGTATTTATCTGAAGAAAATGAAAACACTAGTTCAGGAAGATATATATACTGTCTTCATAGCAGCGTGATTTACAATAACTGACATACGGAAGAAACCCAAGTGTCCATCAATGAATGGTTAAAGAAGATGTGGCATATGAAAGCACTCAGCCATGAAATATCACTGGAATATTGCTCAGCCATGAAAAAGAACGGGGTCTTTCCATTTGTGTCAACATATGTGGACCAAAATCACTGCAGATGGTGACTGCAGCCATGAAATTAAAAGACGCTTACTCCTTGGAAGGAAAGTTATGACCAACCTAGACAGCATATTCAAAAGCAGAGACATTACTTTGCCAACAAAGGTCTGTCTAGGCAAGGCTATGGTTTTTCCTGTGGTCATGCATGGATGTGAGAGTTGGACTGTGAAGAAGGCTGAACGCCGAAGAATTGATGCGTTTGAACTGTGGTGTTGGAGAAGACTCTTGAGGGTCCCTTGGACTGCAAGGAGATCAACCCTGGGATTCCTTTGGAAGGAATGATGCTAAAGCTGAAACTCCAGTACTTTGGCCACCTCATGTGAAGAGTTGACTCATTGGGAAAGACTCTGATGCTGGGAGGGATTGGGGGCAGGAGGAGAAGGGGACAACCAAGGATGAGATGGCTGGATGGCATCACTGACTCGATGGACGTGAGTCTGAGTGAACTCTGGGAGTTGGTGATGGACAGGGAGGCCTGGCGTGCTGCGATTCATGGGGTTGCAAAGAGTCGGACATGACTGAGTGACTGAACTGAACTGACGTGGACCTAGAAGGTATTATGCTAGGTGAAGTAAATCAGAGAAAGGCAAATCAGTATAGATTTCACTTATATGCAGAATCTAAAAAACAAAACCAAAATAGAAACAGATTCATAGATACAGAGAATAATCTGGTGGTTGCCTAAGGGGGGAGCGTTTGGGGGAGTTGGGTGAAATAGGTGAAGGAGATTAAGAGGTGAGGTACAAACTTCTAGCTATAAAATAAATAAGTCATATTATGGATGTAATGTACAGCATAGAAACTGTGAAGTGAAATGAAGTGAAAGTTGCTCAGTCATGTCTGACTCTTTGCAACCCCATGGACTGCATACTCCATGGAATTCTCTAGGCCAGAATACTGGAGTGGGTAGCCTTCCCCTTCTCCAGGGGATCTTCTCAACCCAGGGGTCAAACCCAGGTCTCCCGCATTGCAGGTGGGTTCTTTACCAGCTGAGCCACAAGGGAAGCCCAAGAATAGTGGAGTGGGTAGCCTATCCCTTCTCCAGTGGATCTTCCCGACCGAGGAATCAAACAGGGGTCTCTTGCATTGCAGGCAGATTCTTTACCAACTGAGCTATGAGGGAAGCCCCCGTAGGAACTATAGTCAATAATGTTGGAATAACTCTGTATGGTGACAGATGGTAAATAGACTTGTCAAGGTAAACATTTTATAATGTATGAAAATATGGAATCACTGTGTTGTACACCTGAAACATATAATATTGCATGCTAATTGCAATTCAATGAAAGAGAAGAAAAACTGACAATGTATACCAGTAGCCAGTGTAGGCATATTAAGAGGAGAGCTTCCCAGGTCACTCAGTGGTAAAGAGTCAATCACCTGCCAATGCAGGAGATGTGGGTTCTATCCCTGAGTTGGAAAGA
The DNA here is from genome assembly GCF_016772045.2 of Ovis aries. Taxonomy (NCBI): domain Eukaryota; kingdom Metazoa; phylum Chordata; class Mammalia; order Artiodactyla; family Bovidae; genus Ovis; species Ovis aries. The sequence goes on from NC_056054.1 coordinate 113,784,870, forward strand.
CCCCCTGGAGGAGGAAATAGCAACCCACTGCAGTATTCTTGCCTGGAAAATCCCATGGACAGAGGAGCCTGGTGGGCTGTCGTCCATGGGGTTGCAAAGAGTCGGCCATGACCGAGCACACGCGTATGCACGGAAAGTTGGGAGAGTTACCTTCTACCTTTCAAACTGAATTTCTAAACTACTCATGCCATTTGTGGCTTTGGATCTCCTTGGGAAGAAAAGAAAGGGGAAGGAAGGGTGATATCCTGAAAGATGATCCAAAGAAGAACGTATTAATCCTGAGGACCACTGTCTTAAACCAAAGTAGACAAAATTGCCTTAAGAGGACCAATTGCAAATTTCCCCTAACTTACATAGTAAGTAGGAATAAAGCCTTCACACCAAGGTGAAAGATGCTTATAGGAAGGAGAAATTACTTTTTTTGTTCATTTGTATTTTAGTATAAATTTTTGAGCCTCCGCATAACTGATGTGCTAAAAATCCTTGAACACAGATCTTGGTGCCAGTCTGTGACTATTTTTTTTAGGATAATTTGTTGATGGGAGTACTGAGATCAAATGGTATGAGTAGTTTTTAGGACTGATAGATATTTATAAATTGCTTTCCTAAAAAGTTGTACCAATTTAGATTCCCAGCAGTAGTATATACGTATCTCTCTTATCATACCCTCACTAGAATTTCTTTTCTATCATATTCTCATTATAATTGACAATTATCATTTTGTAAAAATATTTGACAATTTGGTACATTAAAATGGAATCTCATTTAATTTGCCTTTTGATTAAGTGAGATTGAGCATCTTTATGTATTTTTTTCTCTTATTGTATTTTTTTTCTATGAGTGTACTCCATTTCTTTACCATTTATCAGGGTGTAAGTAATGTTAGTACTAATTTGAAAAGATATTTGTAAAGTAAAAATACTTTTAAATGTAAAAAATATTTCAGAGATATAAAACGTGTAGAACACAACCTATGAACACCTGATGTCTACCACCCAGGGTCATTCCCTCCCAGCATAATAGATGTCATTTTAATGCCTTTGATTTAGAAAACGGATAACTGTAAATAGCAGTGGTGCTTTCCTAAGAATCTATGTTTTAATTATTATAATAGCATCTACACTTAAAATATAGTATTTTCACATATGATCAAGATGCTTTGATTTTTGTCTAAGGCAATTCTGGATACAAATAAAAATATGTAAAAGCTCTTGTTGTATGCTTCTATAGCCCAGAGTAATGTTTGTGAGCAATGTGATCTGTATTGCCTTCTGTAGTTAAAAAAAAAAAAAAAAAAAAAAGAAGGCAGCAGCAGCCAACTTCTGGCCCGTTCACAGATTGGCTGAATGAGCATCTCTGAGGTCTGGCTGTGGATACAGATTCTGCCATTTAATCAGGTATCCCAAGAGGAATTTAAAACAAGTTTTAGATCTCCTGGTCTACAGAACTGGGTGAATACATACATCCTACATTTATGTTACAATGGCAATGAATATTCCTTTCTTTAAAAAGTAGCTCCTCTGCTTTCTTTTAAATAATGTGCACTTGATGGGGATTTTATTTATATCCAACTCTCAGTGATATGTCTTGCTAAAATAAGTTATGTTGGGCTTGAGGTTGATAGATAGGAACAAATATCTGTACCTAGTATTCCCCCAAATCCTCAGGTATTCTAGAATGTGGATTCAGCACCAGCTTTGGTCTTTGTCTTGCTTACGTTTCTGAGGTTTCATAGGAATGAACAGTACAAGGTACTGAGCCACACAGCAGTGTCAGGGGCTGCATGGACGCTCCTCGGCGACCCTGTCCTTCAGCTTCTGGCTCCATAGGCACAGGAGCTGGAACTTAGGGAAGCTGAGTCGCCCAGAGAACAGAGGCTCATCTGCACGACCATCCCGGCAATTTGTTACCTCTGTGCCATGACTTGATTGAGAACAGCCTTGACCAATGGTGGAGGCTCTAAATTATTTCACTTAATGAAGTATGGATCAAGCAAAAGATAAGGTACTTACCAGCATGCTGTGGAGTTTAAAAGAATTAAAGAGAGTCAGATCTTCTTACAGTCTTTATACCCGTGGAATGGAACCTAGGTTTTAACAGCTTGAGTTGTTAATCAGTTAATTAACTTATGGGAGATTTATTTTACCTTTGTGGACACTGTTATGTTTTCTCAGGCTTGGTAAATAACCACTGTCAGCTGTGTTCCTTAATTTATTTGACATTAATTTATCACCCTTCTGTGCCCTGGTGCTGTATTCTTGGGTACAAATACGTGTAAGATGTTTCCTGCTCTCAAGGAGGGCCTGGCCTAGTGGGAAATACACCACCTATCAGTGGTGAGTGACAGTATGCTCACATATGGCTGTGGCAGCTACGTTGATGGTGTAGTTCTGTGGGAGGATATGGGAAGTGGGAGTTGACCTGCAGGGCTTCCCTGTGGAGCAGGCTGAGTAGATACTTTAAGAATAAGCAGGAGTTCATCAAGCAGATGGTGGGGGGAGGGCATTCTGGGCATAAACATTAGCAAATGCAATTACATGGAAGTATGGAAAAGGATGGCACGTTTGACTTGCATGTGGGAGAGTAACAGAAATGTCCTTGCGCAAGCAGAATTCAAGTGGACTTGCCACGAGAAGAAATGTGTTACAGTGTTTTCAGATGTTTATCTTCTACTGGTAAAATATACTTTAAATTGTCCATTTCAGCCATTCTTAAACATGCAGTTCTACGACGTCTACATACAGCATTTGTATTGTGCAGCCATCATCATTGTCCGTCTCCAGATCTTTTCTTCTTCCGAAACTGAAACGCTGTACTCCTTAAATGCGAACTCCTTATTCTCCCCTTTACCCCAGCCCCTGATGACCACCATTCTACTTTCTGTCTCTGTGAATTTGGCTACTCTTAGGTACCTCATGTAAGTGGAATCAGGGCTTTTCCAATAGCTCAGAGGATAAAGAACCTGCCTGCAATGCAGGAGACACAGGAGACGCAAGTTAGATCTCTGGGTCAGGAAGATGCCCTGGAGGAGGGCATGGCAACCCACTCCAGTATTCTTGCCTGGAAAATCCCATGGACAGAGGAGCCTGGTAGGCTACAGTCCATGGGGTCACAAAGAGTCACGACTGAAGCATCTGAGCATTACACACATGCAAGTACATTGTTAAACTTTCAAATGTTAAGCGCAAAGTGACTTTCTACAAACCATTTATAAGATGGTGCCTTTGGCTGAAGTGCTTACAGTTTTACTGTAGAGAAAAGTGTTTGCACTCTTGAACCCAAGACTGTGGGCAGAATGTGATTAAAATGCCTAGTCTCACTACTAGAATTCATTTAAAATTTTCTGTGGTCATTCGCAGGAAGCAAAGCCATAAGACTTATTCTAGAAAGGTGGTAAACACAGCTGATTATAAGCCAGGGGCTTGGCCAAGCAAGAACATCACTATCTATGTTTGCAAACTAAATCTCCTCTCTTGGTCAAGTAGCACCTTGATTCATAACTGGAAGCATTGTGGGGACAGTGGGAAGGAGCTGGGCAAAAGAAATTTTATGGAAAAGAGAGGATCAGCTTCCTATGTAGCTGATGAGAGTGTATCACTAGGTAAATTGTTGACAGGGTAATAGAAGAACCAAAGATCCGTATTTAAAAAATCCAGGATTCTTCAGGGAGCTAGACATTACCGTGGAAATGGTTGTGTGTACATGTCTGTCTCTCTATCTGTCTGTCTATACCGCCCCAAGCTTCCCCCTGATTCCTAAGAAAGTGATTCTGTTATTAATACTTATTTCTGCAGTACAGCAGGATGGGGCCAGTCCCTTCATTAACACACACGTCTGCTACAGGCCTCCTGCTTCTCCTTCTTGGATGCCCTGTGGTTGGAACTGGAGACACACAAGATTAGGAGCTAGCCCTGGGAGGTGGGGATAAGGAAGCACTGGGGCCTCGGAGATAACCTGTTCTGTTAGCGGCTCTCTGACTTCCAGCTGACGTTCTTACTCACGTCCTGGTTGAGTGTTTACTCCTGGAGCCTGCTGAACCTGGGCCCTTCCCTCTACCCAGCCTTCTCTTCCCGGGCCTCACTGGTTGGCACAGCACACTAAGTCCCATGGCTGCTGTTCCCACACAGGGTCCCCAGGCTCTGTTTATGAACCCAGACACTTGGTCTTTCTAGTCAGTGGTTAGTGTTCCAGGGCTTGTAATGTTTTGTTTCCTAAAAGGTCAGGTCCTGTCGGGCTTAATCTGTCCTTGCTGGTGGGGCTCTGACTAGCAAAGCAAATAGATCAGGTCAGCCTGGCTGCACTGGGGGAAGAGCCAGGCCGGTTGGCACAGACTTCAAAGCTGGCATGGGCTTTGTGGAAGGCTGGCCTGGGCCGCAGACGGCAGCACCAGCAGTCCTGTTTGTTCTTCGGCCTCTGGCAAAACCTGGGCAGACTAGATTCCTACCTGGCAGAACACAGATGCTTCCTCCTGGGCCTGCGTACCCCTTGGAATAGTGCAGTCTGAGAAAGAGGAGAGCTTGTCCTTGTGAGCCTCTTCTCTCTGTGTTCTCCTGGCCACTCCTATCATCTCTCTTTAAAATCCATTTTCTGTACCCCCCAGTGAGCATAATAACACGATTGTCCAAATGAAGTATAATTGCCATATGAATAAATGGTTTTATGATAAAGATTTAAACCTTTTCAGACACTTGATTTCATTTCAGTTTCAACAGAACTGCAATTTGAGTACCTGTTCTCTGGTTGGAAAGGGTTTGAGACATCCAAACACCAGACACGTGGAGTAGGTGCAGAGTGTATCCAACCCAAGAGCCTTAGCAGCGCTCAGGTGGTGCATACTAGCAGCGATCGTGGGGCCTGGAAGCCTCTCTTGGCCCTCTTCACTTTGAAGCACTCCGGAGAGCACCCCACCAGCTGTGTAAGGAGGACACCTGTGTTGTCACTGTCACTGAGATTCCAATGCAGTCACTTGGTCATGCTTTCCCATGTTGCCACTGTGCCCACACACCGAAGAAGAGCCATCTGGAACTATGGCAGTGACCGAGTCAGAGCCTGTTTTCCAGTTCCAAAGAGAATGGTTGGTTGCATTTTGAGTTCTTAAGATCAGGGTATTAAAGACACGGCCAAGGTTGTCAAAGTACGAAGTATGGAAACGGTTTAGATTTTAGATATACAGCCAAAGAGCTGGTTGGGCGTCTCTTGCCAGCCTTGGTTTGAGGGCAGGGATATTGATTTTTAAAAAATCCCAAAGAGAATGAAACCAATAGGACCATGAACCAAACAATAAAGCAACATAGTCATATTTTTCCAGAAATGGAAGCCACTTAATGGGTGTGGTTCAGCCGGCAATAATATGCTCTCTAGAACCAGGGCAGGGAAGTGACATCGTGCCTTGCAGAGATGGTGGTTTAGTTGCTAAGTTGTGTCTGACTCTTGCAACCCCATGGACTGTAGCCTGCCAGGTTCCTCTGCCCATGGGATTTTCCAGGCACGAATACTAAAGTCGGTTGCCATTTCCTCCTGCAGGGGAATCTTCTCAACCCAGGAATCAGAGCTGGGTCTCCTGCATTGCAGGCAGATTCTTTACTGACTGAGCTACCAGGGAAGCCCTTAGTATTCGCTGCTTTGATTTGTTGCTGGAAAGAGGGAAGAAGGAAGTATGTGGACCTTGTGTGAGTGACATACTGGTTGAGAGCAAAGACGATAAAGCAGGCAGAGATTGACGCGGGCAGGTTTTGTCTGCCTCCGGGTGTTTCCTGGACTCTTAAGCCCTATCTCCCACCTGAGCTCATCAGAACACACCCCTCTGCACTCTTTCTACTGGCAGGAGCAGCTGTGATTTTAATGGTTTGTTTCCAAGGGAGGCACAGCTGAAAGATTGTGTTCATTGACAGCCTGCGAGCAGAGGTAAATAAATGCAGGTGTGGCCAGGAAATGGAGCTGGTTCACCTCTCCCAGTGGGCACAAGGCCAAAGTCAGCAGACTTATAGAGTCTCGAGCTGGCTCTCCCACCCAAAGATAATTTCAGTTCATCTAGTGCTGCACCTGAGCAGAATGCTGCAGTCGGGGGAACACCCTGCAGATTGTAGCCGTGCTTTGAGTTGCATGCAGATCACCCAGCTCTACCCTCCACCAGCTTACAGCCATTGACTTAGAGAGCAATTTGTAACATGACCAAGGCCCTCTCATAAGCCAGACTCCAGTACAGATGGCACGTCTCCCTGTCCTTTATGGTGTTCTTAATTGGCTCTGGGTTCCTGGACTCTGAAACAGGGTCTGAAGTTGATGTTTTCTTCTCTTTCTCCTATGTGTCTGCTGCCCTTCTTTCAGGATCCCTGGTAAAAAGGACAGCTGTTGACAGGATAGAGTGATTGGGAGGATAGGAGACATGGCCACCAGACTGGGGAGTGATTTATGTTGCCATCACTTAGAAACTCAGATCAGCAGTAAACCGGAACCTGCCCTGATGATGTGAAGAAAATACTTCACCTCAGTTAGCCGGGTCGTGTCCTTATCTCTAAGAAGCAGACAGCCAAGGGGCGTCAGCACTAGCTGTGCAACAGAAGAGAATGAGCTGACATTTCAGTGGAAGGGATTGAGTACAGGGTAGGAAGCTCTCATTTGAGTTCTTAAAATCAGAGTATTGAACAGCATGGCCAAGGAAAGGTTCTAGATTTCTTGTGAGATTTTCAAGGTAAGTTATGTTTTTATCATGTTAGGGTGGATTAGATTCATGTCTTTCAAAATACCAACTAGAAATAGGTTTTGGATGTACAGGCAAGGAGCTGGTACCTTACCAAGCTTGGGTGGTGGCATGGTGGGGAAGGGTCTTGAGTATAAAAGGTCCCAGAGAAGAGAGCTTATGGGTTGGAGTAGAGATTTTGGCCCTGGGTCCTGTATTATTATTTTTAAATCTCTAGTCCAAATGTTTGATTAGAGAGCTGGGCAGGTAAGTTTGCTAGGTGGTGATACCAAGATAGGGACCAGATGAAAATGGATAAATGCTGAGAATGAAGTTCAGTGAAGAAAATGTAGAGTTATATCACCATTCTGAATACCTGCACAAACTGAAGAAATGGCTGTGAATGAGAAATGTAATAGGAAAATATCTGGAGTTGAGGATGAAGGCCAGCACCCATCAGCAGTGTAGTCTGTGGCTGAAGCAGGCCTGTTCAGGATCGCAGATAGAAGTTTAGAATATAGGGCTGTGATATGATGCCCTCCCTTGTAACCATCAGTAGTCATACCCTTTTTTAGAATGCTGTCTAGAATATTTCAGGCTAGTGGGCAGGTCTGGAGACTGACCTACAGATAAGGGAATTTGGGACTTGACCTTGTAGAGAATAACTTAGATTTCATAATGATCTTTAAGAATGCCAGAGGGATGGTACAGGGAGGGAGGAGGGAGCGGGGTTCAGGATGGGGAACATGTGTATACCTGTAGCGGATTCATGTTGATGTATGGCAAAACCAATACAATATTGTAAAGTAATTAACCTCCAATTAAAATAAATAAATTTATTTAAAAAAAAAAGAATGTAAAAATCCTGATCTGAGGATGGATTCCAGCTCTTCTTAATCTTCGTTGAGGGTGGAATAGAATCTCAGCAGCATTTGGGTAGACGCAAGGAAAACTTGACTAACAATGAAAGCCACTAAATGTCAGAATGATGTATTGAGGGAAGGTTCTGGATTTCTCATGCGATTCTCAGAGTAGGCTCTGTTTTCATCTTGATAGAATAGATCAGATCCATTCCCATGGCCCAGTGTGATAGCTGAGTGTGATACCAGTGACCATTCAGAGTCCCTGTTCCAACCCAAATATCGCCAAGCCCCTGCCTGCAGACGTCCACCTGCTTTTACACCCCCTGAGGTGCTTCCTGTCCCCAGAATCTGCACCAGCCCCCTCCACCTGTCCATGGCCCTCTTTTCTAGGTTGCAGGCTCTCGGGGTCTGTGCAGATGCACTGCTCTAACTGGATTGCGCTTCTTTGTCTCTTCTCACTTGCAGTATGAGTTCAAAGCCAAGAACATCAAGAAGAAGAAGGTGAGCATTATGGTTTCAGTGGATGGAGTGAAAGTTATTCTGAAGAAGAAGAAAAAGGTAAGTGACTCTGAGCCACAAACTCTGCTGAAGAGAGACGCAGGGTAGGTGGGCGTGGGGTAGCTTTTCTTCCTAGGCTACTCTCTGGGCAGAATCCTTCCCTTATCTGGTGAGGTGGTCTGCTTTAACCAGCAACAGTGTTGAGAGGCTGCAGCTGGAGCAGAGAGAAGGCAAGGACCAAAAGGCCTGGTCGGTTGACTGGCTTAGTCCTGGTGTCCCATGAGTGACAGGTTCATCTCCTGTCATCCTTGCATTTGCCCCTTTCCCCAATTTGATACCTTTACCTTTGAGTCTTGATCTTGGGAAATGCTTTACATTGAAGTTCAGCAGGGTTCAGTGGGGGAGGAGGTGAGAGGAGCCTTCCTAAGCAGTTGTCCCATCCTAAATAGGCCCTCAAGACCCAGCGCAACTACCGCTCAGTGTGCAGGAAGGCTGGGGGGTGACCCCAATGGGAGGAACGTATTGGTCCATGTGATGGGCCGTCCTCTGAGTTGGGGAGAGCCAAGCGAGTGTATGTTGTTTAAACACTGGGCTGTTTTGTGTCAGTTTTGTGTGGTATGGGAGAATGATGTTCTGGGAAAGGCTAGATTCTGCATAATAGTCAGAGGGGAGAGTGTATGTGTTTCCAGAAAGAAATGGAAAAGGGCTTGGTTGATGGACAATGTGTGAGGAGAAGCACTTTCTCTTTCCTGTCTCTAGACTCTGCTGAGGCCTCTGTTTTATACTCATTGACATAGCAGCATTCATACTAATGTAGAGACATCTTGAGCTGCCTTTGGTTCCAAGCCTCTATTGCTCTCAGGGCTTCCTGGGTCGCTCAAATGGTAAAGAATCTGCCTGCAACGCAGGAAACCTGGGTTTGATCCCTGGGTTGGGAAGATCCCCTAGAGAAGGACATGGCAACTTACTCCAGTATTCTTGCCTGGAGAATTCCATGGACAGAGGAGCCTGGCAGGCTATAGTCCATGGAGTTACAGAGTTGGACATGACTGAGCAAGTAACTTTCAGTTTTCTCCATTGCTCTTCATTCAAATGGGACTCAAGGCAGACCCTGAGTCTGGGGGTTATGGAAGGTAAACACAAATACTAATACATAGTAGTAGGTACATAATATGTAGAGATATTAAAAGATAAATACATGGAAGGAGGAAAGTCAGGGGGTAGATGTTCAAGTTGCAGTCAACTTACCAATCCAAGGATTTAAATCTTCTCTGTCCTCCTCACAAAAGACATTCCCCAGTGTATGACTGGACTCTCCACTGATGAGGACTCTACCACTTCTTAAGGCAGCCCATTTTTTTCTCTGGACAGCTGGACATTTGCAAAGATCTCCCACATATAAAACTCAAACTCGTTCTCTTATGCTTCCTAAATATCTCCAGGGGTGGTTCTAGAAAGTGTTTTATGGCTGTGAGATTGGAAGTTTATAGGAAGAAAATAGAAGATATACTGTTTATAAAGAATTAACTCCTTAAAAATTTACAAGTAGTAGGGAATTTGTAATAGCTTATTAAATATCCCCGACTTTATAAGCTTCCATTGTGGGAACAACAGTCCCCATCGTATTCTTACCCTGGGGATCTTTTCTGCCCCTTCCCTCCACCCCACATATGTGCACACAGCAGTTAGCCATGAGATAGTCTTTAGAATATTGTCCTCTCAGGGGTTCTTGAGAAGGAGAGTTACTGGAATAAGTGAGGCCTATCAGGTCAGTGGGATCCCTGTGCCCCTGTTAAAGAAATTACAGATGATGACCAACGTGAATTGAAAAGCAGGAAAGATCCTCAAAGGAAAAATGCGCCAATGTACCCAGGCTCGTGACTCAGCCAGCAAGACTGAGCCCCAGCTTGACTTTCATCCTGTGTTGTCAGGTAGCTTTTCTCTGCCCTTCACGTGAGGGGCGACTCATGGGTTGGTGCTCTCATGGACCAACGGATAAGATGGTAGTTGTGATTTGTGGGCACGCTGCAGGCTGCAAGGTGCTTTCACGCCCATTGTCGTCCCATCTCCTCCCCAGTCCTTCGACGGAAGTCACCCGGACATCTCACTTGGTCAGCATTCGTGGCACCTCGTCCCGTCAGGGAACTCACCACGCAGACAGTTTCCTCACTGAACTGGCCCCCCACCCTCTGCTGATGTGGCAGCCTTTCGGAGTCTGAAACTCAGACTCATAGGATTTGAAATTACGGACCTTAGGATATTAACTCACACTGACAAAGCTCAAAAGAGGCCGCTGTATAAACCAGAAATCAGGTCCTTTGTTCAGTTGGAGACGTTGTACAGTGCTCCAGACCAGGCACTCATGGTAGCCTCCCGAGCACATTCTTCTGTCAGAGGCACGCCATGTGACAACACACGTTACTTGAGGGTTGCTCCAGGTCAGCTGACTGCTCCTGACAGGTGTGTTTCCTGGCCTCTGGCTCCACCGTAAACCGGATGTTCAGAGTGGACTTGCTGGGTACATGCTGCTCCTAGAGTCTGTCCCAGACTGTCCAGGCTTTGCCTTCGCGACTCTGACTTCTGTGGCTGAGTGTCTTGGCATCTCCCCGCCTCCGCACTGAACACGCACTCCTGCCTCAGGTAATCTGTTTACCTGCAGCTAGGGTGCATTTCCGGGCCTGCTGTCCTGGGGCCTATTCTGTACCTTTCAGGTAACTTAGTATATGTCCAAGCTGATCCGTATGGGGTGACTTTGTGGTTCTGCCCTTAGAGGACAATCTCGTTTCCCACCTCACCTGTCCCTTGTGTATCATGGACCAGACGTGGCGCCATGCTTATCCCACATGTGAAGAAACAGAGGCTAGAGAGTCTAAGCTTTATGCCCGAGATGACACGCCATGCAAGGGCAACTGTGTGAGGCAGAGTCGCCTGGCAGAGAAGCCAGCCTCCTTCCACCGAGTACACGAAAACCGAGCTGGAGAAGTGTCTTGGAGTCCCTGGGACCTGGTGACTCACTTTGAAACTCTCTCCCCGGTAACCTCTAGTGTGGGCTCCTGCTCCAGCGGCCCAGAATAGGTGGCCCAACAGGTCTTTCCTCAACATGATTCTTCTGATGCCAGGCCTGGGAAAGGGGGGCCCCTCCCATCTCATTTTCTCCACCCCCGCCCGGCGGTGTCCCTTTCAGGCCGTGGTTGTGATTTGGATAAGGGCGTTAATCACAGGGTTCATTTTACACTGGTTCTGACAGATGAATGCACATTAATAGCAATCAGCCTTTTTTGTCATCTTATTCCCATGTGACTGTCCTCTGGTATGTGAGTATGCTGACACCGTGTGTGTGTGTGTGTGTGTGTGTGTTTCTCTCTGTCTCTGTTTGTAGAATAGAGAGGGGCCAAGTGTAGACGTGCCCCGCTTCTCTCCAAGGAAGTGGAACAGTCAGCATATTTCAGTGCTAAGGACTGGAGCTCTTGCCAGGTAGCTGTAAGTGTGGAAGAGTCGTGGCTGATATTCTGCCGTAGGCACCGTGTGGTGTGCCCTCACTGTTCGTGTGCTGTACTAGTCAATAAAAATGTTGCAGTGGTCCCCTCCTCCTCCTAAGAGCATGTTGCTTTTTACTAGGTCAGTGTAGCATGTTGGAAGGAGCCCTCAGCTGAGAGGAAAAGACCTAGGTTCTAGTCCCAATTCTTACCTTCCTGGCTGGGTGGTTCTAAGCAAGTCATTTTAAATGAGTTGGATTAGGCAATCACTTTAACCTTGTCAGCTCAGTTACTCTGTACCAACTCTGGAATGATGCATTTAGGGGCATGTGTGTGTATGTATAGGTCACCTATGCTTCTTCAGGCTTTTGAAAACCTTTTGTGCTACAAAGAAAGCAGATCCCAGAGACCAAATAGGTTTGTGTAGAAAGTTTCTGTCTCCTGAACTTCCAGGGCAGGATGGGAACCTCAGAGGTCAAGAACTTCCCCAAGCAGCTTCCAAGCTGCTGCTCTGTCCATAGCCTGTCCAAGACTGTTGAATGATGGTATGGCTCCTGGCTGGGGGAAAAGAGTGTTTACTGGGACTCCCTGCTCTGCAGAGAGTGTTTAAGATCAGGGCCATCTCTGTAAGCTCAGCACTTACTTGGATGCCTGGTGCGTGTAGTGTGTTTCCAGTGATCGTGGCTGTTGGCTAGTTGGGTGAGTGATTATGATTTGTGTATGAGGGTGTCATTAAATCGGGAAGAATTGAGTACTTAGCAATTGGATCAAATGAAGTCTTATTTGCTACTCTTGGCTGTCACATTCTTCTCCCTCTTTCTCATTCCATCAGTCGTCCCATTTGAAAAAAACGTGGATAAGAGCCTCCCTAAGCATAGAGAGGCCTCAGTGGATAGTGCTAACTTCGTTATATTAAAAGCAGGACTTCTTCAGTGACTCTGATCATCAGGTGCTTTATTCTAATACAGGCAGTAGCCAAATATATTGGGATCATCTCTTATTGTGATGTGAAGAGAAATGAAAACATCTTTTTGGTTACATTAATGTGCCTAAAATGCTGTTGTCCTTAACTGGCACCAGCGGATAATGAATCTCAAGTTCTCCTGTGACTCTTGGGTTGTATTTGTGCTGTAAACCCAGCTACAAAGATAATTGGCTTTGCTTTGTTGTTTCTCAGTCAGTACATTATCTTCAACTCCCAGCAAGGCCCAAATAATGATCTTTTAAATAATGATCATAATAAATAATGATTATTTATTATAGTACTGGCGTCACAGTACAGCACCATTGGCTAGGGAATGGACTTCTGAATAAGGAAGATTAGTCTTGAACTTCATCCAAAGGATTTTTCTACAAAAGGACTAAAGGGCCTCTGTTTCCTGTGTGTGTGTTTTTTTTTTTTTTAATACACACCAATAAGTGTATTGGACTCCCCTAAAGCATTGTTTTAGAAAGGCTCTGCTGTTCTCATTAACAGATATTTACTGTGTTTAAAGGAACTGGGTAGGACCCTTTCCTGCAAAATTAGCTACATGCACACATTGGTCTATCACAGCTCCTATGGCATTGCATTTTAGTTATTTGTGTCTTTCCCCCATAGGCTCTGAGCCATTAAGGGCAAGGGCCATGTGTTCTCTCTGGTTCTGTTTTATCTGTTTGGGAAGGCAGAAGACCAGTGGGAGCCATCTGATTGTTATTACACACTAAGATGATAACAAGTACATCTAACAATAATAGCTAACACTGAAATTCAGCCCCTGCCATTTGCTAGGCTTTGTTTGATGCAGTATATACTAACTAGATCTGCACAGCCATCCTGTGAGGTAGGTATCACTTTTAGGTTTGGTTTGCAAAAGAAGATTGAGCGACTTGCCCAAGACCTCAAGTCCCAACAGTGGTGAAGTTGGGGTTTGAACCAGGTCTGTCTTGTTCAGATCCCAAGTGGGTTCTTCCTGCCATCATGTTGCTGTGTGTGAACTAATCTCCTCAGACTCCTTTAGAGAAAAACTGCTCTATAGGAGATGCCTAATTAATTAATCCAGAGTCTTTGACTTCTAACCTGTACCCTGTTACTGGGATACCACATCGCAAGGAAACTAGTTTCCGGCTTCAAGAGTACTGTTCATTCCTATGAAAACACACAGCTTAGAATTATAGAACCAGAATTTGGGAGAACGATCTTTAAAAGTCTGATCCCCCAACAGAGGACAGGAGAAGCCCAGAAATGGTCCTGAGGTCACCCGGGCAGTCACAGAGCCGGGACTAAACCGAATCCAGTCTTCTTTCTACCATGTTTTTCGCTAGTTTTAACACAGGCATGTTAGGAGTTTTGTGCATCGTGTGAGAGCTTATTAGTGCCTCAGTTTTGAATTGTGTTTTCTGTATCTGTATGGGTTATACTTTAAGATGGGTGGTGGCTGTGTTTTCAGACTATCCCATTCTGCCTGGAGGTGTGGGGAGCTTGCCAAGCTGAGTTACTGTGGCCTTTGCAAGGTGCTGTGTTTTTTTTTTTTTTTCAATTGTTTAAGAAGTCACCATTGCTTTCAAGAACATTAATAAGGTTTTGTGGTGTGCTTCCTGATAATTTCCAGTAGGATAGGAAATAAATGGAAGTACAGAGTTTTCCTCTATTCTGGGTTCCTAGGGAAGGCCTCCAGAGATGCCATATCCATTTCTGGGTTCCATATCCTTGACTCTGTTTTCTGTTCTTGGCACTGTTCCAGGCAGACTACCTCTGAACCAGGCTTCCATCCCTGTCAGGAAATTTTGGAATTTCAGGATGGCTGTAACTTTTCATGGAGGACTGGATATTTACACTCATTAGATAAAGGAAAGAGAAGAATCTGTAGTTAAGGATGTGCTTGCCTCATTTAGGGTCTTATAAAAACATGCACTGCAAGCCTGTTACCCTTTCTCTCTGTTGAAAGTGAAAAGCTTCCTGACAGTGGAGAGTGAAAACCTTTGGTTCTGTCACTTGGAGTAGCAAAGAGACGTGGGATCTAGAGGTAAATAAGTTGGGCTTTAATTGCCACTGAACTAGGTGGCCTTGCTGGGGAGTAAGTTATCTTCCTGAGCCTCATTGTCTTGAAAGTGGAGGTCAATTTTGATAGTATAAGAGAAGCAGTATATAAAGTTCTTAAGTGGAAGAAAATATTTTCTTCCGAATCACCTGGGAAATTTCCGGTAAGAATGAAGAAAATGAAGCGGCTAAATATGACTTTCCTGTATCTTTCCTTTTTTACTTTCTCACTTTGTGTTATTCTAGGTCCTCCAACAATTAAATGCCAAGACAGGATTAAATGCCCGTGGGAGAAAGTGTGGAGGCAAGGCTGGCATAGCTGTCAGGCTTCAGTGTGGGTCTGACTCCAAGTGAAGGAGAGCGGAAGGAAGGAAGACAGGCTGGGTGAAAGTGTCTTAGGCTCCAGTGTGGTCCGAGGAAGGCTTGGCAGGGCTGCCAGGGAGTTCTGATTGTCTGTCAGGGGGATCCCTGTGTCTCCGAGGACGGGCCTTCTCAGAATCCCCGCACGCTGATCATTGTCTGGGAGTGGGGCCCCTGCGTGTACGTAATGATGGATTTCGAATGCAGCATCTGGGGGCCCTGGGTTAGTTACACTTCCTGTAATTAGAGGTCTGTGGGGCACGTTTGTGTGACACAATCTTCCTTTCTCTACAAAATTTTTATTAGCCAGTATGTGAAGCAGAACCTTCCTTCAAGTTAAGCTGCTCTCTCTATCTCATGACTTTTTAATTACCTTGCAGTGTGGAATACATTTTTTAAAAAGAAGAAAAGTAGGGAAGGGGAGACTGCTAGGGTGGGGAAAGGCATAGAGAGGGATGGGCTAATAAATTAAATCAGAGTTCTCTTAAAAGGCTCAGCAGTGCCACAGTGTCCTTTGTAGGTACAGAGGGGACAAAGAGTAAGAGAGAGGAGTTATACCCCAATTCTGAATGTGTGGCAAAATGCTGGACAGCTGCCCCTAGGGTATCAGTATGCCCCACTAGGTATGCTTTGCCCACTCGCATTTTTATCCCTGTTTCTTTATACTTATGGAGCTAGTGAGGAGGTAGATCTTGTCCCCCTGGGCCTTGCTCATTGGCCTCAGCGATGTTACTGCTTGAGCTCCCAGTGGTACCAGTAAGGCCCTGCAGAGCCTGGACTTCAGGTTGAAGGAGCCGGAAGACCAGCCTTGCTCAGTCCTGCCGGCCCTCCCAGGGCTGTTTGCAGGGTGCTCTTTTCTTCCAAAGTATTCGGAGGTGCCACGGGCTCTAGAGCAGCGTCCCCCGCCGTCCCCCTGTCTCTTCTCTTCCGTCCTCCACCTCCTTTTCCACTCCCGTTTCAACGTGAAATGTCTTCATCTCCTGGCATATTTTGGAGACCACAGCTCATTGAGGACAGAGAGTAGCAAAACTGAAAATTTCCTCCCAAAGCTACCAGAACTCAAAGCCCTTAATTCCAAGCACTAAAAAAGCAGTGGTTTCAGGTATAATTTGGAGCTCTGAGTTTTCTGAGCACAGTTAAACTGAATTTGGCTCTAGTTATTATTCAATAATGTATCTCTCTTCCACAGTTGAAGCCAAATTTGATTTATAATCCCATAAAGGTAGGTCATTAGCTTTTCTTTCTCTCTTTAAAAACAAATTTTTCCTGAAATTTTTTTCCTTAGAAGACTATTAGAAAAGTGAGAGAGAAGGTTGATCTCTTTGTGTGTGTGTGTGTGTTTTTTTCTCTATAATATTTAGAAAATAGAGGAGATGTTTAAAACAAGTTCAGAGCAAAAAGAAGAATCAGTCCCTCTGATTTAAGCTATTCAGATAATACATTGATTCTGAATTGTACCAGAGCACCCTTACTGGTCAAAAACTCAGGAGAACTTGAGTCTAATCCTGAGTGGCTATTAACTATGGAGACACCTTGCTCAAGAAACTGCACTGCTCTGGGTCTTATTTGAAAGATGATGGAATAGGAAGGATATACGATGTGTGGGCAGGAGTAGAGAGCCTTTAGTTCTCAAGGTGTTGGAACATCATCCAGACATTGAGGAGACAGGGTTAAAATGCTCCAACCATATTTGCCTCAGGTTCTTTGAATAACTGAAACATTGTTGAGTCCTGTCTATGCTCCAGACCCTTTGAGTTATTTTGATAATTTCTTTATCCCTTCATAGATTGAATGGATTCATGCAAGGATTGCTGTAGTTGTTTAGTTGCTCAGTCGTGTCTGACTCTTTGCGATCTCATGAAACTGCAGCACGCCAGGCTTCCCCGTCCTTCACCATCTCCCGGAGCTGGCTCAAACTCATGTTCACTGAGTCAGTGATGCCGTCCAACCATCTCATCCTCTGTGGTCCCCTTCTCAAGGACTACTACAAGTAATGCAAGGATTATTACAAGACCTTTAAGGGGAAATATAATGGGATTTTATGACTTTTACTTAAGTGGATTTTAATGGAATTTTCAGAAAAAGAAAATTAGCAAGTGAAAAGATGTTTGTTTATTTTGGGGCCAGGATTTTCTATACGGATACTCATATCACTTTAGAAAGGAGAGTATTTTCTGCCTGCTGTGGCCCCTTCTGATATTCCTCAATAAAATAACATAAGGTTCCCTGGGAGTTGGGAGTCCTGGGAATCCTTCTCTTCAGATCTTCCAGAGAAAGAAAAATATTTATTCCGTATTATTTGCCTCATTAGTCTTTCCTTTTGATGAAAGGGTTAGTTGCATTCCTTAGACTTGCAAGGAAGAGTCTTGCCCAGATCACCTTCAGCAGAGGCTTATAGTAGGCTAGGAGGAAATGTGGGCTGGTACATGATGCTTCCATTTCCTCAGGGGTGCAGTCCTGAGAGGAAAGATATACACCTACCATTACTGGGGGCTCCGTCTAGGCTCCATCTAGGATCTGATAGTCTAAGGAGAGGATTTGATTGGGTGGAACTGGGTCTTCTCAGGCTTCCCAGGTGGCATTAGTGGTAAAGAAACCAGTGCAGGAGATGCAAGAGACGCAGGTTTGATCTCTGGGTCGGGAAGATTCCCCTGGAGGAGGCCATGGCAGCCCACTCCAGTATTCTTGCCTGGAGAATCCTTTGACAGAGGATCCTGGCAGGCTGCAGTCTGTGGCATAGTAGAGAGTCGGAAACAGCTAAAGAGACTTCGCGTGCACACACGAGTCTTCTTGGCCTCGGAGCTCAAGGGCTGGGCAGCTCTGGCCAGCCCCTCTGTGACACTTGGCCTTGCTCGTGTGCAGGCAGCTGCTGATTCTGAGCCCCATCAGTCATGGCTGGTTAGCAAGGCCAGTTCATCAGTTGCACAGAGCGTAAGCCAAGTCACCCACACTCAGAAAGAACCCTCTTTGAGGTTACTTTCTTCTGAGAGGGGCAGTGGGTGTGGCAGCTTCTCGGACCTTTATGGGCTTTTTGGTGCTTTGAGTTATTAACTCTTCTGTTAACTTTGAAAAATTACAACAGAGTAGCAAGGACGTAATGAGCAGACTTTCCTGATAGTGAGCACACTGAAGCTGGATTCCCTCAGGAGCAGAGCAGCCTCACTTGTTAGCCCACCCAGTATTCAATTCACAGTGGCTGTTTATTGAGTAACATCAGGAATGGGCCCTGGCCAGGAACAGTGTAATGGGATCCCCATCAGCTAGCTGTCTTTAGAATGTCAAGAGACTCTCCTGTGCCAAGCCCAAGACTCCAGAGGAAGTATGCTGAGATTCTCTCCTATTAGGGATTTCACTTTATACCTTTTCTTTGGTGTCGAAGAATGGCTGTCAACCCTAGGGTCACGTCACAATCACCTGGAATGTTTGTTAAAGCTGAAGATTACTGGCCTCACACAAGCTCACACCCATTGTTGTAGGAATGACTCCGAAGAGTTGGAGCCCTGGCATCTGGAGCTTTGTAAAAACACACAAACCAGACTTCCACTTTTCAGATGGGTGCATTTTTCTCTATTCTTCCTGCTAAAGGACAGCTGAAAACTCTGACCATTATCTGTAAAACAAACGTAAGATTTTGAAAGGTGGAAAAAAGGCAGCCTGGCTGGGGACGCAAGGAAGGAAACAGTTGTGAGTTCCCTGAGGTTAGTTTTCATCTCGTAAATCCCAGACTCAGAGTCAAAAGAAGCCTGCCACCCAGCTATGACACTGGAATCAGACATAGAACCCCAACAAAGCCTGCTTTCTCTCATACCCAAGGAGGAGGGAAGGGGAGGCATAGCAAGGCAGAAAACTTCCAGCCAGAAAGCATGGAAAAGCTCCCCCTACCCCTGGCCCCCAGACTGAATGGCAGCCTAGACTCTCCCCTTGCCAGGAGTAACAAGGGACTCCAGACTCCCCCGCTGGGAAGAGTGTGGGACTTCAGCCTTGCGAGCTGGTAGTGAGCCCCCTCCCCATCTTCTCTTCCCTGGGGAGCTGAGAGTGTTCCTCCCAGGAGTCCTGAACACACTGCCCCGACAGAGTCCAGTGAAGGTGGAGCAGAATTCTCTGTCCCTGCACTGCAGGTGTGCCTGAGGGCTTGAGATGGCTGCTTCCCCCGACGTGGCGGAGTGCCACTGACTTCATCAAGCGTCTGGGGTTCCAGTATTGCCCTAGAATCCTCTCCCCACTACCATCCTCTGTCCCCGTTCCTGTCCGCTTCCCCAGCTGCTTAGGGGTCCATCTCCTTTGAGTTCACAGTAGGTTAGGCTCATAGCCAGGTGAATATCCTATTTTGGGTTACTATAAATGTACTAGTTAGCTTGCCAGGCTTGTGTTCAGCCCTTTCCTCTGCTCCTGAAGGGAGGGAGGCTGGGGTCCGCGTTGCACATGGATTTGACAGCATCATTCAGTCCCTGTGGCAGCCCCTCTCTTGTTCTCCCTGCTTCTCCTGCTCCACTGGAATGATGTATGATCTTTTTTCCTGGTTACTTCTCCACAAAAGTATGATTTAGACTGTGGTCCCCTGAGACCCTTTGGCTCCTGCCTACTCTCAGTACCCTTGAGAGACACTCTCCTAAAGTGCTTGAAGGAGACACATCCGACCCGATACTTGACATTTTCCACTTGTCCATTTGGAGCAATCCACTCCAGGCCTCTTAGAGGGAACAAGGCCAGAAGCAAATGCATGTGTTTGCATAAGCGTTAGCAGCTCAGTGTGTGCCCTGGTTCTGTAGCTGAGGACAAGCCTAACTTATTCATTTACAGCTTCTTTTATTGCAGAAAAAGGAGTGGACGTGGGATGAGAGCAAGATGCTGGTGATGCAGGATCCTATCTACAGGTAAGCGCCCAGTCTCCAGGGCCCACCGGCCACCTGTTGGAGCCATCTGTCGGCGCGGTACGTCCAGACAAAGAAAAATAAATTTCTCCTTCCCCCTCCAGAGATCTGTTGTTTCTGTAGATGTAAGTTCAAGAAGCAAATCTGCCATATCTTTTAGAGAGGAAAATTCTTCTCATAATTGTGCTAGGGGAACTATGAAGGGTTTCTGCTTGACGTTTAATCCAACTGTTTTAGTTGTAACTGGAGACCTTTTCATTTTGTATCAGTTATATTTTAACTGAAATTTCATGATTGTATGTATGTTGATCAAAATGAGAGAAGTGGGTTTTTCCATTAGCCTATGCTTATAATTTCCCACAGTTAATCTGCTCTGCCGTTCTGCCCCTTCAGAAACTGAGCATGGATAAGGGGGTTGTGTTCATCTGGGGCAGCAGAAAGTCACAAACAGAGTCCATAGAAATTGCTTTCACGGTGAGACCGGTGTTCCTACAGAGATTAGATGATTGCCGTCCGTGTGTGCCCCAGGCAGAGGAGTGCCTGGTGGTGATACGTACACACAGCCGGGGCCCTGCTGGGACCCACACAGGCTCTCAGTTCATCTGTGTCATTATTCTGTCCTGGGTCTCTGCCGACCAAGCCCTATCCCCCTCTTCCTCCTTCCTGTTTTTTCCCACTGGGGAAAGGGTATTAGCTATTCCTTTGGGATTTGGGGGTTCTAGATTTAAGTTCTGATTTTATCTCCTCTCAATTACTTGCCTTGGTTGACAAGGTGAATTAAGGTTGGAACTCACCTGAGAAGTCAGCATTTATGGTGGCCTTGCCATCTAGATTAAAGAGTAGATAACTGTGAAATGGAGTTTCCATTCATTCAGACAAATATGCCCATTTAGAACACTTATCCTGGGTACTGTGCTAGGTAACTTAGCAAATGACTAAAACAAGTCCCTTGTTCTTAGGAACAAGAAGTTTACTGAAGTAGGGAAATGGATGGAGAAGGCGATGGCACCCCACTCTAGTACTCTTGCCTGGAAAATCCCATGGACAGAGGAGCCTGGTAGGCTGCGGTCCATGGGGTCGCGAAGAGCTGGACACGACTGAGCAACTTCCCTTTCACTTTTCACTTTCATGCATTGGAGAAGGAAATGGCAACCCACTCCAGTCTTGCCTGGAGAACCCAGGGACGGGGGAGCCTGGTGGGCTGCCGTCTATGGGGTCGCACAGAGTCAGACATGACTGAAGTGACTTAGCAGCAGCAGCAGGGAAATGGAATCCTGAACAAATCATTGTAGTACAAGACAGTGTGTCTGACAAAATGAATTTCATTCTCTGTGTTTCTTTTGTACTTGTGTTTGTTGAAATAATTGTTATGTGTTACTGCCACTTAAAAATGTATCTTTTACCGCTAGACTATGAGGCTCTTATCAGTGAAGAGCTGTGTTCAACTCACTTTCGTATTTCTAGCACTAAGCCTGTGTCTGTTCTCTATGAGGCATTTAGTAAATGTGTGATGGGTAGATGGATAAATGTATTGAATTAATAATCCAAAAATTAAGTGTTAAGGTGATTCACAGGAGGGAATGATCACTTTCTACTTAAATGATAAGGAAAGGCTGCTTCAGGAAACATGTTGCATCAGAATGGGGCTTGAAGGATGTGAATGGACAAACCTTGTCATTTGCACCTTGTGAAAGGAAGTTTCTTGGGTTTTACTTTTTACAGTGGCATTATATACATATAAAAGTGACCTCTGTGTGGGTGCTGGGCATGAACTTTAATCTTGCCTTTTCCTGGTTTGAAAGAAGAAACTTTCCCCAAAGTTTCATATCCCAAACAAGCTGTTGCTTTTTTTTTTTTTTTGCTTTTATTTATTCTTATAGCAGCTTTATTGAGGTATAGTTGACATACAGACACTGAGCATATTTAACATGAATAGTTGGGTAAATTCTCTCACATTACATTTGACTTCTAGAACTGTCACCTCAGCCGAGACACTAAGCATATATCCTCCCAAAGTCTCCTTGTCCCATATTGTATCCTTTCCCTTTCATCCCTCCCTGCCCTGTCTCCCTTCCTCCTTCCCCAAAAGTCTCCAGGCAGCTACTCATCTCCCTTCTGTCATTGGAGATGAGTTTGTGCTCTCTTGAGTTTTGTATAAATAGAGTAAAAAGTACATAGTACACAGTAGTACAGTGTACCCCTGCTTTCTCTCGGTCTGGCTCCTTCCGTTTAATCTAATTATTGTAAGATGAATTCCTTGCCGCGGCATATATCAATAGCTTATCCCTTTTTATTAGTTGTTGCCCATTGTATGGGCTTCCCAGGTGGCGCTGGTGGTAAAGAATCCACCTGCCAGTGCAGGAAACATGAGAGATGCAGGTTTGATTCCTGGGTCGGGAGGATCTCCCAGAGTAGGAAATGGTAGCCCACTCCAGTATCTTTGCCTGAAAATTTTCACGGGCAGAGGAACCTGGGTGGCTGTAGTCCGTGAGGCCGCAAAGAGTCGGATACAACTGGGCACATGGAGTGCTTCCCAATGTATCGCACCGTTTACTTAGCCATTCACATTTAATGGGCATTTCCGTGATTTCCAGTTTTTGACTGTTACTGTGAAAACTTCTACAACTGTTGATATACAGCCTTTTGGTAGATACATGTTTTTAATCTTTCTTGGGTGTATACCCAGGAGTAGAATGATTATTTGTTAGGTGTATGCTGAGCTTCTTTTTAAAGTGAATTTTAAGTGATTATCTCTTTGGTTAGTGAATCTCAGAGTGACTTAATGTGTGTGTCTTTATTTTGGCTGTACCATTCTTTATTTTTATTTATTTACTAGCTGTGTTGTAGCGGCATGCAGGATCTTAGTTGCTGCTGCTGCTAAGTCACTTCAGTTGTGTCCGACTCTGTGTGACCCCATAGACGGCAGCCCACCAGGCTCCCCCGTCCCTGGGATTCTCCAGGCAAGAACACTGGAGTGGGGTGCCATTTCCTTCTCCAATGCATGAAGGTGAAAAGTGAAAGCTCAGTTGCTCAGTCGTGTCTGACTCTTCGTGGCCCCATGGACTGACTGTAGCCTACCAGGCTCCTCTGTCCATGGGATTTTCCAGGCAAGAGTACTGGAGTGGGGTGCCATCGCCTTCTTCAGGATCTTAGTTCCCCTACCAGAAATAGAACCTGCGCCCCCCCACCCCCCGCCCCGCAGTGGAAGCATAGAGTCTTAACCACTGCACTGCCAGAGAAGTCCCTGTTGAACTTTTTATGAAACCGCCAAACTTTTTTCTAAAGCGATTATACCACTAGTTCTTCACATCCCTGCCAGCATCTGGCGTCATCAGTCTTTTTAGCCCTGCATATGGGCATAATGTAGTATCTCATTGTGGCTTTAATTTGCGTCTTCCTAGTGAGTAACAATGTTGAGCATCTTTGCATCACATGTGCCATTTATATATCTTTTGTGAAGCATCTGTTCCAGTCTCTTAGCCCATTTTTAATTTAGGTGTTTTGCTTTCTTTTTTTGAATTTTGAGGGTTCCTGATAAATTTTGGATACATGTCCTTTATCAGATATATGATTTGCAAATATTCAAGTCTGGGTTGTCTTTATGTCAGTAGTGTCTTTTGAAGAAGTTCATATAATATCATTTGTGCTTTTGGTGTCATATCTAAAAAATCTTTGCTTACTCAAGGTCACAAAGATTTTCTTCTGTGTTCTCTTCTGGAAGCGTTATAATTTTAGACTTTATGTTTAGGTATATGATCTATTTTGAATCAATTTTTATATGATGTGAGGAATATATCAAAAGTAATTTGGGGGCAGTTTTGTTTTTGCTCTGCAAATGAATGTCCAGTTGTTCCAGGCTCATTTGTTGAAAAGATTGTTCTTTCTCCACTGAAGTACCTTTGTTGAAAATCAGTTATCCATATCTGTGTGGTTTATTTCAGAACTCTTTAATCTGTCCCGTTTATCTAATTGTCTGTCTTGATACCAGTACCATAGCGTCTTGATTGCTGTAGCTTAACAATCATTGAACTCAGATAGACTTAGTCTTCCAACTTTGTTCTTTTTCAAAGATTTCTTCCCAATTAGTATTAGTATGGTATATCTTTTTCCATTCATTTTTTAAGAAGAAAAATGGGTTTTGGTGGGGAGTAGAAGACATCAAAGAAATCTTAAAGTGAATTTTTCTTTGGCCAAACCCCACCTTAAAAAAAAAAACAAAAACCAAAAAACCTTCCATACAGCAGACTTTTTGGTTGTAGATGTCTTGTGGATATCTTGCTGATGTATCAAAATTGAACAGCCTGTGTTTATGAACAAAAGAATGAAGTTTTCTTAATGCTTTCCCAGTTTCCTAGTTACTTTTCCCCCCTCCTATGTTTTTTTCCCTCATGTATTAAATTGTATTTTAGTTTCTACATGTGTTTTTGTATCTATGTGCTGTGGGTAGATGAAAGAGGACATTTTTCTAAACTGTGTGTGTACCCTTTTGTCATCAATAGTAACATATATTATCATGATAATATATAGTAACGTTTACAAATGAGCTTTTTCTTGGGTATAATTATTTTCCTGCCTGTAAGGAACCACTCTAGTTGGATTCAGTAGCATTGTTGAGGAATACATAATTTCTATGCCTTTGATTACCGTAGCGTTCATGTTAGGAAAACTCCTTTATGGTAAAAATGTACTCTTCCTAAAGAAATGACTTTGCAGTAATGAAAAGTAATAATGAAGTAATGAAGTTTTTGTTTTTTATCAAGTCAGAGTTTCAGTTTAAATTTTTTGCATCCCTCACACAGAATAATAGAATCATTTTTAAGATTGTGATGAAATATATATATGTGTATATATATGCATGTGTGTGTATATATATAAACAGAAAGTTTGCCATTCTGTCCGCTTTTAAGTATACAAAAGAGTGGCCTTCCTTACATTGACTGTGTCGTGCAATCAGCAGTGCTATCTGCTTCCAAGATGTTCTCATAACTCTAAACTTTGCATCCATTATGTACAAACTCCCTCTCCCTCTCCTTGAACCCCATGTAACTTTTACAGTCATGAGCTTTAAGAGGTTAAAGTACTGTGGTGAGCATCTGGTTCATTTCCCCTCCATTACAGGATGCCTCTATTTCTCTAAAGTGTTTGCTGTTATGGCATTCTTAATTCAGTGAAGGCAAATGTCTTTGTTTACGTAATTTTTGTCCATTTATCCTAGCTCTCCTCTCTGGAGCCACACATATATTGATCTTATTTCCCTAAAGTTTCTGAAGCCATTCTTCATTATATTTTTTCTAGACTTCCTAATTTCAAAACATCATATTTCTTCATAAAAATATGTTGGAATTTAATATAATGTTCCAGATGCTGTCTTAGTGTAAATTTAGAGACACGGTTTTATCCTCATGATATAGAGTTTTGCATTTGTTTTTTAAGAATTAGATCATAACATGTTTTATTCATGTGTTAAACAAACTGTTAAGTCGTACATTGTGGTGGATTTAATTGTTCAGAATCCTTAGGATATTCACAGTAATTGCTTTCAATCAAGATTTTTTTACCCTTTCTTTATTTCTGTAGTTTTCTGCTTTGTTTTTTAGCCTAAGTACATAATTTTACATACACTATTGTTAAATTAGATGCATTTCATTTGAACGTGTTATTCAGAACTTTTGGATACTTGTGAATCCTGGAAGCAGATAACTATGACTGTTATGGCATGAAGGATTTGTTATAGGATTTAGGGTCAGGAAGATCCCCTGGAAAAGGAAATGGCAACCTACTCCAGTCTTCTTGCCTGGAGAATCCATGGACAGAGGAGCCTTGCGGGCTACAGTCCTTAGGGTCTCAAAGAGTTAGACACGACTGAGCAACTAACATTCTAGACCTATACAATAATGGCAGGAGCCAGGAAGTAAAAGGTCCAAAAAAGACCAAGGAGGTCATGAGCCAGTCCTGGTGTGGGTTAGAAGTCAGAGCATGCAGGATGCTAGGTGCTTTCATGTGCTAGAGTGGAATCGTGACGGGGACAGGCACGGATGTCTGTGGGGGGCTGTTGACCCTTGATGGCTGCTGCCTTTGAGTTTGCAGTTGCAGCTTCTGATGGCAGTCCTCGGTTCACTGTGATTCTGCAGGGCTGATAGTTCTGAAGGACAGCCAGGTACGGGGCACCGAAGAGTGAGGGCAAATTACAGCTCACTAGTACCTCCATGTTCATCCTTTCCTGCCTCGAATGAATAATGACCTTCAGAGCATTATTGCTACTTCATCTCAGCCTCCTGCTGCTACTGCTGCTAAGTCGCTTCAGTCGTGTCCGACTCTGTGTGACCCCACAGACGGCAGCCCACCAGGCTCTGCCGTCCCTGGGATTCTCCAGGCGAGAACACTGGAGTGGGTTGCCATTTCCTTCTCTAATGCAGGAAAGTGAAAAGTGAAAGTGAAGTCACTGAATCGTGTGCAAATCTCAGCGACCCCATGGACTGCAGCCTACCAGGCTCCTCCATCCATGGGATTTTCCAGGCAAGAGTGGGGTGCCGTTGGAGTGGGGTGCCATTGCCTTCTCCGTCTCAGCCTCCTAAATCCCCACAAGTTTCTCTTGTGAGCAGTCCTCAACTGTGGTTCTGCAGGGAAGGGAATGCTGAGATACGTAGTTGTAGCATAGCTGAACTGACCCAGTATAAACCATCACAGCAGGTTCTAGTAACATGTTAACTGTCCCTCTTCATTTTCTGTTAAGTGAAATTTTAATATTTTCATCCAAGTCATTGATAAGACTGTTGAATAAAATGGGAAGCCTGGAAAATGAAGATGTTTTTATTTTTCCTCTATTTTCACTTCTTTAGTTAATATGCTTATTTTACCTTTTCTGATTTAAAGGGCATACTCATTTAAAAAAAAAGAAAAAAAGCTTAAAAATAGCACTGGAGTGGCTATACTGTTATGGAAGTCACTGTGCTTTTGAAACTCAGTTTTCCCTGCCTTGATGTCTTCTGCCTTTTTAGATTTATTGGGCACTGACAGAATTTACATATTTGATTTTAAAAGTCTCTAGGACATTTATGTTCATCATATTAGGGATCAGATTGTCAAACAAATAAAAATCTTTTTTTTCTTTAAACCAGAGGAAGTAAATTAATCAAACCTGAAGTTTTCAGGAGCCAGACTAGAAGTAATTCTCCAGTTTTGAGTATAAAGGATCAAGCAGGTATATCCCCCACTCCCAAAGAGTTTCTAGTCATTCCCCAGAAATGGCATTAATTAGCATCCAAGCAGTTGGTGAGATGATTAGAAGTTAGAGGAAGCGCATTCTAGTTTTGACCCTCCACATGGAGCTGTGCTTTGATTTTGAGCAAGGCAGGTAAATTATTCAAGGCTAACTGGGGCAGGGAGGAGAGAATGCATGGAGAGCTGATGTGTGTTGCTGGTCGTTGTGCAAGGCCCTGAGGAAAGCAGCGGTTTGTCAGTCTGGGTCTAACTGGGACACAAGTCTCACACGGTGTTTTAAATAGAAGGATTATGCAGAATTACTAAGCTATAACAAAACAGGACCTTCAAGACGTAAAGAGCAATTCTAAGAGTCCTCTAGGGCTGAAGGAGAGTACAAAAAGGAGGACCAGTTTGGGGAGGAGACCCTTCTCCCAGACTGGGGCTCACACTTCATGGTGGAGGATGTGACGTACCATCTGAATGGCAGAGAGGCTCACGGGGTTGCCTCCGCCAGAGCTTGTCCCCGGTTGCTGGGAAAATAGGAAGCAATCCTCAGGGGCCGGGTGCATGAGAAGTGCAGCCAGTAGGTGGGCGCACAGAGGGAGCAGGCGTGTCACTGTGGCTGGGGGCTTGGCACGTTCAGGACCTTCATGAGTAGGTGGGACTCACCCAGCCACACTGGGAACCTGAGCTCACTGAAGAGCTATATTCTGGGCTTGTGGCTAGGACAGACCACCAGCAAGAGAAGAAGCCCACTCCTCCTGCAGTGTCCTTCCATTATACAGAGAAATTCAAACAGCCTGCTCAGTGTAAAGGATGAATACATAAAGGAATTCTGCCCATTATCACAGAGCATGTGTTAAAAGGGCAAGAAATTGATAACTGGTACAGCAGTGAGCAAAACATAGTTCCTACCTTTAAATCTGGAGTCAGGAGAGGTTTGATGTGTGTGTTCCTCAGTCTTAACAGCTAGGAGTGGTAGAATCTGTCATTCCCATTCTGAAGATGAAGATATTGAGCTTCTGAGGCATTAGACGTTTTCCATGATTGCATAATTAGTAAATGGTCGGAGAACTGCCTGTCTCCTGAGCGTCTGTCCTTTGTATTTTGCTGTTCCACTCAGTACTGTACACCTCTCAAAACCAGCACATTCATTAGCTGCCTTCTTAGTTTTGTTGTTATCATTTCAAACTCATAGATCACAATTCAGGACACTTTGGAGGATGCCAAAAAACTAGATTTTAAGGTGAATGAAATGTATTCTCTCTTAGGGATTGATAAACCTGTTCTCTGATAACTTGGGGATTTCTTGGGAAATTAAGCACCCCATGCCGCTTGTTTAACTTAGTGAACAATCAAGAGTTTAAATGATCAAGCCAGACATGATTAAGGAATGATGAATATCCTCAGATTCAGGAAGCATATCAAATTACAAGCAAGGTAAAGAAAAATTCTTTTCTTTAAATAAGGAATAAAACTCTATTGTCTCATAGTAATGAAACTACAGAATGTGGAAGATAACTATCTTAAAACAATCTAGAGGAGAAAAAAATATTGCCTACAAAGGAACATAATTAGGCCGACAGCAAAAATGGAAGACAAAAGATAGTGAATTATCTTCTAGTACGTGAAGAGTCAAGTGCTGATGCTTAGAGAAGTGCTTCTTGAATACTTTCTTATTAGAGTAAGTATATTACAACAGTACAGCAGCAAAAATCCTAGGCAGCATTTCGGAAGGCTTAAAGAGGAATGAAAAGGGTATCCATTCTGAAAGGAGAGTGAAGGCAGAAGACAGGCTGGTGTCTGAGATGAAGTGTGAGTTCTACAGGAGCATTGTCATTAGAGAGGCTGGGGCAGAATCTGCCAGTGAAAGAAAGGAGAACTGTGGTTCGATGAATTGGTGCTTAGCTGTGAGATCAAACGAATAACTACGTTTTTAAAGGAGGAGATAGTAACACCTTTACAAAGGGAGAAGGAAAGGATCCTGTAGGGATTTAAGATAAGAGAGTTTTTTAAGCGTTATTTTGAAAAAGAATTAGTTGCTATCCTAGTTTAGGATATATAGATACATAATTAGGAGAGAAGACAGACTGAATAGTAATTGATTACTCTGTTGTTCTGTGGAGCTGAAAAGCTCTCTCAGAATTCTTACAGATGGCTCTCCAGAATCCATGTTGAGCCTCCAAGATCAGATGGAGACCTCCCAGATACAGACAGTTCTGTTATATGAGATCCTTTCTTTCAGACCTTCACACGCCCAGGTCCTGAACTCAAACCCTGGCCTGTGTTCCCTTTGCTGCACTGCTGCTGGATTATGGAGGGGTGCGGAAATATGAAGGGTCCTGAACGATGAGGGAGTGATGAGCAGACCAGGAGCCGGCTCTTTGCTTTTGTTACATACCTGTTTCTTGTTCCTTCTCATTTGTGATTCACAAGGGACAAGGGTGACTGTGTGCATCTTCCCATATTATTTTTTCTAAGGATGAGTGTTCTCTCCTTTAGCCTCCCATTGTGTGAGTTTCTTGAGGGGCCTCTGCTAAACTGGGAAAACTGATAACCAGGAATCTAGAAGCAGCCCAGCCTCTCGATCTCTACCTAACTTCTTTTGTATCATCTGAAGGGTCTGGGCATCCATCATTCTGTCATGAGTGATGTTTCGTGTAGAGTTGATGTTTTTATTCCCTCCAGCTCCAGAACCTTTCACAGACAGTGTCTTTCTATACATATGCATGAGTAGAAATTACTCATCCGATTTAATGCATGGAGACGCTTATGAACTAAGAAGGGGAAGGAAAATCATTCATTCTGTCTGGCTTCATTTAGTTCCCCAGGGCTGCTCTGCACTCCATTTTGAGTCCCGGGTAGAAATCCCACTCGCTAAGGTGCTGAAACCTTTCACTACCTGTCAGTTTTGTTGGTACATCCTCACTCTCCTTAGGTGACACCCGTCTTCTCTGAGGCTCCTAAGATTTCTTCCTTCTCTTTGAACCTCTTCGTGCCATTGCCGACTGCCCTCTGCCCCTTGCCTGTCTGTTTCAGACCCATCTTCACTTGCTTCTTCAGCTCCATGAGCACTCCTACCCTTGTCCCCAGCCACTCCGTCTCTTTGCATGGGCTGGCTCCCTGTCTCCCCCTGGCAATGTGTTCTACTATCTACGGTCCTGAAGTAGCCCCCCTCATCCCTGCTAACCCCATTCAAGGGCACAACTTCTGTCAACTCTCGCCTTCCTCCCCAAACTCAGCATGTTTTCCCCACTGCCTGCTGTCCGGTGGCTCCTTGCAGTCTGACATTGATTTCCATCACTTCGCAGAAGTCCCTCCCTCCGAGTGCATCGCTGGTGCCCCCCACGTCTCCAGATGTGCCAGCATTTTCTCGGTTCTGATGCAGCGCCATTTCTCTTCATCTGTGTCTCCTCTTGTTTCATTTTTTTCTGCCTTCTGTTTGCTTTCAACCCTACATAGTTATGTGCATTTTTTGTCCCGTGCCATTCTTTGTCTTTCCTTAAAAGCAAGTTCTGCTGTTTAATCATCACAGGCTGATCAACTCCCCTGTGCTTATTAGGAAGGCTCAATAAACTCCTAGGGTAGACCGTGAGCCTCCAGCAAGGGACTGCTGACATGTAATTCACGCTCTGGCTCTGTGTCCCACGCTCAGGTTACCACACACATCCAGGAAGGTCTCTTCCTTCTCCGCTTCCTCTTGCTTTTTCATTTCTGACTCCAGAGGCAGAGTCATACGCACTGTGTAGAAAGCGCCAGCAATGCCAAAACAGATAAGGCACAGCTTGTCTCCTCAAGGTCCTCACAGTGACTCCTCTTTTCTACGATAGCTTTAAGGCTTAGGGGAATATGCCTGACGTAGGAGCTTTACAATGACCAAATGATACATGTTTGTTGCTAAAAATAAAACCCTGACAGTTTTATCAAGGAAAAAGTCAAAGGCCCTTCCCTCAACATTTGTTCCTTCTAGTACCACTCTATATGCAAATATAGACACTCAGGTAGTTTTTTCAAAATTTGATATTCTGTGTATTCCTCTGCTTCATGAGCCCATTTTTCTCTCAGTGATGTGTCAGGAACTTGCTTCCACATCTGTACTTACTGTCTTCTCATGAGGGCTTTGATTCAGAGTTCCAGAGTCAATGTGATGTTTTAGGGTGACCAGTGTGAGGTGGAATGCTGCACACCCCAGAGGTGAAGAGATCGTATCAGGGAGGTGACCAAGGGAAAGATAGCCCCGTAATCTGAGGCTGATGGGAAGAGTGTCCAGATAAAAGTGACAGGAGCAGTAGCCAGCATAGAGAGGGCTAGGTCTGTGAACTGTAGTAACCTTGGATCATTCAGACTAGTGACAGCCTGAATATTGAGAGTAATTAAGAGAATCATCTTGCTTAAGGAGCAGGGGGAGAAAAAAATTCCCAGTGACTTCAGCTTGAATCTTTGGTAGTTTTACCTTTGTGTTCTGCCTCTGGTGGATCCCACTTGATTATTAAATTCAGTCATGGCAAAAGGGTGGAAATTTTGTCATGGTAATGCTTAAGCCTGAGCTCCACAGAAGCAGCAACCACACCTGTTTCATGTACTACTGTATCTTAGTGCCTGGAAGGAGTCTTTCTACGTAGTAGGTGCTCAATAAATACTGCATGTCCAAGCTAGGGCAGGCTTGATTCACTTGTTGGCTGCACTAAAACATTCATTTCAAAATGGCTGTTAAGCCTGCTTATCCTCTTGGTGGCCTTATTCTCTACCCTTCTTCTTTAAAAAAAATTTTTTTTTGGTGTGGACCATTTTAAAAGTCTTCATTCAATTTGATACAATATTGTCTCTGTTTTATGTTTTGGTATTTTGGCCACGAGGCATGTGGGATCTTAACTCCCTGGCCAGGGATGGAACCCACACCCCCTGCCTTGGAAGGTGAAGTCTTAACCACTGGACTGCCCTTCATAATGGCCGGCAGCACGGCCTCAGTGAGGCGCAGAGCCAGCCAGAGAGCGAATAGTTGTGCACAGCAGAAGAGTGAAGACAGCCACCGGCATGATCAAAGTTAAAGCCTCTGGATCAGTCTCTCTGTGCCAGGCCTTAGAGGGTATCTTTTACACTAATAATCATGGAAAATTCAATTAGGCCGTGTTTAGAAAGCTTCACATAATTAAACACTGCCTACCAGGGAGGGAATTTCCCTACGGAGGAAGAACCTGGGAACAGGGAAACCAGGCCTGGTCCCAGTTCTATTACTGAATGACTGCCTGGTTTCAAATGCTGTTACTATGTGCTTCCTGTTTTTCTCTTTGAATACATAGAACCAGTTTAGAATTTGTGCAGAACATTAAAGAGTCTCAGATAGGATAGTATGTGCAAATAATACCAGCCCTTCTCTGCTTGCCTTCTCTCCTTGCTGCCAAGTAGGCACTTGCCTGTTTTTCTGTTGAATGGTCTTGACCTTTCATGGGACACAGATACCTTTCACAATACGTTGAGGACTGGATTCTCTGCCTTGAAAAATTAATTTCTCTTCACACTTGCAAAATTTTGATTTGTTTTTTGACGATTTATGGACCCCATGGCCCTGAGGTTTATGAATTCCAAGGTAAGACCCCTGATGCCAACAAGCACTATAAACCTCTTTGAATATTTTGCATCTCAAGCAAGGAAGGTTTATAACTGGTAGTCCTCCTGTAGGAGCAGACGTAAACAAACCAGTTTAACTGTTGTAATGATTTAATGCTTGAATGACTGACAGATATTACTTTAGCTTCCCAGGAGATATTTGCATGTTGTTAGAGGAGCTGTCTTACTCAGAACAAACCAGTTTTGTGTTGGTGGGTTTCAGATCATGTGAGGGGAAAGGATTTGTGTAGGAGGAGACCTCGTGGTGTCTGAGTGTCCTGGATTTGCATGGATATGGGGAAGTTGGTGCAGGGTCTGTGTTTCACTCTAGTGTGTGAGGATTATTGTGTGACCAGCCTTAATACCAAAAATGAGTAAAGAGAGACTACTCTTGATTCGGAGCTATAGCCACTGTCAGATTAGCCCTTAATATTAATAGATCGTCTCTAGGATTGCTGCAGACAGAATCACGGCTCACCCCACAGTGGCAGCTGGACATGCTGTCTGCACACCAGCCTAGAGGCTGTATTTCAGCACCTGGTCCTCCAGCCTGCCTAGGAAGCCCCCCATGGGCCCCTCCTCGTGTCCTGGCACAGTTTGGAGGAAGGGTGGTGGTGTCTCACCTCTGAATGTATATCCATGGTGAGGATAAGAGAATAGCCATGGTGAGCCTGCTCTTCCTTTCTGATAGCACCGACCTCAAACTGTGAAGGTGAGGCTGACTAGGGGGTCCAGAGGGCAATGCACAGAATTCAGGAAATTTGCCTTGGGAAAAGCTAAACTGTCTGTGAGTCCCCACATCCTTTATCAGGAGACTCTGAGAAGCAGTTATTGAGTTACAGCCTTTCCTGTTTGCTGGCAGCAGTTATAATCAGACTCTGATTAATTGCGTTCCCAGTATTTGGTTAACATTGCTGTGTGTCAAATTCCTAATCATCCTTCAAGGTTTATTTTAAATATATGTCATGCCCACGGTAGGACTCTAATTTCTGTTTCTCCTGTGGAGCCTAGGACTCCAAGGCTACATCGTCCTTAAGTTCACCTTTGTGCTATAGTTGTTTACCTGTCAGATTTTTTAGAAGGAGCTGTGTCTTATTCACCTTTATGTCTCCTTGACTATTGTCTTGTACAGAATTGTGCTTAAATCATATTTTTTATGATTTAAATAAAATTGATTTCTTTGTAAATCTTTTCAAAATTCCCAGAAAGTGGGTACACTCATACTATAGACCTTTATCCAGAATTGGATGGATGGATGGACGGACAGACGGATGAAGCAACCAACCTGCATACGTTTGTTGAGCCTTGAATGTGACTCATAAGTAAAGATATTTGGGCTAGGTGACAAAAAGCATTAACATTAGAATTTCAGGGTATATGTTCTAATAGGAGATAATGAACAGCAAACAAATGACTATTGAAAAGGCTTCCCTGCAGTTGAGAACACTGAGAAATGAAGTGGTTTTGTTCAGCTTTGGAAATTTGGAAAACTCAGCAGTGGGCGCAGGATTGGAAAAGGTCAGTTTTCATTCCAATCCCAAAGAAAGGCAATGCCAAAGAATGTTCAGACTGTCACGGCAATGGCACTCATCTCACACGCTAGCAAAGTAATGCTCAAAATTCTCCAAGTGAGGCTTCAACAGTACGTGAACCAAGAACTTCCAGATATTCAAGCTGGATTTAGAAAAGGCAAAGGAACTAGAGATCAAATTGCTAACATCCTTTGGATCATCAAAAAAGCAAGAGTTCCAGAAAAACATCTACTTCTGCTTTATTGCCTATGCCAAATCGTTTGACTGTGTGGATGGATCACAACAAACTGTGGAAAATTCTTCAAGAGTTGGGAATACCAGATCATCTGACCTGCCTCCTAAGAAATCTGTATGTAGGTCAAGAAGCAACAGTTAGAACTGGACATGGAACAATAGACTGGTTCCAAGTTGGGAAAGAAGTACATCAAGGCTGTATATTGTCACCCTGCTTATTATGTGAACTGCCAGGCTGGATGAAGCACAAGCTGAAATCAAGAATGCTGGAAGGTAGATCAATAACCTCAGCTATGCAGATAACACCACTCTTATGGGAGAAAGTGAAGAGGAACTAAAGAGCCTCTTGATGAAAATAAAAGAGGAGCATGAAAAAGCTGGCTTAAAACTCAGCATTCAAATAGCTAAGATCATGGCATCTGGTCCCATCACTTCATGGCAAATAGATGGGGAAACAGTGGAAGCAGTGACAGACTTTATTTTCTTGGGCTCCAAAATCACTGCAGATGGTGACTGCAGCCATGAAATTAAGACGCTTGCTCCTTGAAAGAAAAGCTATGACCAACCTAGATAGCATATTAAAAAGCAGAGATATTGCTTTGCTGACAAAGGTTTGTCTAGTCAAAGCTATGGTTTTTCCAGTAGTCATGTATGGATGTGAGAGCTGGACCATAAAGAAAGCTGAGTGCTGAAGAATTGATGATTTTGAACTGTGGTGTTGGAGAAGATTCTTGGGAGTCTCCTTGGACAGCAAGGAGATCCAACCAGTCAATCCTAAAGGAAATCAGTCCTGAATATTCATTGGAAGGACGGATGTTGAAGCTGAAACTCCAATACTTTGGCCACCTGATGCCAAGAACTGATTCGTTGGAAAAGACTCTGATGCTGGGAAAGATTGAAGGCAGGAGGAGAAGGGGCCAACAGAAGACGATATGTTTGGATGGCATCACTGACTCAGTGGACATAAGTTTGAACAAGCTCTGCGACTTGGTGATGGACAGGCAGGCCTGGTGTGCTACACTCCATGGGGTCACAAAGAGTCAGACACGACTGAGCGACTGAACTGAACTGTTCACTCTGCTCTTGGAAAGCCCAACAGCTCTTCATGTGGTGAGATTAACCGCAAAACAAAGCTGCCTTTGAACATATACCCACACCCCGCCTTAAGTTGGTCATGGATGCTAGCCCATCCTCTCATTTCTGTGCAGTTGGCTCTTTGCCTGAGGGGTCTTCTTCTGATTATCTTGGCCTTTGACTTTATCTCTTATCCAGTTTGTCTCATAACTGGAGGGTGAGTGGGTGATAGGAGAGGATTGATTTGAGAAATGAAGCCATAATGCACAGTAAATGTGTTCATCTTGTTTTCTGGTGATGGTCCCAGTAGAAGGTGTTTTGGAGGGGAAGAGCCTGCGAAAGGCAACCCCTGATGCTCATGATCTGCATTTGGGCTCATTGTCCCTCATTGTCTCCTCTTAGCATGTAATCAGTAGTTAAGGATGACACTGACTTCTGGAGGTGGTGAGGTGCTGCTGATGCTTTTTCTTCCAAAGTTGGAGTGGCCATCCAGAGAGTAGCCCGTGGTTGGATCTGCCTATCCCTGCTCCCAAACACTGATAACAAAAGAAAAAATATGTTATATGTGTGTGTGTGCACGCTCATATGTACGTGTATATATATATATATATATACATGCATGTAATACACATGCGCACACATCTGTTTTTAATGTCTGTGTGTGTTAAGAAGTATTTTTTTATATTAAAAAAGCCATATCCCTCTCAACTGCCTTTGTTCATTGATGGGAAGGGCAAAGCCCTGAGGAAACAATTAAGCTGGTCAGATGCCTTAGCGGACAAAGAGGAATTTGATTGACAAGCTAAATGTATGAGTGAAACTGCTGCTGCTGCTGCTGCTGCTGCTGCTACTACTACTAAGTCGCTTCAGTCGTGTCCAACTCTGTGCGACCCCATAGACGGCAGCCCACCAGGCTCTGCCGTCCCTGGGATTCTCCAGGCAAGGACACTGGAGTGGGTTGCCATTTCCTTCTCCAATGCATGAAAGTGAAAGTGAAGTCGCTCAGTTGTGCCCAACTCTTAGTGACCCCGTGGACTGCAGCCCACCAGGCTCCGCCGTCCCTGGGATTTTCCAGGCAAGAGCACTGGAGTGGGGTGCCATCGCCTTCTCCATGAGTGAAACTGCAAGTGCTCATAAACCTTTAGCGTCCCTAGCTAGGTCTCCCTCCTCACCCTCCATGTATTTACAGGAAACTCTTCCTCAATCTGTCAGAGCCAGGATGAATTCGTATGTAACTCCTAAGAAGATTACAGCAAAATGTTTCTGACTGCACATGCTTTCCTGTTGACCCATGTCCTGGGGAAAGGAAAGTAAGTTAATGGACAGTAGAATGCAGGTCTGGAGTAGGTCATTCAGATGGTAAAGAATCTGCCTGCGATATGGCAGACCCGGGTTCGATCCCTGGATCGAGAAGATCCTCTGAAGAAGAGGATAGCTACCCACTCCAGTATTCTTGCCTGGAGGATTCCACGGACAGAAGAGCCTGGCGGGCTGTAGTCCATGGGGTCGCAAAGAGTCAGACACTACTGAGTGGCTAACACATTCACTTTCTGGAACAGGTAAAAGTGCCTCTGCTTTTAATCAAGACTCTGTACTAAACAGTTGTACTGATCTCTTGCCTCAGCCAGTCTCATTCCTCCTACTTCCAGGTCAGGCTCAACTCTCTGCCAGGGAAGGGCCTGGCTACGTGAGAAAGGCCACACAGGAAGGGGAGAGGGAGCCCAGCCAGGGGTCCATACCACCCTGTGCGGCACCCAGTCGGTGCCCTCTTGGCTCAGAGGAGGTACTGCTGTCTCTTTCCCAAGTTGGACCCCATCTTCTGCTGTCTCTGTTTCTTGAGCCATCATTTTCTCTGTATTTCCCCTCAATCTGGAGGCTGTTTCTGTTTTGTTCCTTTTTTAGCCTATAAATAGACTCAGGTTTCACCATCGGAAAAAAAAGATACTTCCACAGCCTGCCTTCCTATCTTGCTCTTTCCCTGCCAGGCTCTTGGGAACCATTGCATTTGCTGTATATATTTCCAAACCCCACTCATTTTTCAGCTCATTATAATTGGGCTTCCTGTGCTCTCTACAAACACTGCCCTTGCTGAGGCCACCAGGGATGTCTTAGTTGCTGTTATAAGTTTCTGGCTCCTTTCTGTCCTCCTCTCTAGAGCACCCAGTGCCTTGGACCTTTCCCTCCTGGAGCCTGTCTCCTCCCCCAGCTTCCACGGTGGTTTTCTTTTGTTCCTCTTCTGCTTTCCTGGCCTTTTCCTGCTCTGTTTTCTTTTTCTGATTCTACCTGTTCTGCCCTCCATTTAAATAGATACTGTTGAGTAGGATTCTCTCAATGATGTTTGCTCTTATTCTTCTGGCTTCTCTGGGGATCTCGTATTTTCCATGGCTTTAGCCACCCTCTGAGTCCCGGAGACTCCTAAGTCTTGCCTTTCTCCTTGATCCCTTGTTTCCAGTTGTCTCGTAGGCAAGTTCGTCTGAGTTCTTCGGTGGCTCCTCAGAGTTGACATGCTTCGAGCCATGCTCCTCTTCTTCCTTCCCTGTACCCTCAACTTTTTCCTTGTTCTGAGCCCCTCGGCCCAGTTAGTGTTTAATCCACCCATCAGGTCACCCAAGTTACATAACTCAGAATCTTCTCTCCCCACCTTGTTTTTCTCACATCCAGAGAAAGAAGCACTGCCACTGCCTCAGTCAGGCCTGCAGCTTTTCTTGCCTGGATTCAGGTTGACCAGGCTGGCTGCACACTCTGTGCACTGCGTAACTGCAGGGTATACCCGTCCCTCTCCCCTGTGCTTGGCCCCTGACTTACCCAAACGCCAATTCCATGACAGCCCCAGTGTTTGTGGATGACAAAACTAAAACCTGAGAATTGAAAGACTCACTCATTGTCTCACAGTTGTAAGCAGCAGAGCAGGGGTTTGAGGCCAGTACTTCTGATTGGCAGGCCCGGGGGCAGATTCTTCCTCTTCCCCCAGACATTCCATGTTGCAGTCATCTCTTCATTGGCCTCCCTTCTGCTCCTGTGCTCCTCAGTCTACCCTGCACGCCACCAGCTACATCATCCCCTGCTCAGACCTCCCTCAGTGCCCTGAACCCCAGAGGTGCAGGGGCTCCACAGCGGACCCTGGCCTGACCCTGTGTTCCCCTCTCTTGCCAGCCTCCAGCACGTCTGTATCCCTGTGCCCGGGCACACCATGCTTTTCTCGGCGTCGTTTCCCTTGCAGAGACCCTTCTCCCTCCTCTGATCTGTGATGGTAGCTTCTCTTTGCGCCTTCCTCCAGGTCTGCTGTCTGCAGTGTGGGGTGCCAGGGAGGCTTGCGTGTGTGGACTGCATAAGCAGGCTTCTTCACCATCAGGAGGGTTGCTGCCTTCCAGGCACACTGTTCTTTCTCTCTGGGTTCTTGGGACCTCTCAATGCCCTGCCCTCTTGGCCTTGGGGTGCTGAGGGCCCCCAGGGCTGCTGTATTATCCTCTGGGGGCTCCCTGCACTCTGCCTTCATCTTTATAAATCCTCCCTAATAGACTCTCTGCAGATGACTCAAATTACCTGTTTCTTGCCAGGACCTAGACTGGTGTGTTCCCCATGCCACTGTCCCTGCCACCCCCCACGTATTCCTTAAGAAGGCGCTTGGGCAGCAGCTCCTCACCGCTCCCCGCCGCCCCATGGTGGGTAGCTTTCCTGGCTACAGGCTGGTGGCTGCATCCTCCTCCATGAGCGTGTCCACAGCGCTGTGTTCCGCTGTCTTCACTTGTCTCACCCCATCAGCATACTCGGAGCTCTTCAAGGACAGGCTCTGAAACTGCTCGACTCTGTATCCCAAGAGAGTCTGACATCGGGCAGGAAAGGGGCTACATACAGAGCAAGATGTGCACTTCTGAGAATAAAGGTTATGCAGAACCACCCCAAAGGCACTATCCCTCAACGTCTGCTTTTGGGTGGCAGGAAGACAGACAATAAGAGAACTTCTGGCATACAGCAAACAAGCCAACCAAACCTCGCTGCCCCAGGCCTCCCAACTCACCTGTTTCCCAGACTTACTAAATAAAAACAAAAGACCGTTAAAATGTGATTGGAAATTGAAATGAAGTCAAATAGGAGTCAGTTCATTTTTTTTTAAGGTATGTTAGTTGCTTAGAAGTAAAGACACATGGTCCTTTATAGTTTATTTTTTTTCCACATTTTATTTTATTTTAATTTATTTTATTTTTTAAATTTTATTTTATTTATTTTTTAAATTAATTTATTTTTTTTAAAATTTTAAAATCTTTAATTCTTACATGTGTTCCCAAACATGAACCCCCCTCCCACCTCCCTCCCCATAACATCTCTCTGGGTCATCCCCATGCACCAGCCCCAAGCATGGTCCTTTATAGTTTAAAAGAAAGAAACTAGATTATGATGGAGAGGAGGTTGTCCGAGGATAAATCACAGTGATTCAGCTGTTTTCCTGGGGGCGTGTGTGAGAGTTAGGGATGTTGACCCCTGGAGTGAACACCTGCCCTGACTCGCTGGCTTGTTCTCTTATCCTCAGTTCCTGGGAGGAGGTGCCTTCAGGTGAGCTGTGACTCGACCTCCTCTGGGGTAGCATCTGGCATCATCAGGCAGGCAGATCAGGGCAATCAGCAGAAGAAAAATACTAGGAGAGGGGAGTACCTGGCGATGCCAGCCAGGCCCAGCCAGCCATGCTGCCAGGCCTAGGTAGGGAGACACTTTCTCTTCATTTCCTGTCATGTGTTGAGCAAGTGGCCTGGGGGTGAGAGATTAGAGCCGAAGACACGAGCGTGTCACGGAGTGAGTCCCTGGGTCCTTTGGACAGACGGAGAACAGTCCACCTTTGGACAGACTGAGATGTTCTTAGGACACTCGTCATATTCCTGAGTTGGTTTAGTTGAAGAAACTCGGATGTAAGGTGGGCAGTCAGGGACAGCAAAGCAGTCAGGCACCACTCGCTCAAGTGCCCGTTGAAAATCTTACCCATGTGAGAATGAATTCGTTTTCCATAAAGAATCTATAAAGACACCCAGGGCTTGGCAAAATACCTGGAATAAGGAAATTCACGGTTCCTAGGCAGCATAAAATGTACCAGAGCACTGACTTGTAGGTGGATATAGAGATGAACAGTAGTAATAACAGTTTAATAGCAAATGATGTTTGACAGTTATTAATAAACTAAGCAGATGATTCAGACGTGAAGGACTTTAAGATGGCCAGGGTTCAGATTCTGTCTCAGAGACTGCAGCGGGCCAGATTGTGCTCCTCAAAAAGATATGTGGAAGTCCTAAGGCCTGGCATCGATGGACGTGACTTTATTTGGCAGAAGGACTTTGCTGATGTAACCAAGTCAGGATGAAGTCATGGTAGATTACGGCAAGCCCTGAGTCAAGCCCTGGTGTCCCTATAAGAGGGGAATTTGGAGACAGAAACATGATGGGGAGGCTCAGGGGGACAGCTGTGGACGTGGAGGCAGCAGATTGAAGTGACCCCACTAAAAGCCGAGGGATGCCAAGGACTGCCAGCCACCCCCAGAGGCTGGGACAGAAGCAAGGAATGGACTTTGCAGCAGAGGCTCTCAAAGGACCTGACCTTGCCGACATCGTAATGTCTGTCTTCTGGCTTCCCAAACGCCGAGAAGTTAAATTTCTGTTATTTTAAACCATCCACTTTGTGATCATTTGTGACAGCAGCCCTCAGAAACTAGTACTGATACCTCCCAGCTCTGGGCCTCCCTGGGGGCTCAGTGGTCAAGAACCTGCCTGCCAAGGCAGGAGATGTCAGAGACGCAGGTTCGATCCCTGGGTCGGGAAGATTCCTTGGAGGAGAAAATGGCAACTCACTCAGTATTCTTGCCTGAAAAAGTCCATGGACAGAGGAGCTTGACAGGCTACAGTCCATAGCGTTGCTGAAGCAACTTAGCCCATATGCGTGCACAAGCTGTGTGACCTTGAGAAAGTTGACTAACCTACCTGTTTCTTCATCAGTTGAATGGAGGCTGGTAGTAGTACCTATCTCATAAGGTTGTGAGGATCAAATGAGTTTTTACATGTAGTATGATTTGAGCAGCGCCTGGCACTCGAGAGAGACATGTGAGATTAGCAAATATTCTTGTTTACTTCAGTTTAGTAAATTTTTCTTTGATTGCCTACTGTGTGCCAAGCATTGTCTATAAATCATTTCATTTGATTCGCATAACAATCCTGTGAGACTCTTCTCATACCATTTTGCAGTTGAGAGAACTAAAGCTCAGAGCTTTGAGAAAGTAGAAGGGCTGGCAACTCAACTGAGGCTTTGCAGCTCTGTTTTGTCAGTTCTGTTATTCCATGAAACCAAATCATCTCAAGGACAACAGGGGAGTGGATCAGGAAGGATGTGAACTTTTGATTACGATTGATTTTGCATTGGGAAGATTTATGCCTGACCTTTCTCTCCGCATACCATTTAAAAGAAGGGCAGTATTCACTGTCTTAGAAGCAAGAGGACAATTGTTCATGGGGAAAGAGGAAGAAGATGCAGCTTTCTAAGGAAGGCTCCCCAAGCACATACCAATCAAAGCAGCACCCTTGTATTCGTGTGGGCTGGTGTTTTCTCTGCTCCCTGGCTCTGGGAGGAAAGCTGTGTCTCTGAGCAAGAGCCTTCAGGAAGCCTGAGCATCCTAAGTGTAGGAAGGCTGGCTGACCCCAGGGAACATGAACATGCCAAATGTGCAAACCTAGATAACACAGAAGCAGAGGAGAAAGAATGGGCAGCCTGTGTAAACAGATTTGGTTTTTGAAAGCCAACAGCAGGTGACAGTTATTTTGTAGAAATGACCAGTGTTGCAGAGAAGTTAAAGCCTTGGGGTGTATGAAAGGATTGTGGTGGTTTTGTGAGGGACACTAACCTGTTTTTTGCCTGCTTGTCAAGTAGCAAGCAAGAAGAAATTCACTTATCACAGTGCTTGGCATTTAGAAATTGCTATATGGTGGTTTGTGGTTGATTCAAGTAAACCAGCAGAGATTTTGTGGGGGCATAAGAAAGCACTTCTAACAGCTGTGGAATTAAAACATAAATTAAATGCTAAGATAGGACGTGAGGGTGCCTTAACTAGACTTTCAAAAGATAAATGTGTATTTGTCTGGCTCTCACTAGGTTTTAAAATTCAATTGATTGCTTACTTCTTATTCTAGGTGCACACTAGAGAGTTGTCATAAAAATTTAGACGTGTTTATAATGTTATGCCTTGAAGAAACCTCAGAAACCAGCTGTGATCCTTGAATTTTTCCACCTGCAGTTGCATAGATGGGCCTGTCTCATGAGGTCTCTCCTAGCCCGAGAATCCCAAGCTTCTTTCCAGATCACGCTGTGTGAGGCAGGTCGGTGAGGTACGGCACAGCTATGGCTGCAGGTGGATCTTGTACAGTGTACCCCTACCCCTCAGACAGCTGTGAAGTAAGGAGACCAGTTCCATGAGGGACTGTGGCACCATTTCCGGAGTTGATCACCGTACCTATATGACAAATAGCAGCCCAGAGAAAGGTAAGTCTAATGGAGCCCAGTACTGAAATCAAGAATGGCTAAATTGAGGGATGAGGAAGAGGAATATTGAATTAACTTCTGATAAAACCAGCCCCAAAAAAAGAAAACAAGCCAACGTGATAAAGGGTCCTGGACATACAGTGGGAGAGAAAGATAATCAGACCAAAGCAGCAACAAGAAAAACGATCAAAATGAAAGGCAATTTTATCTAAAGATTAGATTAAAATAAGAGACAAAGGGAAAGGAATGATGACTAGGGACAGAAGTGTGAAGCTGCGTGGATGCTCCAGGACTGGGTAGGAAGAGAGAAAAACACACCAGTATTCAGGCAGCGTGCACGGGCTGGGGGGAGGGGGAGGGGTTGTTCATTGCCCTAGGTTTCTTTGGTCTGTTTCTATTAGTAAAGTGTTGGGGTCCTCCCTCCAGACCACTGCCTTTTCTAATATTCTCCCCAGGCCATCTGAAGATAACACATTCCTTTGGAGGACCCAGAGAAATGGCACAGGCTGGACTGTTTGGACAGAAGCCATGCTGGGTTTTCCCAGGACTGTGGCTTCATGGCTGTGCCACACTCACTGGTCTCCGTGCTCTGCATTTTCACATCGTGCTGCTGCTTCCTCCAGAGGTTTACCTTAAGACCCCGCTGGGTTCAGTCTTCACCATCTACTAGTTACTTGGCAGCTTATCTTTTTAATCCTGATTCGTTTCCATGTGTCCTTGTGGGATAAGGATGTCCCTGCCTTCCAGGACCTTAAAAGAAAAATCTCTGCTCCACGTTCAAATTGGAGAACCCCCAGAGAGTGGTGATATTGGGGAAACAGTGATGATTTCTCTTGTTCTTGCATTTGCTGTCTCCAGGGTTATTTCCACAGTTTTAAAGTATCTGTGCAATGAGTTATGGAGTGTCTGTCCATCTACCATCTCATCCACTTTCAGTATTTGTCCAGCCCAGAAGTTTACAGCCACTCTGAAAGATGTTTTTATTGCTCTCAGTTTATGGATTAGGGAAGAAGGCTGAGAGAAGGAAAAGAGTTTGCCTGGGCCTGAGGCAGGTGTTGCTCCTCTGTTCTGAGGTCCCATGCTTTCTGCTGTGTCAGGTCCCAGCTGGCTAGGGAAGACCTGGCAGGTTTTGAGCAGAAGGCAGCTTGGAGACTTCTCTGTGGAGCTCTGTGTCTGTGGGTGTTAGATAGGGGAGCATGGATGTGGTCTCAGGAAATGTTGCAGGTGACTCAAAACCCTTTCCATTCTCTGTGGCCAGTGGGTTGAGAGGTCAGCCAGCAGTCCCCATGGAGATGAGGGGAGACGGGGGCAGGATGCTAATGCTGGGGTGGGGGTGGTACATGGCCATGGCATTTTAGAGTGTGTAACTTTCAGAGGGCGGAATGATGACAGAATAAGATTATGACTTCAGGAAATAAGAGATGAGAACTTAAGATTCTAACTGGGTCCATAAAGGTGAGACTGTGAAGAAGAATCACATGACTACCTACAGTTTCATATAATGTCCTTTGAGAAGTATGGAAAGCAGAGCTTAAGGTCAAATATAAGTGCAGAGGAATTCAAAGTCTGAATGCATTGGGCTCATGGAAAAGGCTGATGATGATATATGTATATCTATGGCTGATTCATGTTGAGATTTGACAGAAAACAACAAAATTCTGTAAAGCAATTATCTTCCAGTAAAAAAAATTTTTAAAAGAAAAGAGAATAGCGCATGACAAAGAAATTCTGAAGTTGCTTTGTTCTAACCA
This sequence comes from Ovis aries, assembly GCF_016772045.2. Taxonomy (NCBI): domain Eukaryota; kingdom Metazoa; phylum Chordata; class Mammalia; order Artiodactyla; family Bovidae; genus Ovis; species Ovis aries. Next base: position 113,829,546 of record NC_056054.1, read on the forward strand.
TGTCTCTCCTTTTTTTTTTTTCTCCCCTCAAGTAGAGAACTATTGGATCTTCAAACCAGAAATGCTAGAACATAGGTGATTTGAAAAATGGAAGAAATTCAAAAACCATGACGAAATAGGCAGATGTCCCTCCCTCACTCCTTTAAATGTGTCCAGGCCTTGCTCACTTAGGACCTGGGCTCCTAAAGAATATGATTACAAAATCATTATTGGTCACCTTTGCAAAGTCATGAGAAATAGATGAGATATGAGAAGATTACAAGAATAAGACATTTCACTTGTCAGAAAAGAGGAAAATCTGAGTCTAGGAATTACAGATTAGTGAATTTGTCATTGCCCCTGGGCAAAATTCTAGAAGAGATTATTAAGCAGATGATCTGTGAGAGCTTGGAAAAAGAAATAGTGATCACTGAGCCAGTCCTCAAAACCAATTACCAGATGTGCTTAAGAAATCTGCCTTGAGAGCAGTTGTGCAAATTAGCTTCCGACGTTTGAGGTGATCACAGTGTGAATAAGCAGTGAGATGCTGTAACTAAAGAAAAAAAAAAAAAGATCAGAGAGGCTTTGCTAAAAATTCAGTTCTAGGGCATAGAAAGTATCCAGATTCACTCTGTGGTGTTCTCATCCCTTTAGGAATATGCGTTTAGTTCTGTAAACTGTATTTTGAGTCACTGGTAAATTGGAGTGTATATACAGAAAAGGTTAACAAGGAAGATAGAGATCATATTTACTAAGCAAACAACTCATCATGTGTTAAGGCATTATGCTAAATGTTGGAGGGGAGTTAATACTTAATACTATGAAGAGATCATTAATTCACCTATTTCAGATGAGGAATGAAAGAGTTATGCCGACTGAGTAGTTTGCATAAGGCCAACAGCTAGGAAGTGGCAAAGCTCAGGCTTCAACCCAAACCTCTCAACCCAAAGCCCATGCTCTTTATTACCAGAGCAATAAGTAATCTAGAAAATGGACTGGTTGAGGAACTCTTCAAGAGGAAAAATGAGAGGAGTAAATAGAAGTATGGTGATGGTTTCCACATGTTCAGATGGTCACCACTTGGAAGAAGGATTAGCTTTGTTCTCTAAGACAGAACTAGGGCGGAGGTGTACTAGCAGCAGTTACCATTTACTAAATATTTGCTCTAAGCTGATCTTTCTGTATACATTCATTTTTTAAACCTCATGAATGAGGTACAGTACTGTGATTATCCCCACTTCACAAGTGAAGAGCCATGAGGAAATCAAGATAATGACCAGGATCTCACAGCTATAAGTAGCAGAGTCTGAGGCTTTAATCCTTGTCTGTCCTACGCCAAGGACAGTGTTTTCAGCCATTTCTCTCTACTGCATTCCCGTTGGTAGATTTCTAATCAGTATAAGGGAAAATTCCCAAATAATTAGAAGCCCTCAGAAAGGAGGAATGGATACTCTAACAAGAGTGAATTGCCCACCACTGACAGTTGCTGAATGGCAGGGGTGCTGGGTTGGACACATCTGATGATTACATAGGTGTCTTTCTACTCTGTATTCCAACATTTTTTCTATTTTCCTAAGAGAAACACATTTACTTATTGATTAATAGTCAAGGAAGTGGGGGCTGGGGTTGGTGGTGAGTCTTGTGGTTTTTATCAGTTTGGCAACTTGAATTCCAACATGATGATAAACCCCAAATCCAATTCCTCCAAGATACTGTTTATATTTCAGTTATTTATGGTAAGTTTATGAACATAATCTGCAGAAAAGTCTATTGCTTTGGCTTTAAAGCATATAGTTTCATTACTAAGTGAAAATGACAATTCTATGCATATTTTGAAATAATGCCAAGAAATTATAAGAAATTTGAAGTCAGAATAAATGTAAAAAGATCTTTTGCTTTTGTTTAGCCACTCAATCATATCCGACTCTTTTGAAACCCTGTGGAGCTCACCAGGCTCCTCTGTCTATGGGATTTCCCAGGCAAGAATATTAGAGTAGGTTATCATTTCCTTCTCCTGGGATTCTTCCCAACTTAGAGATCAAACCCACGTCTCCTGCATTGCAGGTAAATTCTTTACCACTGAGCTACCGAGGAAACCAGTAAGATCTTCAGTTCAGTTCAGTCGCTCAGTCGCGTCTGACTCTTTGTGACCCCATGCATTGCAGCACACCAGGCTTCCCTGTCCATCACCAACTCTTGGAGCTGGTGTCCAAGAAACTTATGTCCATCACATCACTGATGCCATCCAACCATCTCGTCTTCTTTCGTCCCCTTCTCCTCCCACCTTCAATCTTTCCCAGCATCAGGGTCTTTTCCAGCGAGTCAGGTCATGCTGTGCTGGATGTTGCACAAGCTGGAGTCAAGATTGCGAGGAGAAATATCAAGAACCTCACATATGCAGTTGACAGCATCCTTATGGCAAATGACGGAAAGCAAAGAGGAATCAAAGAGCCTCTTGAGGAAGTTCATGAAAGAGGGGTGTGAAAAAGTTAGCTTAAAACTCAACATTCAAAAAACGAAGATCATGGCATTCTGTCCCATCACTTCATGGCAAATAGATGGGGAAACAACGGAAGCAGTGACAGACTTTATTTTCTTGGGCTGCAAAATCACTGCAGATGGTGATTGCAGTCATGAAATCAAAAGACCTTTGCTCCTTGGAAGAAAAACTATGGTAAAACTAGATAGCATATTAAAAAGCAGAGATTTTACTTTGCCAACAAAGGTCCATATTGTCAAAGCTGTGGTTTTTCCAGTAGTCATGTATGGATGTGAGAGTTGGACAAAAAAAAAAAGCTGAGCACCGAAGAACTGATGTCTTCAAACTGTGTTGCTGGAGAAGAATGTTGAGAATCTCTGCACTGCAAGGAGATCGAACCAGTCCATCATAAAGGAAATCAACCCTGAATATTCATTGGAAGAACTGATGATGAAGCTGAAGCTCCAATACTTTGGCCACCTGGTGGAAAGCACCAACTCATTAGGAAAAGAACCCTTATGCTGGGAAAGATTGAACACAGGAGGAGAAGGGGATGACAGAGGATGATATTGTTGGATGGCATCACCAACTCAATGGAAATGAATTTGAGCAAACTCTGGGCGATGGTGAAGGACAGGGAAGCCTGGTGTGCTGTAGTCCATGGGGCTGCAAAGAGTTGGCTATGACTGAATGAGTGAGCAACAACCATGTCCCAACCACAACACACATACACATATACACACTCATGCTCGCACAATCACAGTTCTTAAAACCAAAGTATGAAGAAATAAGGGTTCTTTTTTTTGAAGGTTCATAACTTTTATTATTTTTTTAATTTTTACTTTTACTTTATTTTACTTTACTGTATTGGTTTTGCCATACATTGACATGAATCAGCCACAGGTGTACCTGAGTTCCCAATCTTGAACCCCCCTCCCACCTCCCACCCCATATCATCTCTCTGGATCTTCCCGTGCACCAGCCCCAACCTTCCTGTATCGAACATAGACTGGCAGTTCGTTTCTTACATGATAGTATACATGTTTCAATGCTGTTCTCCCAAATCATCCCACCCTTTCCCTCTCCCTCAGAGTCCGAAAGTCCATTCTATACATTTATGTCTCTTTTGCTGTTTCGCATACAGGGTTATCATTACCATCTTTCTAAATTCCATATATATGCATTAGTATACTGTATTGGTATTTTTCGTTCTGGCTTACTTCACTCTGTATAATCCGTTCCAGTTTCATCCACCTCATTAGAACCGATTCAAATGTATTCTTTTTAATGGCTGAGTAATACTCCATTGTGGTTCTTGGAGTATATTTTGTAGATTTAGAAATTTGGACCTGAGCCCTTAATTTGTTGATCTATTAATTTGTGGGTGAATGAGGTCACATGGAAAAACTGCCTGCTTCTTGATTGTATTGGTAGATATTTTTCCAAGCTCTTAACTATTTGGCCTTTTAGTTAGCTAGAGGTTCCAGGCTTTTAATAACTTGCACATTGAGTTTCTGATCTCAGATATAACAGAGCTGTCTCCAGTTCAAAGAGTTTGGCTTCATTCATGCCCAGGCTGTCATCGTGTTTGCCGAAAACGTGCTTTGTCTACAAAGGTGAAGGGCATCCTAGCTTGCTGCCCCCCTGAGCGCCTTCCAGGTCTCTGAGTCTTGCTGGCGCGTGCATCTGCCTTCACGTCTGCTCCGTCCATTTTAATTCTGGTTCTCAGTCCTTAGGTTCTTCTACATGTGCTCAGCCATCTCCGACTCAGTACAACCCTGTGAACTGCAGCCTGCCAAGCTCCCCTGTCCATGGGATTCTCCAGGCAGGAATACTAGAGCAGGTTGCCATTTCCATTGGGGTGTTATGTAATAATAAATGAAAAACTCAGAAATCAGAGGAGCTTTAGATGTGATGCATCTGAACTAACAGGACCTGTCTTCTAGGGGGGGGGGAATGAATAGCCAAGCAGAGTACATTATGAGTGCTGATTAATGACAGGAAGGATGCCTGCCTCCCCTCCTAAGCAGATGTTAGGAACCTTTTGTGCCAGTCACTGTGCTGGCACTAGAGTACCAAGATGTGGTCTTTGGTTCCTTCAAGAAGCTTCAGTGTAAACATCATCATGTGAGATACGTGCTATGGTAAAGGTGAGCCCAGGGGTGTCAGCAGCTCAGATTTGCAGGCAATGTGGGCAGGGAAGCCTTCTCTGAAGCAAGTCTTCAAGGATGCCAGAGGTGTCACCACGGATGCAGGGGCAGGCAGATGTATGCAGCTAGTCCTGAAGAGCTATGTAGGTCAGGCCTCTGGAGAGGGATGAAAGCAGAAATGCAGATACTCCATGCTGAGGAGTTTGGGCTTTATCCTGAGGGCAGTAGGAAGCCTTTGAATGGTTTTTAAAAGGAAATACCAGGATGTTGTCTGTGTTATTAAAATGCTGTTTTTTTTAGCAGGATAGACAGTGGGTTGGCAGTAGGTGAAGTAGGAAGCAGAGAGACCTTAGGTGAGTTGCAAGACGCCAGATGAATAATAAGGACCTGTGGACTAAGGCAGTACTGTGAGATTGAAGAAAAACACATTCCAGAGATGTGTCAGGAGATGGACTGCAGAGAACCTGGTCATGATGACAGATAGGGGAGAGCAAAGGAAGAAGGAGTCGAGGGTGTTGCCCAGGTCTCTGGCTTGAGTGGACATTGCACCCTTTAGCAAGAGGGGGCTCGGCTACTCGCCACAGCTAGAGAAAATCACGTGCAGCAACAGAGAGCCTGTGTACCACAACAGAGACCCAGCACAGACAAGAAATAAGTAGAAAATAGTTTTAAAAAGGAGAATATGAGGGGGGAAGTAAAGCTGAGAAATTCTTTAGTTTGCATGTAACAAATCTTCTGTGTAAGAGTAAAAAGATAAAGCTACATTTTGAGCCATGACATTAATATTTAAAAACTGATTCGGGTATAAAAGCAAAAAGATTTTGTAATCGTGTTACTGTAAGTGCATTTTTAAAAGACTTAAGAAAATTTGCTGTGTTAGACTTATGGTTACAGTCTATGCTTAACCATTTGGAAAAATGCAATTGACTGCATAAAAACTTCGTATTTATAGTTGTTAAAAGAGTTTGTAAATATTTGAATGGTTTTGCATTAAGGATTAAGCAAACATTAAATAACATACAAATAATTTCTTCATGGCACTCATTTTCTATTTGTTTGTTGATATCTCCTGCCTATGAGCTCCCTGAATTCGGGGGCTTTTTTCTGTCCTGTTACTTGTACCTCTGGCGGCTGGGACAGTGCCTGACCCCCAGTGTGCACTCTGGGGGATTGGCTGACTAATGGAGTGAATACATGGACGCCTCGGCCTGATGGAGAGGGATGGAAAGTGGATTAGCTGTCACCAAGGGACCTAGATAATGAAACAGTGTCTTAGTCTCTCCATAGGTGGTTGGCATTGCTGGTTCCCTAAGTCTTCTCATTTGGAGGTATTAGGAAACCTCCCCACATTTCCCTGGATTAGAAGCAGACTTACTGCTCTGATGAGGATGGAAATGATTTTTTCCTGTAACCTACAAGTTACCAGGAAAGATGTACTGCCCAGTGCTAGCGTGGGGTCCACGTCCTGCCCATGTCCACCCTCCAGCCTCTGGAGGTCACTCACAGGAACGTCAGTGTTTGTACAGCTTGCGGAAAGTGCCTCCTGCATTGTGGTTTTCATCGGAAGGAGGCCTGCTCTAAGCACTGATTAGAGCTCTGTCTGCGGGGGGTCCTTATACAGAGGTTTCCTTGTTGGAGATTTGAACCTGAGCCATTTTCAGTGCATTTTTCTGTTGTTCTCCCTATAGGATCTTCTACGTCTCTCATGATTCCCAAGACTTGAAGATCTTCAGCTATATCGCTCGAGATGGTGCCAGCAATATCTTCAGGTGTAACGTCTTTAAATCCAAGAAGAAGGTAAAGGGGCTGTCATTGGTCATCTCTTCCTCTGATGGAAGCAGAGTGTTCCCAACATTGACCTGCCTCCTTGCTGATGAAGAGGCAAGATTTGGAGGTGGCTATTTGAATGCAAGATATAGGGCACCTCTCTCACTCATCAGCCATTGCTTGTACATAATGAAATTCTCTTTCAGTTTCATTTGAACTTGGTACTTAGTTGTATGCAAACGACTAGAGAGATCGCAGCCACTGGAAAAGTGCTTTGGAACACAGCAGGCAGACAGCACCAGGAGTGATGCTTATGGTGTGTGGTAGGAAAGAAGGCTGCCACTCACCGAAGTCACCCTTCATCATAATTCTGTATTCTGATCAGTGACCTCCAAATATGACATGGTGGGATCTAGTTAGACTTTGTGATGTTGGTTGTCCTGGATGGTTATTTTGGTACAGTAACCTTGATGCTTGAGTAAATGCAACCTTTGCAGTTCTGTAGAGACAGGGTTCCTCTCTATCATGCCTCTAGGAGTCTAGTGCACAAAACTGGGGTTAGGAAACATGAGCTGTAACCCCTCTTCTCTCCTGGACCCCTGAATTATGTTATGAGGGTCAGTATCCCCCTTCGATCTCAGCTTCCCTCTTTATAAAATAAGGAGGGGCATCAAAACAAGCATTTCCTAAAATGTACCCTGTAAAACATTTACCATCCAAAACATTTAATATGTTAACATTTAACATATTAAAACTATTTAATTTAAATGTGCTAGAAAGTCCTAAGTTAGAGAAATCCCTTTAGCTTTAACCTAGCATTTCTCAAACTGAATTGGCCATGAAATCATATTTTTTTCCATGTATATGTGTTAATGTCCTGGGAATTACTTTTCTGTAGAAGAGAATTGGAAAGTAATATTTGTGTCTGTAAGGTCCCTGACAGGTAAAGGTGGAATGGTAAGATTCTTACCACTCTAGACACAAACCAGTGACCCTGACTTTCTATGAGGACTACTTCTGAATTCTCTCCTGCTTGTCCCTTCTTCGATGCCATGTGACATCTTAATGCATCTTATGTCCTAAGACAAATAGATTGGTGGGTACTGTGCCAAGTGGGGATAATAAGAATAAAACATGACAGGGTCAAGATTTACTGTAATATTATGTATGTCCCATCTCCCACCCTGGCTTCACAAAGAGAATTATACTTTGCTGATTCAGCCTCTTCCTCTAAGGAGATGTGTGCCCTTACCCACCTATTCTCAGGCTTTTCAATGCAAATCATGGAATTGAAGGGAACGAGCCAGAACTGGAAAAGTAGAAGGAAAAAAGGGCAGGTTACCAGATTTCACTTTTAGGTGATAGTACAGTTGAGAGGGGGGAAAAATGAAAGTAGGATATGAAAGAACTGATAGAGGAGGAAGTGTGGCAGCAAGGGGGACCCCTTCCAGGGCCCGAAACTGGGCTCTTGTCTAACTCTTAGAAATGAATTGTCTGAGGAGACACACGTGCTGACAAAGCAAGAGATTTTATTGGGAAAGGACACCCGGGCAGAAAGCAGTAGAGTAAGGGAACCCAGGAGAACAGCTCTGCCACAGTGGCTTGCAGTCTGGGGTTTTATGGTGATGGATTAGTTTCCGGGTTGTCCTTAGCCAATCATTCTGACTCAGAGTCCTTCCTGGTGGTACACGCCTTATTCAGCCAAGATGGATGCCAGAGAGAAGGATTCTGGGAGGTGGTCGGACATGTGGTGTCTCCTTTTGGCCTTTCCTGAACTCTTCTGGTTGGTGGAGGCTTATTAGTTCCGTGTTCCTTAGCAGAACCTCCTGTCGTAAAACAACTCATGCAAATGGTTACTATGGTGCCTGGCCAGGGTGGGCCGTTTCAATCAGTGTGCTTCCCCTAACAGAAGGAGAAGGACAGAAAGAAAGCCAGAGGGACTGGAGATGAGAATTGAGGGGTTGGGAGAGGGAAAAGCACTTGTGTGGTTTTGAGGTGTAGTGGAGCTCGGAAGGAAGGAAGGGAAATGCACAGTGTTCCTGAGACTTAGAAACTGGACCGTCTGCAGGGCTCCTCAACAGGAACAAAGACTAGGATTCCCTGTCATTCATTTTGAGTGCTCCACTCTATATTAAGTTTTGTCCAGAGACCGGACTGTGTGAATCTGGGACTTTATTAAAGTTACAAATACCATATTTTAATTTACAGAGTGCTTTAATGTTTAATCTTACAAAAAATCCACGTGAAGAAGTTAAGATGGTAATCTCCATGGGATAAGTAAATTGAAAGATTAAATGACTTGCCCAAGGTCCCATGAATAAGCACTGACTGGCTAGACTCAGGGAGACATGTAGAATGAAAGGATTTTGAGCAGGAACTCTAGGTAAAGGAGATCGTTATGTTTGCTTTGCCATCTGATCTGGTACAGCAGCGCAAACACAGTGGGATCGTCCAGCCCTTCTGCCAAAACCTGAGTCTAAGAACAATGCCCACTGGAACTTTGATCTTGAAGAGAAGCACAGAATGAAGTTCTTATTACCCAGGGAGAAAGGAGCAGTCATCGGGCCCCCCTCAACACCAGTTTTGTCCATGTCTCAGAGCTAATGCTTACCTCTGGCTCTTGTATTTTCTCTGTCCCTTTTGCCCTCACCTACTGAGACTCTTAACTCTTCTGAGCTGGTTCTCAGGCCCTTTGTTGGCCTGTAGCCACATGGCTGAAGGAATTGTTTATAGACAGCCTGGGCTGTGAGCCCCATTGCTGCTGAACTATAGGTGGAAGGGCTGGTTTCCACGCCAGGAAAGAAAAGTGAATTAATTGTTCCGCAAAGGAAACAGAGTTGGGGAGGAGTGGGACCACGTCTGCAAGGTTTTGCAAGCTTACCCTGGTTAGTCTCCAGATCTGGTAATTTCCTTTCTTATAAAGCATTTGTGATTTGGAGAGATAATAGTTAGCTTGGGAAGGAGTTTTAATTGGCGAATGGTAGGAATACTTAAGAGGTGAGGGGGAAAGTACTAAATACCCTGAGTAAGTCTGTCTAGTAGGGTTGTTTCTGGTTGTTGTGGGTCAGTCGGGAGGTCTCTTGACTGTAGCTCAGCAGTAAAGAATGAACTCCTGCAATGCAGAAGTGACAGGAGACGTGGGTTCAATCCCTGCATTGGGCAGATCCCTTGGAGAGGAACCCACTCCAGTGTTCTTGCCTGGAAAGTTCCATGGACAGAGGAGCGTGACAGACTACAGTCCATGGGATTGCAAAGAGTCAGACGTGACTAAAGCAACTGAGCACACGGGGAGGTCTCTTGACTGGAAACCAGTGGACCTGGGTGTTCTCCAGGGCCTTTATGTTGATCATAGTGTAGAGAAACCTTCTATGAGCTCCTTGCTATGTTAATGCTTGGTTATTGCTCTTCACATCATGTCATGTCCCCAGTGTGTCCTCATGGCATTTCCCATGACAGGCTTCTCATGTGGGTGAGCCTTACCTTATAGTTCACCATGGGAAACGTGATTGTCTCTCCCATAGTTAGCAACATGGGTAGGATTCTCAGATTGCCTGGCAGATGACCTCCCTGCACCTGGCTGCCAGCACCATGGTTATTCTGTGCCTATGGATCTTCCTTTAATTACCCACGTAGCCAATGTGGTTCTCGTCTTTGGAACTTTAATCTTAAGCTGATTTTTTTCAGTTGGGCCTTCGTCAAAAGTAAGGTAGCAGAATATCGTAGGAAGATAATATACTATCAGCCATTCATCTATTACTCTATATTATCCATCCTTATATTATTAAGTCAAATAATATCCAGTCAGTTTGGGTTACTTGCTATGTGCTCCTGACTGTTCTAGACTCTTCATTTAAATTATCTTACTTTGTTCCTTCAGCAGCCCTGTAAGCTGTAGGTCCTATGATATGCTTAGTTTTATGGATGAGAAAATAGAAGCTTAAGGGATGTAACTCATCATAAGTGGTGCAGAGGCTTCCCTCGTGGTTCAGTGGTTGGAACTCTGAATTCCAGCTGCACGGGGCTCAGGTTTGATCCCTGATTGGGGGACTAAGATCCCACATATAGCACACCACCGGCTCCCCCTGCAAAAAATGTGGTGGAGTTAGAACTATACCTAGAAACTCTGACACTGGAGCTTACCTCCTTCACCACCGCATTTTATTATCTTCATCAGGAAATTGCATGACTGAGGAATAACCTATTTCTCCAAGGTCTACTCATAAATGAATTTTACTGTACTTGTTACTGGGGTATGAAGAGCTCCTTAACTCTGAATGGTCCAAGTCACTTTGACACAGATTTTCCTTTTTTTCTCTTAATATCTTTGTATGGGTAATCCTGACTCCATTTTATAGTGGGAGAAAGAGAGGGCCCAGGAAAGTAAATACCACTGATCACACAGTGAGTCAGCAATGCCCCTGAGATAAGAACCTAGCTTCCTGCTTCCTAGTCTAAGCTTTGGCCGCTTGACTCTGTTACATAAAATTCATAAAATATATGTGAGCCTCTCTGCGTCTGAGTTTCTCCAGCTACCAAATAAGATGAAAGGCATCCCAGGAATGCTGATCTGTGGGTGTAGAGTGAGGTGACCTTCAGGAAACAAATTCCATGTGACTAGGAGGGATCACCAGGATTGTAATGGGGAGATCCCAGCACTGTTCAGCCCAGCGCCAGAAGCAAAGGGTTGGAAGAGGGTCTTCTCCTCGCCCGGAGTGTTAGTGACACTTCCTAGCAACACGGCTTTCCCATTTCCCTCCTTTGGGGATATAATGACAGTATTCATTTGCAAGGCCTTTTGCCTCCTGCGAAGCCTCTGTGTGTCTCTTGATCCCTCCCGTGTAGTGGAGGTCCCCCTCCTGTCACACGCTCCCAGCCGCAGGTGGATGTGGCTGTCTGCCCTGACTAGGTGTGACTGTACTTAGTGCATCAGTGTGTGAAGTGCTGGTGATTAACAAGAGCCACAGGAGTCTCCCCATCATCTTCACAGGTAGCTCCTTGAAACCGTTCTGCCTGCAATCACGGCTCAGTAGGTTTGGGTTAGGAGAAATCATCTCCTCCTGTAATACTGCCACCATCGGGTCAGGGGCCACAGCACAGAAGGTTAGCCGTCCTTAAGGGCTTGGCATGGATTTTGCACAGTGATGTCAGTCATGTGCTAAAGAATGAGTGCTTTCCTGGCCAGGTTCAAGTTAGGGAGAAGAGATAGGTCCTACATTTAGGGAAGGAGGCTCTTTTTTATATTCTAAATGTTAGTGTGAGGTTGAGTTGAGAAGTCAAAATACAGAAATCGTAAGTCTCAGAATTCATGTAGTCCAAAACTCTTTGTTTATGGAGAGGAAATCAGTACCTAGAAAAGTAAATTCACTCACATGTGGTCATCTAGGTGGTTACTGATAGTACTGAGGTTGTAACTCGGCCTTCTTTTCTCTATGCTGCTGTGGTTCATGGACTAACAGAGTATGAGGAAAAAGCCAGAAGTCCATTGGCAATTCTAAGGTCTACTATCTCCTGTCAATGTTTAAAGTGTAAACCTACTTTGAAACTAAGCTTTCTCCATAGTAGCAGTATTCTGGTGTCCAAGGCATTGCCTTGATCAAATTATATGATCAGGACCATTAAATAACCTGTTAGACAGAAACCTAACCCATTTTTCAGTTCAGAGCCTTAGTTTGTTGGGTCTTCCTCTACATACAGTTTCAGATATATTTTCTTGCTTCAGCATTGCAGACTCTATAGATTGAAATCACTTGAAAAATTTAAGCTTAAATCTTTTGCTAAGGTTCAAAAAACACATTAAAGAAACATGAACTTCGGTTCTATTTTTGCTGAGATTCTGTGGTGTTAAGGTCAAGAGAAGGGCACTGTACTTTCTTGCCGTGATAAATGAAAAGAATGATAAACCTGTGAGTTATTCTAGACTGACTTACTGGGCTGAAGTTTCTTAGAATTCAGACGCGCTTGGCAGATAAATCTCCAGCTCTCAGGAGAGACAGAGTGGCAGGGGAGGGGATGTACGCTGGGGTAGAGAGCTGGTGGACTAAGAAAGGTGCTTACTTGGAGGAAGTGGGCCCCCAGTCCTCTTTTCTTTCCCCATCATCATCATCGTATACCCCTTGCATTTTGAGCTTCTTCTAGTCACTTTGGGTTTCCCAGGTGGCGCTATTGGTAAAGAACCTGCCTGCCAATGCAGGAGACATAAGTTTGATCCCTGGGTCGGGAAGGTCCCCTGGAGAAGGAAATGGCAACCCACTCCAGTATTGTTGCCTGAACAGAGAATGGAGGAACCTGGCAGGCCATAGTCCATAGGGTCGCACAGAGTCGAACACGACTGAAGTGACTTAGTACACACTAGTCACTTTCCTTACTTATCTGATGACTCCTTTACGTATTGCCATGAATTGTGAAGTAGAGAGCACTTTTTCCAGAACAGTGAAATTCAGAACGCTGCCACAGTTATTTATTAAATCAGCTGTAGAATAAGACTAACAGTAATTACCATTCTTTACATATATGCAGCACTCAAAAGATTCTCCAGATTTACAAGGACCAACCAAAAACAAGATGGCTTAAAATGAAAACAGAAAATAAAATCATGATTGACTGTTATTTTCCTATGGGCCAGTAAAATGCAGAAATCAACCTTCTGACTTCTGTCTTTCTAAAGGTACCATTGCAGGCTCTTGTCTGCTTTTGAGTAGATAGCCCACTCTCACTGAGAATATAGTGTTGTTGATATTTTCATGATTTTTGCTGCAGTTCATCAGATATTAATGCCGACTACCAATACAGTTGGTACCCACATTAAACATACAGAAGAGACTAGCTATTTCTTGCATCTTGACTTCTGTGTTGGATTGAGGTTGGAGGGAGGAGAAAGAGGGTTTTGTCAATATGATTAAATAGATGATTTAAAGAAACATTTCTGGGTGCCACTTGGGCAAGTGCTGTAAAGTTCTAAGACAGCTTCTTACCCAGTCCTCTTCTTATGAAATTGCCTGTAATTGGCACCCCTTGTGGGCTTCAGTGCACTATCTGCAGCCTAGAAGCACTCTGAGGTTAGATATGCCCTCTTAACTTTGAAAACATCAAAGCAGCCATATCCGTTCTAATCTTGACAACTGAAAGTCCACAGATACTTTAGAGTTGCTAACACAAAACTGGCTTTTGGACGGGAAGATTTGATCCATGTGGCCAAGTACTTTCAGTGGCTTATGTAACAGTGAACTGGATTTGTACAGAAATAATACAGTATAATGATGCTTTTTTTTTTTTTTTTAACCTAGCAAATTCCAGAAAATGGTCATATCCTAGAGCTGAAATAGGCTGCCTTCCAAACATGCTGGTTATTTGTTCTGCTTCATCCCTGGCTACCTTCATGTCTCTAAAACCCCAGTGTGCTTTCCAAAGGTCATGAAGTGTGAGCACTTGCTTCCTGGTGACCTGTGCGGGCCGTTGGAAGGGGTTTTTCTTAAACCTTTTCCTTCTTGAGTTAGACCTGGTTTATAAACTGTACATCACAGCATGTGTGATTCCTGCATTACAAGGTGCAGGCAGAACTAGTGTTCTGGCTTAGAAGGCTAGAAGGTCCCGTCACCACGTGGGGTAGGCCTGGCAGACAGGCACCAGCGTGGCCATGGGAGAGCAGATGGTATCAGTGATGGGAGCTCCTGCCAGGTGTGGGCTGGGCCTCCGAGCCACCTGCAAGTAATGTTCCCCCAGCAAGGTCCTTATATAGAATCTTCTGAAAGTAGACTTTTCACTGGTGAAGGAAGAGGAGCCTAAAAGGTCAAGAGACATCTGAACTCACCTAGCAGTTGTGAGAGAAATGGGAGTAGTCATCCAGCCCCTTCTAACTGCTGGAGTGGTGAGTGGGCAGGGGCAGTCTCTTACATATATATAATCATTCTGTGAAGCAGATAGGGTAGCTTCATTGTGTATTCAAATGCAGAGAGCTCTTCATGAAACATGCTACTACTAAGTCGCTTCAGTCATGTCCAACTCTGTGTGACCCCATAGATGGCAGCCCACCAGGCTCCCCCATCCCTGGGATTCTCTAGGCAAGACTGTGTCCTTTTACTGTGAATGGAAATACAGCCTTCACATTACAGAGGAGTAAAAGATAAATCAGAACGTTATTCAGCCCTGAATGTGCCAATCCAGAACTCTTACTCAACAATTTCCTTGCAGCAGAAACCATCTCTCCAGCTCAGACCAAAGATGATTTGGCCCAGTTCTTCTCTGTTGCTATGGGGACAGAGAGATGATGACTTTAGCCCTTTTGATGCTAACTTACCTACATTAAGAGTCAATTCCCTTTATGTCTTCATGTTTCTGTTATTGATAAAGTAAGCCCAGCCTTTTCTGAACTTCTGTTTGTTTTCTGTCTTATTTCCCCTGTGGTGCAATGAATTCCATATTCAGAATAAAACATTTCTTGAGCACTTGGTATATGCCAAGCACTGTGGGAGGGGCTCTCATGTATGTTAGCCGTATATTTATTTCTCTACGAGGCAAAGGAGAGAGTATAAACATCGGTGATTCACTTTTTCAGTTGAAGTTTACAGAGGTGTTTTGTAGTGCAAATGTGAGGAAGGGAGGCTAGGAAGGAAATGGGAGGTGGGGAGTCATTTCTAACATAGGGAAATCAGGACCAGTGAACTGTAAGTCTGCATTTTCCACTTTTTCCAGGGAATCAGATGATAGAGGCGAGGGCCAATTGCTTATCATGGTAAATGTACTAAAATGTGAAAATGAGACACGGAATATTAAATATTAATATGAGTATTAAACATTAAGACCAGCTACTTCCTTACAACCATTGTGGGCTTGTAAATAGTTGGCTGAGACTGCCAACTCAGCCAATAGTTGGCTGAGTGTATGTCAGATGATGGTCCCTGATGAAGGTGAGAGAATAGGGATTTGAACCAGGGTCCAGTTTCTGCAGATGCTCAGTCCTGAGTGAATCTCATCATCTATTGTCAGCCTGATGCATGAGAAAGGCAGGTCCTCTGAAAAGTCATTTCCCACCAGCTACATCCTCTTACTTATATTGGTGTGTTTCCTTCCAAAGACACGTTTAGAAATCCTGTCCCTTCTCTGGTTTATCCCTCAGACTCAAGGACACTTGTTTGAGGACCCTCCTATTTTTAATATCATCTTAAGAGTTAGTTAAGGGATGTGTCTGTGACTTACAGATTTGGAGGAATTAGTAACATGTCCTCCTTAGGAGAACCTGAGATTTTAGAGCAACAGATGTAGTAGTAAATTTGGCACTTTCTGTATGGCAACCTACTCCAGTATTCTTGGCTGGAAAATTCCATGGACAGAGGCGTCTGGCGGGCTGTTGTTCATGGGGTCACGAAGAGTCAGACAGGACTGAGCGATTGAGCACACATCTGATTTTAAGAGGGAAACTGGGTCTCTACTCTGATAATGATACAGTTGGGAAAAGACTAACTCAGCCTTTGCAGGTACTTATGCACTATGATTTATCTGGGTTAATTTATGTAAAATAAGGAAGTAATGAAATTAAATACATAATCTCTACATATCATTTAGACTTACCATATTTTATTTCTAGACTTCCCCAAATTTGCCCTTTTCTGTCGCTTGTAAAGATACCTAAGAGAGCAAAATTTCTGAGGGTCAGAAGAAGGGAAAGGGGCAAGGCTGTGTGTAATGGACCCTGGCTGTCCTTGGTAGGCAGGTCATAGTGTCTCTAATGTTCGGTAAACTGGGAATGAGCATTGCTGTAAAAGATTAACCACAGGCAGGCAGTCTGCTCTTATTCTCTTGAAGAGAATAAGCAACAGTGGATCTAAGGCCTGGGGGGAGAACTCTTTTGAGTAGAGTAGACTCTTCTCCATTTTCACCCGAGGATTGAGCTTCCTGGCTCAGCCTCCTTATCAGAGCACAGCTTGATTGTCAAAGGAAATGGGAAGGCTGTGGGGCACTTGGTCTGGATTGGCTAGGGACTGTGCCCTCTAACTCACACTTTTTTATATATTTGAGAACTGAGAAAGATGGAGGCTTCTTGCTTAAGACCAGTGCCTGCTGCTCCTCAACTTCCAGTGCAGAAGGAGTTGTCTCTCAGATAGTACAAACCTGTGGTGGGAGAAAGGGCCTCAGCCTGACCTTTGGGAAACAGAGGGAAGTCAAGTGTGGACATGCAGGACAGAGGCTCTGACTCACCGCTGGGTGATGGGGATCCCGCAGAAGTTACTCCCTTCTTCCTGCCTCACTTGAGGTGGCCATCATCCAGACATGTCAGGATGTTCCAGGTAAGAGATAAGTTAAGAACATCCCTAGAGTTTGCATGGTGGACTAAAAGGGGTTTGAGCTCTAAGACAGTCACTTCTAGGAAGTAGTTTGGGAAACATCAGAAAGAGAAGTTGACTGAGATCTAAAGCAGGTATATGATGGTGATTGGCTAAGATACCTTTTCATGAACATGAATGCTCTAACCTCAGATGAAAAGAAGGGACATAGACGTAATGGAAGGCTTGAGAAAATAGTAAGGGTAGCTATTTGGGGACTTGACACCTAGCAGAGAATGAATTAGAGCAGCAGTTCCACACATGGGGTCTAAGGCAATTAGGGGTTCCTGGGCATAGTAATGGAGAAATATGAGCTAATTTCAATATTATGAAAAGCATGAATGAATCACACGTTAACCCTCAACAAGGCCTTACAGGCTATCAAAACACTGGAGTCTCTTTTTGTCTATAATTGAATTGGTTTGCTGATGAGAAGTTCTGCCTGACTGCTGATGTTACCTTGTTTTGTTTTGTTTTGTTTTTTTCCCCAACGTGATGGATGAACTGATGGTGTCACTAGGTAGTCACAACTGACCTGAAGTCAGATTATCCAACATGTGATTAATTAACTCAAGGTGTAGAGTGACAGCCACAGTTGAATACTCCACAGTCTGTGGTGGCAGAATGGTTGGGGATCACTTTTGTAAAAGGAGCAGTGACCTTCAGTTTCCCATCCTGAGTTCTTAAACCTTGCACAGCTCTCACTGAATTCATTCTTGGTCTTTGAAGGAAAGTGAAAGCAGAACAATTAGCAAATCATAATCAGTTGTCTACTTTGGAGACCATGCCCTGAAAATCTTGCGTGTGGCTGTTCCTCCTAGCCTGTATGGGCCCCTTAAGACTCCTTTCAGGAACAGGCTCTTGTGTCCTGTCCCCTGCTGTCCTGAAGCTCCCATAACTTTGGCCATCTGATGCAAAGAGCTGACTCAATGGAAAAGACCCTGATGCTGGGAAAAATTGAAGGCAGGAAGAGTGGGGGGTGACAGAAGATGAGATGGTTGGATGGCATCACCGACTCAATGGACATGAGTTTGCACAAACTCTGGGAGATGATGAAGGGCAGGGAAGCCTGGGGTGCGGCAGTCCATGGGGTCGCAAAGAGTCGGACACGACTGAGCAACTGAACAACAACCACCACCTGCTGTCCTAGCTAAGGAATGGAATACCAAGAGCTAGGGTTAAGCGCAATGTTGGGACAGTTAGAGGAAGAGGTTAAATAGCAAGAAAAAGAAAGTAGCAAAGGAGTGGACCCAGTGAGTGATGTCTTTAGAGCAAGGCTGGGAAGCTCAGCTCAGATATGGTTGGCTGCCAGTGATGTTCCAAGGGATCTGGACTCTGGTCCTCAGCTGGTTCTGCTGTTTAGACCATGGCTTCTCAGTCCTGTATCTTCACAGCCCGTGGTCTGCAGGAATACCAGGGAAACCTACCATTTCTAGCAGGAAAAAGAAAAATGACAGCTGAGTTACTCTTCATGTGATGAACCCATGAAACGTTTGATCATGGTTGCCAAAAGAATTCTGAACCGTATCAACCACTGTTGTCAAACTTGGGAGGTAGAATTGGGCTAAGTCCAGAATTGGAATCTTTGCTATCTGTCCATTCAGTTGACTGATTGTTTCCAAACTGTGGTGACAGTTTCTATTTTCTGGAGTAATTGAGGGAAGGGAAAATGTTTTTGCATACTTCTTTGTGAGTATGTGCACAGCCAAACAACGTTAGGTTTTTCCATCTCTTTCCCTTGCTGGCTTCATGGGTGTCTGCATGCCTTCCGCATATCCTTTCCCACCTCGGCCCTTCTTGTGTCCTTGTAGAGGGTCTCCACAGCCTTCATTCTCGTCTTTCCTTTATCCTTCCCAGAGCCAAGCTATGCGAATCGTCCGGACGGTGGGGCAGGCCTTTGAGGTCTGCCACAAGCTGAGCCTACAGCACACCCAGCAGAATGCTGATGGCCAGGAAGACGGGGAGAGCGAGAGGAACAGCAGCAGCTCAGGAGACCCAGGTAGGCACGGTCGCTGCTGTGGATGCGGAAGAACAGGCAGGTGGGTACGCAATGTGGGTGGTGGGTCATTCCCCCAAGCCCAGAGCAACCACTTCACCTAAAAAACATTTTCTCTGTTTCTCTCTAGATTCTAAATTTTCTTTACAGAATGTGTGTTACTTTTATAACAGAAAATTAAAGATGTTTAAACTATCAAACAAAGAAGCATTTAAACTGGATATCAGGAAACACATTTTAACAGTAGAGCTGCTTATACTACCAAATCAGATCCCAAAGAAAATTTTCATACAAAATCACCTTCATAAAACAAATAAGATAATTTTCAATTATCTAAGTAGGTTTTTTTCCTACTTCTAAATTCTGTAGTTCTGTAAACCCTCAGGGTAGACATTATTCCAGTATCTCCAGTCTTCAAGTCTCATTAAAAGTCAGGAGCAAGACCAGGGTGTCTTTTATCCTCTCTCTAACAGTAAATGTGCAAGAAGCAAGAAGTATGAATATTAGGTAAAAAGTTAATATTGTTTATATTTTTATGTGGGAAACCCATGAAAATAAACTGAAAGCTATTAGATAGAAATAAGAGAATTTCAAGGTAAGGTCCAGTAAATACATTTAGATAGCTGTGGTTTCTTGTTCCAGCATCAACCAGTTGGAAGTCATGGTGGAAGAAAATATCCACTGAAGTAACTATTTTTAATCTTTAAAAACTTTTTTATCTTAAAAAAGATAAAATACCTGAATAATCATAATAAAATATATATGTTTATATGAAGAAATCAAATAGTTGAAAAGTTCTTGGTTGGGAAATCTCAACATCA
Organism: Ovis aries; assembly: GCF_016772045.2. Taxonomy (NCBI): domain Eukaryota; kingdom Metazoa; phylum Chordata; class Mammalia; order Artiodactyla; family Bovidae; genus Ovis; species Ovis aries. Next base: position 113,849,054 of record NC_056054.1, read on the forward strand.
TACAAATGTTAATTCTCCTTACGTTAACCTATAAATTTAACATTATAATATAAATTTTTATCAGCAAAGTAGGCACCTTGGTAAGCTATCATATTTAAAACTATAGGCTACAGATAAAGAGAGTGCTCAGAGGAAAATCAAAGGTTTAATTATTTACAGTAATAGATGATCAATCATGAAAATCAAATTAATTAAACATTCAATTCAAGAAGTTAGAAAATGGCAAAAGATGTCTCCCTTTGCAAAAGGCAGTTTTGCTAAGTGATGAAGGATAGAGATTTTCAGTTTCCATTCAAGTTGCACTGGTCACTAGCTGTGTGATTTTGGGCAAATTCCATAACCTCTCTGTGCCTTAGTTTCCTCTTCTGGAAAAAGTAGGAATAACAATAGGATCTTCCTCATAGAATTATTGTGTTGATTGGATAAGCAGGTATATTTAAAATGCCAAATCTGGTACTTGGCACGTGGTAAACACCAAATACATGTCAGTTCAGTTCAGCTGACTCTCTGCGACCCCATGAATCGCAGTATGCCAGGCCTCCCTGTCCATCACCAGCTCCCGGAGTTCACTCAGACTCACGTCCATAGAGTCAGTGATGCCATCCAGCCATCCCATCCTCGGTCGTCCCCTTCTTCTGCCCCCAGTCCCTCCCAGCATCAGAGTCTTTTCTAATGAGTCAACTCTTCGCATGAGGTGGTCAAAGTACTGGAGTTTCAGCTTTAGCATCATTCCTTCCAATGAACACCCAGGACTGATCTCCTTCAGAATGGACTGGTTGGATCTCCCTGCAGTCCAAGGGACTCTCAAGAATCTTCTCCAACACCACAGTTCAAAAGCATCAATTCTTCGGCACTCAGCTTTCTTCACAGGCCAACTCTCGCATCCATACATGACCACTGGAAAAACCATAGCCTTGACTAGATGGATCTTTGTTGGCAAAGTAATGTCTCTGCTTTTAGCTATTATAATTTTTTTTAATGGGAAAAAGCAAGAATAGGAAAAATCCTAGAAAAGATGAGTGATGACAGAGGAGTGACTTTCCAGGTACAAAAACATACTATAAAGCTGTGAAACTGTGCTGATGCATTAATAAGTGTCTAAGTGGATTGGAATAGAAAGCTCAGAGATGAACTCAGACACACATGTTTACATAGTGTGTGGTAAAGGTAGAAAAAATTTAAAGTTTCACATGCTTTTGACCCCCAAATCACCCTCAAATTCTCTTCTAATAATTCCTCTTAAGGGTATACCCATACATGTGTGAAATGATGCATATATAAAGTTATAAAAATTTGAACTAGCAAGAGGGGATTTTATAATAATTTATGGTTACGAGTAATGAAATATTGTAGAACCTCTAAAAAGGATGAATTAGTTCTCTGTGAACTGATAAAAAATCATCTCCAAGATATTTTGCTGAGTTTTTAAAAAACAAAAACCAAGATGTAGAACTGTGAATTTGTAGCATACCAATAATATTGTATAAAAATATATACATGTAAATATGTGTTTTCATATATGCTCACTATGCATAGAACATCTCCAGAACTGGTAACTGTGGTTCATTCTGGAAAGAGGAGCTAAGTGTCTATACTGGGAGGAAGATTTACTTTTCATTTTTGCAGACCTAGAGCTGGCCACATTGCTCAGAGAACAAAAGCTGATCTGCTCACTTCTGAACTGGAGGATTTGCCCTCGGAGCTGCTAGCAGGATTAGATTGATGCCTTTACATTATTAACTCTTCTTTGTCAATGCCCTGCTCCCTTGTTGGTGCAGAGTCATGGCTACACTTCAAAGGCTTTTGAACCCACAATACAGCTGGCAGCCAGGATGCACATATACAAAGATATTCTAACTGAAAAGTAAAGGGCATTGTCTCTGGTGAAGCCACTTACTCCTGGAGTGAAAGAGGTTGGGCACAGAGAAGTTATCTAGAGGTTGAGTGTTTGAACTTTGTTCTTATCACATAACTGTCTGAGGAGCTTGATGTAGCCTCTATGTACCTAATCAGAAGTGACTTCTCAGCCATTTGCTAAAGAGGGCAGGTTTGGCCTTTTGAAGAGAAAAGCATTTCATAAAGACTACTCTGAGAGCTAGGTCTTCTTCCCCTCCTGCTGTGGGAGCTACTCTTTCCTTCCCCCTCCAGACCCTGCAGGGCTCTTTTGGGTGGGGGTAGGTTGAGATCCAACCAGTCCATCCTAAAGGAGACCAGTCTGGGTGTTCATTGGAAGGACTGATGCTGAGGCTGAAACTCCAGTACTTTGGCCACCTCATGCGAAGATTTGACTCATTGGAAAAGACTCTGATACTGGGAGGGATTGGGGGCAGGAGGAGAAGGGGACGACCGAGGATGAGATGGCTGGATGGCATCACTGACTCGATGGACGTGAGTCTGAGTGACCTCCGGGAGTCGGTGATGGACAGGGAGGCCTGGCATGCTGTGATTCATGGGGTCGCAAAGAGTTGGACACGACTGAGTGACTGAATGGAACTGAACTGAACTGAAGGTTGATATGATTTCCTGTGATACCAGGAAGGATTCTCTTTGGGGAATGAATAGAGATTCCAACGGGGACCCCTTCCTATCATTTTTTCCTTCTTGTCTTCCCCCCGCTCCTCCCCAAGCACCTCCAGCCCATTTTCAGTGCTGATCCACCTGCCAGCGTTTCCTGCGTTTGCCTCCAGGCAGCCATCCTAGTCATTCTCCCCTATCCTGTCTTCTGGGGAGGCTGCCTTCCAGCTCCCACTGTTGCATTCCCTTTCCTGCCCCTTCCCCCAAATTTAAACACCTTTCCCCTCTAGGTCTCTGTGTTCTTTTCACCCTTGACTGGTGCTGCTACCATCAGCATTTAGCCCACCATCTACCAGATACATAGTGTCATCTATCTTCAGTAGAGGACAAGCTCTAGGGTGGGGGGCGTTGGGGGGTAAGGACTACTCTTCACACAATAAATACCTGTTGAATAAAGTGGTAGACATGGTCAATGATTGTGGCAAAGGATGTGTGTCATCTTAGTCATTGTCAGCAGCATTTATTCAGTCTACTCTGGGCCAAAATGAATATGGAGATTGAGTAGAAATTTCAGCAGGGACTGACTTCTCAACAGTCTGCTGGATGAAGAAGGATGACCTTGAGTGGCAGGGGTAGGTAGTGTGTTTTTATGTGTCTGTGTCTGTGTGTGTTCAGTCACTCAGTCATGTCCAACTCTTCACAGCCCTGTGGACTGTAGTCCACCAGGCTCCTCTGTCCATGAGATTTCCCAAAAAGAATTCTGGAGTGGGTTGACCTTTCCTCCTTCAAGGGATCTTGCTGACCCAGGGATCGAACCTGCGTCTCCTGCATCCCCTGTATTGGCAGGGGCATTCTTTACCACTGAGCCACCTGGGAAGTTTGGGAGTAGGTGGAAGTGAGGTCATATGGCTTTGAGGGGGAGACTGGAAGGCTGGAGAGAATGCTGATGGTGATGAGTGATGGTGGCTGAGGCTGCAGGGAGAGACCAGCATGGTAACAGGCTTCTGGCTGTGACAGGTGGTCAGCATTGAGATACTGGGCCCATCAGCTACATGTCCCTCTCCTTTTATAACCTTTTTGGTGATTTTTTTTTTTTTTCAAATTACAGTCCTATACATGAGAGTTCAGCTACTTGGCATCTTCTGTATACCATTCTCCCTAAGAAGAATGTAACTGATGTTCTACATGTGGAAACATCTAGGTTCATTTTAGGAAAACCTGTCAGGCTCAGTATACTTGCTTCAGAGTTTAAGATGTTGAAGCGCTGACTGTGTCTCTTTAAGGAGGCTGAGCATGGCTTGAATGTGCGCTTTGTGTATCATACATCCCCGCAGAGAAAGGGAAGTAGGGAGGCCCTCCCCAACTTGTGTAAGTGAGAATCTGGCCTGTGGGGTGATGTAAACTGTCTTAGGGAGACACACACACATGTACTAATTTTAAGGAATTGGCTCACGTGATGACGGAGGTGTAGAGAGTCCAAAATCTGCAGGGTAAGCTGCAGGCTGAAAACCCAGAAAAGAGTTGCAGTTTAAGTCCTAAAGTGGTCTGCTGGCTGGCACAATCCCTCTTCTTCCAAGGAGGTCTGTCTTTGTTCTGTTAAGACTTTCAACTGATTGATTGGATGAAGCCCAGCTATATTATGGAGGGTAATCTGCTCTATTCAATCTATTGATTTAAATGTTTACTCTCGTATGAAAAATACCTTCACAGCAATATCTAGAATAGTGTTTGGTCAAGTATCGACACCATGGCTCTGCCAAATTTGCCCACAAAATTAACTGTCACAGAAATGAAAAGGCAATGTGGTATGACGGAGGGAGTGCTGAACCCGCAGACTAGAGAAGCAATAGAGAGCTTGGGTTCTGGCACTTTTCAGGAGAATTGTAGGCTTGAATGCTAAGTCAACCATTTCTTAGCAAGGTCAGTCAGTTCAGTCACTCAGTTGTGTCCATTCGCAACCCCATGGACTGCAGCTCTCCAGCCTTCCCTGTCCATCATCAACTCCTGGAGCTGGCTCAAACTCATGTCCATCCAGTCGGTGATGCCATCCAACCGTCTCATCCTCTGTCGTCCCCTTCTCCTCCTGCCCTCAATCTTTCCCAACATCAGGTCTTTTCTAATGAGTCAGCTCTTCACATCGGGTGGCCAAGGTATTGGAGCTTCAGCTTCAGCATCAGTCCTTCCAATGAACACCCAGGACTGGTTTCCATTAGGATTGATTAGTTTGACCTCCTTGCAGTCCAAGAGACTGTCAAGGGTCTTCTCCAACACTACAGTTTTAAAAGCATCGATTCTTCAGCGTTCAGCTTTCTTTATGGTCCAACTCTGACATTCATATGACTACTGGAAAAATCATAGCTCTCACTATATGGACCTTTGTCAATAAAGTAATATCTATGATTTTTAATATGCTGTCTAGTATGGTCAGAGCTTTTCTTCCATGGAGCACGCATCTTTGAATTTCATGGCTGCAGTCACCATCTGCAGTGAGTTTGCAGCCCCCCCAAAATAAAGTCTGTCACTGTTTCCATTGTTTTCTCATCTATTTGCCATGAAGTGAGGAGACAGAATGCCATGATCTTCATTTTTTGAATGTTGAGTTTTAAGCCAGCTTTTTTTCACTCTCCTCTTTCAGTTTCTTCAAAAGCTCTTTAATTCCTCTTCACTTTCTGCCATAAGGGTGGTGTCATCTGCGTATCTGAGGTTATTGATATTTCTCCCAGCAATTTTGATTCCGACTTGTTCTTCATCCAGCCTCACATTTTGCAAGATGTACTCTGCATATAAGTTAAATAAGCAGGGTGACAGTATACAGCCTTGACGTACTTCTTTCCCAATTTGGAACCAGTATGTTGTTCCATGCCCAGTTCTAACTTTTGCTTCTTGACCTCATACAGATTTCTCACAAGGCAAGTAAGGTGATCTGGTATTCCCATCTCTTAAAGAATTTTCCACAATTCTCTTGAAGAATTATTGTCATCCACACAGTCAAAGGCTTTGGCGTGGTCAATAAAGCAAAAGTAGATGTTTTTCTAGAACTCTCTTGCTTTTTTGATGATCCAACAGATGTTGGTTAATTTGATCTCTGGTTCGTCTGCCTTTTCTAAATCCAGCTTGAACATCCTGAAGTTTTTGGTTTACATACTGTTGAAGCCTGGCTTGGAGAATTTTGAGCATTACTTTGCTAGCACATGAGATGAGTTGTGTGGTAGTTTGAGCATTCTTTGGCATTGCCTTTCTTTGGGATTGAAATGAAAACTGACCTTTTCCAGTCCTGTGGCCACTGCTGAGTTTTCCAAATTTGCTGGCATACTAAGTGCAGCACTTTCACAGCATCATCTTTCAGGATTTGAAATAGCTCAACTGGGATTCCGTCACCTCCGCTAGCTTTGTTTGTAGTGATGCTTCCTAAGGCCCACTTGACTTTGCATTCCAGGATGTCTGGCTCTAGGTGAGTGATCACACCATCGTGATTTTCCGGGTCGTGAAGATCTTTTTTGTACAGTTCTTCTGTGTATTCTTGTCACCTCTTGTTAGTATCTTCTGCTTCTGTTAGGCGCATACCATTTCTGTCCTTTATTGAGCCCATCTTTGCATGAAATGTTCCCTTGGTATCTCTGATTTTCTTGAAGAGATCTCTAGTCTTCCCCATTCTATTGTTTTCCTCTCTTTCTTTACATTGATCACTGAGGAAGGCTTTCTTATCTCTCCTTGCTATTCTTTGGAACTCTGCATTCAGATGGGTATCTTTCCTTATTGCCTTTGCTTTGGCTTCTCTTCTTTTCACAGCTATTTGTAAGGCCTCCTCAGACAACCATGTTGCCTTTTAACATCTTTTTCTTGGGGATGGTCTTGATTCCTGCCTTCTATACAATGTCATGAACCTCTGTCCATAGTTCTTCAGGCACTCTGTCTATCAGATCTAATGACTTGAATCTATTTCTCACTTCCACTGTATAAGCAATTTGATTTAAGTCATAGCTGAATGGTCTAGTGGTTTTCCCTACTTTCTTCAATTTAAGTCTGAATTTTGGAATAAGGAATTCATGATCTTAGCTGGGTGATCCTTGGCAAACTTTCTAGTCTTTCTAGATCTTTCTTATCTGCTAGCTAGGTGTTGGGAGGTAATGCAGGTAAATCAGCATTATCCTAGCATACAGTACACTCTAAATACATGTTAGCCATTGTCTAGTTCTCCAGTTCAGTATCTCAACTCCATGACCTCCTGTATGCTGTGAGGACAGTGGACAAGATCTCTGAAGTCCCATGGTTTTATGAGAGAGTCGCATCAGATGAACAATCAGGCACCATGTGGTGTGGTGTGGTGCCATGGCCAGGGTGTGAAACCGCCTTTGAGAATCAGTGTTTGGAATTCTACAGATCTGGAATGGGAAACGTTTTCTTATCAGGCCCCAAAGTCACTTCCTCTTTTCAGCCCCACTTGCTTCCTTACTGTCTGTAAGCCACTAGGAACACATTCCTTTTTACCGTAAATGCTTTTTCCGTAAATGCTTTCTCTAGAAGCATTTATTGACTCCATTAGGGTTTTTCTCTGTAATGGGCACCTTGAAGCTTCAGAGTGGAACTGTGGGCTGGCAGCTTTTCCTTTTAAGGAGTCTTGCTTCCACATTAGGGAGCTTTCATTTAATTCGGTGTTTATCTTTCCAGTAGAGCTGCCCCAGGCAGGCCCTTTGTTGTGCAGAGGAAACTTGTTTACTCTGGAGGAATCCAAATGTGTGGAGGCTTTGCTGTCGTCTTTGATGTCTTGCGGGCCCTTCCCCTTCTGGGTTTTTCAGCAGCGCCTTTAATGAAGGTCCTCGCTTTCATTGTGTGTGCTGCCTCTCTTTCTCTCTCTGTCTGCTTTTCTTTCCTCCCTCATTCCCACCATTCCCTACCCTGGGGGAGATTTATCCTTTGTATCTTTTGGCAGCAGCTGCCCTTGGCCATTCCTCTGGGGCTCAGAGCCAGGTGGGGCCTCTGCCCCTGTTCTGCTCGCCTTGCTTTGCCCTGTGCAGTTTCTGACTCCTGGACAGGTTTCCTGGGAGAGATCCTGTTCCCCTGGAGGCATCTGTCTTCCCACGGCAGACTGTCCAACGTAGAGAAGGGCTTGGAGCCCTTTGGAGATTAGAGCGTCTTAAAACAGGACTCATGTCATCTAGACAGTGACCAGTGGCTCAGGAGTATTTACTGTGTACCTGTTACACCTGCCAGACCCGGGCATCTGGCTTATTCAAGCAGGCACACCCCTGATGTCCTGTCACTTCCGGGCTCCCACCATACCTGCCCTTCCGTCACAGCACGCTCCCACTGCCTGATGCTTTGTTTCTCCTTAGTTTCAGTCCCCTTCCTTCATTCAGTGGATATTTATTAGTTTGCCCAGATGCAAGGCTCGATTCTGGGAACTGGGAATACTGTGAAGAAGGCAACAAGGTTCCTGCTGGTGAGGAACTCACATTGGAAGTCGGGGTGGAGGATCCAACAGATGACACACGAGGCCTTTTTAGGGGATGTCTGTGCAATGAAGAAGGTAAAGCAGGGTGGCTGAGGCTATGGGTGGAAGCGGTGAGCCTGCTGGGAGGCAAGGTGGTGCAATGGTTAAAAGTACCAAGCTTAAAGCCAGACTGGCGGGCTTTTAGCCTTGGCTTCGGTCTTACTAGCTGTGTGCCTCAGTTTCTTTATCTGTCTAATGGAAATAATAATAGTGCCTAACTTTCAGGGTGGTTACAAGGATAAGTAAGTTCATAATACATGTACATCCCTTAAACTAGTGCCTGGAACACAGTAAGCACTATTTGAGCCTAAGTTATTAATATTGCAATTTTGAGGCCAAAAGTGACCATCTCAAGCAGTTTTGGACTGAGCTGATAATCTTTGGTTCTTTTTTCCCCAACCATTTTGTTTTGAGGCATAACTGATGTGTAAGAAGGTCTGTATTAGTCCAGCATTGCCTATCCATTTCGGCACTGTGACGCTGGTTCACACCCATCTGTGGCCCTGGGCTTGGCCGCAGGCTGCTTCGCCTTCAGCCCTCCCGCTTCCCCGTTGTCCCCGAAGCTTCCATCTTAGTGTCCAGTGTCCTTCTCCTGTCCCAGATGAACCCTTTCACCTGCCTCTGCCTTCTCCTCATCTTGCCTCTTCCTAAACCCTGAGCCATCAGCTCTCTCTCCTGAATCATCATCTGAATCTTTCACTGTGCTTTCTTCTCCACCGCAGATAGATAAGGGCAAGTCTTTTCCATCTTAAAACAAAAATCACACCTTTCTTGTCCCTGCCTCTCCCCCTAGCCTATCTCTTTTCTCTCCTTCATGATCAAACACATTTATCCCCATTGTTGGCATTTTACTCCACCCTTGCCATTAGCCCTTCAACCTCCAGTGATCTGATACCTGCTGCCTACCAATTTTTCCTGAAACAACCAGTCCAGGTCACTGAAAGTGAAAGTGAAGTCGCTCAGTCGTGTCTGACTCTTTGCGACCCCGTGAACTGTAGCCTACCAGGATCCTCCGTCCGTGGGATTTTCCGGGGAAGAGTACTGGAGTGGGGTGCCATTTCCTTCTCCAGGGGATCTTCCCGACCCAGGAATCGAACCCAGGTCTCCCACATTGTAGGCAGACGCTTTACTGTCTGAGCCACAAGGGCCAACTAATTGGCAAATTGAACCAGCCTTTCTCTGCAGTGTGCATCATGGGGAATGAATCACTCCCTTCCCTAGCTCTGGGGCACCGCCCCCCCCCCCCCCCCCCCCCAATCCTGCCACTCTTTCCTTCTTTGTTTGCTAGCTGCTTTCCAGGGTCCTTTCTTGTCACCTGCCCCTTAGGTGACATCCTCAGGGCATTTCTCCTGGGATTAGTCCTTGGTGCCTTTTTTTTTTTTTTTTTACTTTTCACTTCCCATGGTTTTAACTTATGTTTCTCTCTAGGCCAGACCTTTTCTTGAACTCTCCACTTGTGGATAAGGATATGGGTATCTCCAGTTAGCTGTTATAAACTTTCCCAGTTTCATTCTCTTATCCATAATCCTTCTTCTCTGGAATTTTCTGTGTAGGATGCCAGTCTCTGCTCATCACTTAAATCAGAATTGTGAAACTCATAACACATGTATTCCTGTCTCCGCCCTGCCTCTCCTCCGCCTTTCCCTCTTTCCCTCCCCATTCCCTGCCCATAGACGATTAGTGTTCAAGTCCTGTGATCTCTGCCCCCTGAAGATATTCCAGGTTTGTGTTCTTGGCTTTGTGTTATAACCACCTCTTTAGCTTTAGCCCTCATATTTCTCACCTAGAGCACTGCTTTCTATCTTGTCCCTTATAGATCTACCCTCTACATCATCCCTTGGGTAAAATTTGAAGGAATAAAAATCTTTTGGTATCACATGCCTGCTTTTCTTCCTTCAAGATAAAATCTTGACTCTTCTCAGTCAGGTCCCTTCCTACAGGGTCATTTGCAGTGCTTCCACCACGCTGGGGATTTCTCTACATCGGTACCTTTGCCCCTGTCTTGCCCTCTGCCTAGCATACCTCCCAGGGCCTCCCCTCCTCTCTGCCCACTTCTTCTCACTGGGGTCTCCTGCATTGCAGGTGGATTCTTTACCAACTGAGCTATCAGGGAAGCCGTGGTACGCTGACGGTCACACACAATAATATCCCTCCATCTAGCTTATTCTTTCTCTCTACCCTAGCTTTACCCCCCTGGTTCTAACAGATCTGTTACTGTACAGGCATTAGGAGATAGGTTCAGCTTCAGACCATGGCAATAAAGTGAATATCGTAATAAAGTGAGTAACACAAATTTTTTGGTTTTCCAGTGCACATTAATGTTATCTTTACACTATACTAGGGCTTTCCTGATAGCTCAGTTGGTAAAGAACCCACCTGCAATGCAGGAGACCCCAGTTCGATTCCTGTGTCAGGAAGATCCACCAGAGAAGGGAAAGGCTGCCCACTCCAGTGGGCAGTGGAGCCTGGAGCATTCTGTGGACTCAGTGTGTGGGTCACAAAGAGTCAGACATGACTGAGTGACTTTCAGTTTCACTTTACATTATACTGTAGTTTATTAAGTGTAAAATAGTATTATATCTAAAAATATTGTATATACTTTAAAAATAGCTCATTACTAAAATGCTATCACCTGAGCAAACTGTAATCTTTTTGCTGGTAGAGAGTCTTGCCTCAATGCTGATGGTTGCTCACTGATTAGGGTGGTGGTTGCTGAAGATTGGAGAGCTGAGGCAATTTCTTAAAATAAAGCAGCAATGAAGTTTACCACACTGGTTGTTTCATTCACAAATGACTTCTCTGTAGCATGCTGTGCCATTTTAATAGTGCTTTACCTATGGTAGAATTTCTTACAAAATTGAAATCAGGCCTCTCAAACCCTGCCACTGCTTTATCAATCAAGTCTATGTAATATTCCAAACCTTTTGTTGTCCTTTTAATCGTCTTTACACATCTTTACCAGAAGTAGATTCCATCTCAGGAAACCACTGTGGTCATCCATAAGAAGCAATTCCTCATCTGCTCAGGTTTATCATGAGCATTCAGCCACATCTTCAGCCTGCCCTTCTTATGCTAATTCCCTTGCTATTTCCACCATCTCTGCAGTTATTTCCTCCACTGAAGTTTTGAACCCCTCAAATTCATCCATGACGTTGGAATCAGCTTCTTCCAAACTCCTGTTCATGGAGACATTTTGGCCTCTTCACATGAATCAGAATGTTCTTAATGGCATCTGGAATGGTGAATCCTTTCCAGTTAGGGCCTTCAATTTATTTTGCCCAGATTCATCAGAAGAATTGCTATTTATGGAAGCTATAGCATTATGAAATGTACTTCCTAAATAATATATTTTATTATTATTAATAATAGTTTTTCCTAAATAATAAGACTCAAAGTTGAAATTACTCCTTGATCCATGGGCTGCAGAATGAGTGTTGCACTAGCAAGCATGAAAACGACATTAATCTCACTGTACATCTCCATCAGAGCCTTAGGTGATGGGGTGCATTGTCAGTGAGCAGTAACAATTTGAAAGGAATCTTTTTTAAGCAGTAGGTCTCAACAGTGGGCTTAAAATATCAAGTAATCATGTTGTCAACAGATGTGCTGTTATCTAGGCTTTGTTGTTCCATTTGTAGGGCACAGGCAGGGTAGACGTAGCATAATTCTTAAAGGCCCTAGGATTTTCAATGGTAAATAAACATGGGCTTCAACTTGAAGTCACCAGCTACATTAGCTCTGTTAATAACAAGAGTCAGCCTGTCCTTTGAGGTTTTGAAGTCTGGCATTGACTTATCCTCTCTAGCTATGAAAGTCCTGAATGGCAGCATCTTTCCAATGTAAGGCTGTTTCCATTATGTGGAAAACCTGTTATTTAGTGTAGATACCTTCATTAGTGATCTTAGCTCGATCTTCTGGATAACTTGCTGCAGCTTCTACATCAGCATTTGTTTGTACTTTTTTTTTTTTTTTTTTTAATGGTTATGGCTTCTTTCCTTAAACCTCATGAACCAACCTCCGCTAGCTTCAAACTTTTCTTCTGCAGCTTTCTAACTTTTCTCAGGCTTTATAGAATTTAAGAGAGTTAGGGCTTTGCTCTGATTTAGGCATTCACAGCTTGGCTCACTGTTGCAGTAAGCCTTGCTTTTGACCTGTTTTGGCTTTCAACATTCCTTCCTCGGTTAGCTTAATCCTATGAAACTTTAGATTTAAAACTGAGAGAGATGTGACTCTTCCTTTCATTTGAATACTTAAAGGCCAGTGTAGGTTATTACTTGGCCTAGTTTCAATATTGTTGTGTCTTAGGGAACAGGGAGGCCCAAGAAGAAAGCGCAGTGGTGGTAGAGAGGAATGGGGGGCAGAAATGGCAGCAAGTGAAGCAGTCAGGTACACACTGCTATATTTAAAACAGATAACCAGTAAGGAGCCATCGTATAGCACAGGGAACTCTGCTCAGTGTTGTGTGGCAGGCTGGATGGGAGGGGAATTTGGGGGAGCATAGACACATGTATATGTATGGCTGAGTCCCTTTGCTGTCCACCTGGAAAATACTTTCAGTCTGAATATTATATAATACTATATCACATTTGTAAAAAATAAAACACATTTGTTAAGTTTACTGTCTTATATGGGTACAGTTTATGCTGCCCCCAAAATAATTACAATAGTAATATTGAAGATTATACAGAGTGAAGAAGATCAGAAAAACAAATACCATATACTAATGCATATATATGGAATCTGGAAAAGTGGTACTGATGAACGTATTTGCAGGGCAGAAATAGAAACACAGACATAGAGAGTGGACTTGTGGTCATAGTAGGTAAAGGAGAGGGTAGGACAGATTGAGAGAGTAGCATTGAAATACACACGTATGAAATATCCATGTGTGAGATGGAAAGCTCGTGGGAAGGTTGCTGTATAACTCAGGGAGTTCAGCCTGGTGCTCCATGACGACCTAGAGAGGTGAGATGTGGGGAGTGGGGTGGGAGGGAGGCTCAAGAGAGAGGAAGATATATGGATACTTATGGCTGATTCACGTTGTTGTACCACAGAAACCAGCACAACATTGTAAAACAATTAACCTTCAATTAAAAATTAAAAAAATTTTTTTAAAGATCACTGATCACAGATCATAACAGACAATGAATAGCAACTAATAACAGACAATGAAAAAGTTTGAAATATTGCGAGAATTACCAAAACATGACACAGAAGCACAAAGTAAGCAAATGCTGTTAGAAAAATGGTGCAGATTTGCCAGAAACCTTGAATTTGTAAAAATGAAGTATCTGTGAAGTGTAATAAAATAGGTATGCATGCTCTCTACCCATTAGCTGTATTATATCTGTAAGAATCCAAATGTGATCATCAGAGCACCCTCTGAATGGCAGAAATTGTCTCAGAAAGCAGCCCATAGTTGGTGATTCACTTACATCAGTGTTGGTTTGGAAACTCTACTAGTACAAAGAGAATGGCTGAGAAGTTTATTTTTTAATGACTTCCCCAGAAGCAGAACTAGAATCTCGGAGATTTTTCAGTCCCTTGTGAGTTTCTGGCCTGCATGTCTCCAGACCCTCTGCAGCAGGGTGCTGCTCAGTTCTCATTACAGTCAATCCCCTACGTATGAATGAATTCTGGTCTGAGTGTGTGTGTAAGTCCAACAAAGTTAGTCTAGGTACCGAGCTAACACAATCAGCTATATAGTACTGCACTGTAGTAGATTTATAATACTTTTCACCCAAATAATACATAAAAGACAAACACACACAAAAATTTTTTAATTGTATGGTACAGTACCTTGAAAAGTACAGTGGTTCCAGCCACGTCACTGCCTCTTTTACACTTCCTTCTGTACCTCCAGGCTTAAAATAAAGAGACTACTCTGTACGGTGCTGTTCAGTAAAGTACACAGAAGCACAACCACTTATGGAGGATGTGCTCATGTGACAGTGTATACCAGACATGTGAACTAACTCATAACTTACATGATTGGCGATGTGAATGCACATCTGCATCTTTGAAAGCTTGCAACTTGAAGGTCTGTATGTAGGGAACTTACTGTATTAGGATTTCCAGGGCTGAGGGGCAGCCTCCCTGTATAGCTCACTTCCCTGTTTTGTACCCTGTGATACACTGTTTCTTTTGTAAATATTTACTAAACACCTTCTCTGTGCCAGATCCATGGGAGATGTGAATGAAACACACGCTTGGCCTCAAGATCAGAAGGACACAGTTGATATTGCTTTTGCTAATTAAGAGCACTTGACAGATGGCTCCCCAGTGCTGTGGAAGCCAGTCTCCCCCGATGACTGATGGAAAGCTCTCCTCAAGTGCAGGCCCATTTCACCCTGTTCGTTCCTCTAGGGGCAAGGAGAACCAGATGCTCAATTCCCAGCACTATCTGGCTACTGAGAAATAGATGCTAGTTATCCATCAGTCCTCCCTGTCACAGGGTAAACCTCTGCATTGTCAAGAAGGTCACTTCTGGGTGCAGCAGGTGGTAAAAAGCAGCCTGCTCTCTGTGCTCCTGCTGGCTGGTTGACAAAGAAGCAGAATACTGCCCTGCTGGGCCATGGTCCAGGGTCTTCCTTTCTGCTACATGCCATCGCAACACTCAACAGTCATCTCCCAGCTCCTAGAGCAGCCAGAAGGAAAACCAAGCACACTGTTTGCTTCTGAAATACTAGGCTGTGGGAAATGAATTTTAAAAACAGTAGATAGGCTACCCACTCCAGTATTTGGGGGCTTCCCTTGTGGCTCAGCTGGTAAAGAATCCTCCTGCAATGTGGGAGACCTGGGTTTGACCCCTGGGCTGGGAAGATCCCCTGGAGAAGGGAAGGACTACCCACTCCACTGTCGTGGCCTGGAGAATCCCATGGACTGTAGAGTCCATGGGATCAAAAAGAGTCAAGACACGACTGAGCGGCTTTCACTCTTTCACTTTCATGTGTATATGCATCAGGGACTCACTTGGCTGTACAGCTGAAACTAGCATAATGTTTTAAATCAACTATATTCCAGTAAGGGCCTCCCTAGTGGCTCAGTGGTAAAGAATCTGCCTGCAATGCAGGAGACATAAGAGATGCAGTTTCGATCCCTGGGTCGAGAAGATCCTCTGGAGTACGAGATGGCAACCTACTCCAGTATGCCGGCCAGGAAAATCCCATGGACAGAGGAGCCTGGCAGGCTACAGTCAGTGGGGTCGCAGAGTCAGAGATGACTGAGCACACACACAAACACACATACTCCAATGAAAACTTTAAAGAATAAAATGATTTTTGAATGTTAAATAAATACATATATACACACATACCAGGCTTGCTTCCCCAGATGACTCATGTGGGTTTGCATGAGAAGACTTGTTAGAACTATTTGTACTACAAGGCAGGCCCACCAATGACCAAAGCCTGGTTCCCTGAGTTGGCTTAAGGTTTAGGGGATCAACACTTCATACTCCCTACTTATATTACTCTGTGCAGTTTTACAATTGGTGCTTAGTCTCTGAAAGTTTTTAAGTTTTATTTGAAGACTGTTAGTGATGAACCTAATCCTGAATGTAGAGAAAAAGGTGTTTCCTGGGAAATGCCTGAGAATCGCCAGTTGTTTCTACAGAGACCAAGAAAGAGAGAAGAGCAGAGAATGAAGAAAAATAAGAAACAGTAGGACTTTCATACATTTGCTGAGCATGTGATCAGAGACACGGTCAGTGGGAAGAAGCAAGTGGGAATAGACAAAGCATGACAAACCAGCCGCCTGTCTCTCCTGTGCCACTGCCACTGCCTCCAGGCCCGTCCCTGGCTTCTGTTCTTGAAGGAGGACAGTCAGAGACAGGGTCTGAGGATCAGAGACAGATACTGTGTGGGCTGGGGCCTCAAATCTCCTCAGTTCCACACCCTTCCCCCCAGGCCTGCAACCCTCCCACCCATTCTAACTCAGCCTCCATGTAGAGTTGAAGGAACTGGGGCCCAGGGAGTGAGGTGATTTACTCCTTTCCTGACAGCCTGATAGGAGTGTGGTGGAGGAAACCCCTACCTCTCTGGATACCCCATTCAAGGTTATTCAAATGGTAAAGAATCTACCTGCAATGCAGGAAACCGGGGTTCAATCCCTGGGTCTGGAAGGTACCCTGGAGAAGGAAATGGCTAACCACTCCAGTGTTCTTCCCTGGAGAATTCCATGGACAGAGAAGACTGATGGGCTTCAGCCTGTGGGGTTGCACAGGATTGGACACAATTAAAGCAACTTAGGATGCATGCATGCTTCAATACAAAATAAAAATTTCTAAAAATACACCACAAATAACAAGATGGCAGAGTAGAAGGACATGCACTCATCTTCTCCTGCAGAACTCCAAAATTACAACTTGCTGCTGAACAACCATCAACAGGAGAACGTTGGATCCCACCAAAAGAGATACCCCATGTCTAAGGGCAAAGGAGAACCCCCAGCAAGGCAGTAGGAGGGGTGAAATCATGTTTAGAATCAAACCCCATACCCATCAGAGATGCTCGAAGGGCTCAAGCAAACCTTGTACACACCATGACCCAGAGACCCCAGAGACTGAGCCAGAACTGTGTTTTAGTCTCTCCTGTGGAGGTATGGGTCAGCAGTGGCCTACTGCAGGGGCAGGGGCTCTGGGTGCAGCAGGCCTGGGTATGGCATAAGCCCTCTTGGAGGAGGTCATCATTAACCCCACCATAGAGCTGCCAGAACTTACACAGGACTGGGAAACAGACTCTTGGAGGGCACAAACAAAACCTTGTGCACACCAGGACCCAGGAGAAAGGAGCAGTGACTCCACAAGAGACTGACCCACACTTGCCTGTGAGTGTCCAGGAGTCTCTGGCAGAGGCGTGCCTGGGCAGTGACCTGCTGCAGGGTCGGGGGCACTGAGTGCAGCAGTGCATGCATGGGAACTTTTGAAGGAGGTCGCCATTATCTTCATTACCTCCACCATAGTTTGCCCTCAGGTCAAACAACAGGGAGGGAACACAGCCCCGCCCATCAACAGAAAATTGGATTAAAGATTTACTGAGCATGGCCCTGCCCATCAGAACAAGACCAAGTTCCCCCCCACCCCCACCAGTCAGTCTCTCCCATCAGAAAGCTTCCATAAGCCTTTTATCCTTCGCCATCAGAGGGCAGACAGAATGAAAACCACAGTCACAGAAAACTAACCCAAACTGATCGCCTGGAAAACAGCCTGTCTACCTCAATGAAACTATGAGCCATGCCGTGTAGGGCCACCCAAGACAGACGGGTCATGGTGGAGAGTTCTGACAAAACGTGGTCCACTGGAGAAGGCAGTGGCAAACCACTTTAGTATTCTTGCCTTGAGAACCCCATGAATAGTATGAAAAGGCAAAAAGATAGGACAATGAAGGATGAACTCCCCAGGTCGGCAGGTGCCCACTATGCAACTGGAGATCAGTGGAGAAATAACTCCAGAAAGAATGAAGAGATGGAGCCAAAGCA
Source organism: Ovis aries (assembly GCF_016772045.2). Taxonomy (NCBI): domain Eukaryota; kingdom Metazoa; phylum Chordata; class Mammalia; order Artiodactyla; family Bovidae; genus Ovis; species Ovis aries. Next base: position 113,866,536 of record NC_056054.1, read on the forward strand.
AAAACAACACCCAGTTGTAGATATGACTGGTGATGAAAGTAAAGTCTGATGCTATAAAGAGCAATATTGCATAAGAACCTAGAATGTTAGGTCCATGAATCAAGGTAAATTGGAAGTGGTCAAACAGGAGATGGCAAGAGTGAACATTGGCATTTTAGGAATCAGCAAACTAAAATGGACTGGAATGGGCAAATTTAACTCAGATGACCATTATTATATCTACTACTGTGGGCAAGAATCCCTTAGAAGAAATGGAGTAGCCATCATGGTCAACAAAAGAGTCCAAAATGCAGTACTTGGATGCATTCTCAAAAACAACAGAATGATCTCTGTTCGTTTCCAAGGCAAACCATTCAATATCATGGTAATACAAGTCTATGCCCCAACCAGTAATGCTGAAGAAGCTGGAGTTGAACAGTTCTTTGAAGACCTGCAAGACCTTTTATTTTATTTTTTTTTTAGTTTTTATTTTTAAATTTTAAAATCTTTAATTCTTACATGCATTCCCAAACATAACATCTTTCTGGGTCATCCCCATGCACCAGCCCCAAGCATGCTGCATCCTGCGTCAGACATAGACTGGTGATTCAATTCACATGATAGTATACATGTTAGAATGTCATTCTCCCAAATCATCCCACCCTCTCCCTCTCCCTCTGAGTCCAAAAGTCCGTTATACACATCTGTGTCTCTTTCCCTGTCTTGTATACAGGGTCGTCATTGCCATCTTCCTAAATTCCATATATATGTGTTAGTATACTGTATTGGTGTTTTTCTTTCTGGCTTACTTCACTCAGTATAATCGGCTCCAGTTTCATCCATCTCATCAGAACTGATTCAAATGAATTCTTTTTAACGGCTGAGTAATACTCCATTGTGTATATGTGGATTGGAAGAATCAATATAGTGAAAATGAGTATACTACCCAAAGCAATTTACAAATTCAATGCAATCCCTATCAAGCTACCAGCCACATTTTTCACAGAGCTAGAACAAATAATTTCAAGATTTGTATGGAAATACAAAAAACCTCGAATAGCCAAAGCAATCTTGAGAAAGAAGAATGGAACTGGAGGAATCAACTTGCCTGACTTCAGGCTCTACTACAAAGCCACAGTCATCAAGACAGTATGGTACTGGCACAAAGACAGACATATAGATCAATGGAACAAAATAGAAAGCCCAGAGATAAATCCACACACATATGGACACCTTATCTTTGACAAAGGAGGCAAGAATATACAATGGAGTAAAGACAATCTCTTTAACAAGTGGTGCTGGGAAAACTGGTCAACCACTTGTAAAAGAATGAAACTAGATCACTTTCTAACACCACACACAAAAATAAACTCAAAATGGATTAAAGATCTAAATGTAAGATCAGAAACTATAAAACTCCTAGAGGAGAACATAGGCAAAACACTCTCAGACATAAATCACAGCAGGATCCTCTATGATCCACCTCCCAGAATTCTGGAAATAAAAGCAAAAATAAACAAATGGGATCTAATTAAAATTAAAAGCTTCTGCACAACAAAGGAAAATATAAGCAAGGTGAAAAGACAGCCTTCTGAATGGGAGAAAATAATAGCAAATGAAGCAACTGACAAACAACTAATCTCAAAAATATACAAGCAACTTATGCAGCTCAACTCCAGAAAATAAACGACCCAATCAAAAAATGGGCCAAAGAACTAAATAGACATTTTCCAAAGAAGACATACGGATGGCTAACAAACACATGAAAAGATGCTCAACATCACTCATTATTAGAGAAATGCAAATCAAAACCACAATGAGGTACCACTTCACACCAGTCAGAATGGCTGCGATCCAAAAATCTGCAAGCAATAAAAGGAACCTCCTGCACTGTTGGTGGGAATGCAAACTAGTACAGCCACTATGGAAAACAGTGTGGAGATTCCTTAAAAAATTGCAAATAGAACTACCTTATGACCCAGCAATCCCACTTCTGGGCATACACACCGAGGAAACCAGAATTGAAAGAGACACATGTACCCCAATGTTCATCGCAGCACTGTTTATAATAGCCAGGACATGGAAACAACCTAGATGTCCATCAGCAGATGAATGGATAAGAAAGCTGTGGTACATATACACAATGGAGTATTACTGCAAGACCTTTTAGAACTAACATCCAAAAAAGATGTCCTTTTCATTATAGGGGACTGGAATGCAAAAGTAGGAAGTCAAGAAAACACCTGGAGTAACAGGCAAATTTGGCCTTGGGGTACAAAATGAAGCAGGGCAAAGGCTAAAAGAGTTTTGCCAAGAGAACGCAGTGATCATAGTAAACACCCTCTTCCAACAACACAAGAGAAGACTCTACACATGGACATCACCAGATGGTCAACACTGAAATCAGACTGGTTATATTCTTTGCAGCCAAAGATGGAGAAGCTGTATACAGTCAGCAAAAGCAAGACCAGGAGCTGACTGTGGCTCAGATCATGAACTCCTTATTGCCAAATTCAGACTTAAATTGAAGAAAGTAGGGAAAACCACCAGACCATTCAGATTTGACCTAAATCAAATTCCTTAGAATTATACAGTGGAAGTGAGAAATAGATTCAAGGGGTTAGATCTGATAGAGTTCCTGAAGAACTATGGACAGAGGTTTCTGACAGTGTACCGGAAGCAGGGATCAAGACTGTTCCCAAGAAAAAGAAATGCAAAAAGGCAAAATGGCTATCTGAGGAGGCCTTAAAAATAGCTGAGAAAAGAAGAGAAGCTAAAGGTAAAGGAGAAAAGGAAAGATATACCCATCTGAATGCAGAGATCCAAAGAATAGGAAGGAGAGATAAGAAAGCCTTCCTCAGTGATCAATGCAAAGAAATAGAGGAAAACAATAGAATGGGAAGGACTAGAGATCTCTTCAAGAAAATTAGAGATACCAAGGAACATTTCATGCAAAGATGGTATGGACCTAACAGAAGCAGAAGATATTAAGAAGAGGTGGCAAGAATACACAGAAGAACTATACAAAAAAAGATACTAATGACCCAGATAACTACAATGGTGTGATCACTCACCTGGAGCCAGGCATCCTGGAATGTGAACTCGAGTGGGCCTTAGGAAGCATCACTACAAACAAAGCTAGTGGAGGTGATGGAATTCCAGTTGAGCTATTTCAAATCCTAAAAGAAGATGCTATGAAAGTGCTGCACTCAATATGCCAGCAAATTTGGAAAACTCAGCAGTGGCCACAGGACTGGAAAAGGTCAGTTTTCATTCCAATCCCAAAAAAGGCAATGCCAGAGAATGTTCAGACTACCACACAATTGCACTCATCTCACGTGCTAGCAAAGTAATGCTCAAAATTCTCCAAGCCAGGCTTCAACAGTACATGAACCAAGAAATTCCAGATGTTCAAGCTGGATTTAGAAAAGGCAGAGGAACTAGAGATCAAATTGCTAACATCCATTGGATCATCAAAAAAGCAAGAGAGTTCCAGAAAAACATCTACTTCTGCTTTATTGACTATGCTAAAGCCTTTGACTGTGTGGATCACAACAAACTGTGGAAAATTCTTCAAGAGATGGGAATACCAGATCACCTGACCTGCCTCCTGAGAAATCTGTATGCAGGTCAGGAAGCAACAGTTAGAACTGGACATGGAACAACAGACTGGTTCCAAATCGGGAAAGGAGTATGTCAAGGCTGTATATTGTCACCCTGCTTATTTAACTTATATGCAGAGTATATCATGAGAAATGCCAGGCTGGATGAAGCACAAGCTGGAATCAAGATTGCTGGGAGAAATATCAATAACCTCAGATATGCAGATGACACCACCCTTATAGCAGAAAGTGAAGAAGAACTAAAGAGCCTCTTGATGAAAGTAAAAGGGGAGAGTGAAAAGTTGTCTTAAAACGCAACATTCAGAAAACTAAGATCATGGCATCCGGTCCAATCACTTCATGGCAAATAGATGGGGAAATAGTGGAAACAGTGACAGACTAATTTTGGGGGGCTCCAGAATCAGTCCATGCAGATGGTGACTGCAGCTATGAAATTAACCTTGAAAGAAAAGCTTTGATCAACTTAGACAGCATATTTAAAAGCAGAGACATTACTCAGCCAACAAAGGTCCGTCTAGTCAAAGCTATTTTTCCAGTAGTCATGTATGGATGTGAGAGTTGGACTATAAAGAAAGCTGAGTGCCGAAGAATTGATGCTTTTAAATTGTAGTGTTGGAGAAGACTCTTGAGAGTCCCTTGGACTGCAAGGAGATCCAAACAGTCTATCCTAAAGAAGATCAGTCCTGAATATTCATTGGAAGGACTGATGCTGAAGCTGAAACTCCAATACTTTGGCCACCTGATACAAAGAACTGACTCACTGGAAAAGACCCTGATGCTGGGAAAGACTGAAGGCAGGAGGAGAAGGGGCCAACAGGATGGATGAGACAGGACAAGAGGATGAGATTGTTGGATGGCATCACTGACTTGGACATTAGTTTGAGTAAGCTCCAGGAGTTGGTAATGGACAGGGAAGCCTGGTGTGCTGCAGTCCATGGGTATGCAAAGAGTTTGACACGACTGAGTGACTGAACTGAAAAATACACCCATCTATTTATGCAATTTTTTTCCTGCTAAAACCTTTGGGGGCTTCCCTGGTGACTCAGTGGTAAAGAATCTGCCTGCCAATGCAAGAGACACCAGTTCAATCCCTGAATCAGGAAGATCCCCTCCAGTATTCTTGTCTGGGAAATCCCATGGACAGAGGAATCTGGTGGGCACAGTCCACGGGGTTGCAAAAAATCGGACACAACTGAGAGTACTTTTTTCCCTAATCTGTTTCCACTCCTGAGTGTGAATGAGGTTGAGGTGGCTGTCATCCCTTTCTTGCAGGTTCCCCGCATCCTGTCAGTGAAAACATCACACCAGCCTAACAAAGCAGTCATGTCCAGTCTTGAGGGAATGTCTTTGTTTCTGAACTATGAGAAGATACTAAAATCAGAACATGTTATTGGATTGGACATTTAATGGACTTGAGTTGGAAAGATATATGAAAATGTTACTGAGCCAGTGGTGTGCTGAAGCGTGACATGATTGAATACTGAAGTGGTGGGCAGGAGGATGTTGTTCTTGGTGTGGCTCTGCCCTTCCCACCCTCTCTGTTGTCCCTGCAGGCCGCCAGCTTACCGGAGCCGAGAGGACCTCCACGGCCACTGCAGAGGAGACGGACATCGATGCGGTAGAGGTCCCACTCCCAGGGAACGACACCCTGGAATTCAGCCGAGGCGTGACCGACCTTGATGCTGTAGGGAAGGAAGGAGGCTCCCACACAGACCCCAAGGTAGGCAGGAGGCAGCCCACCCAGGTGATCCGCACAGCTGCGTGCATGTCACCTCCCAGAGCGGCCTGTGTCATGGCCTCAGCCCCTGTCCATCACCTCTTAGCCTCTGCCAGCACAGTGGTGGCTCTGCAGCATGTGTTACTTCCTTTCAGACTGAATCTGGAGATTCAGTCCCTGTGAATTGATGCTAGGTGTGGCTGCATGTCAGGATTTCACAGAGCTCATTCCTGACGCGCATTACCCTCCAGGGCCCATCAGTACTCAGCTCCCTGCTTCTCACTGGAAGCCCCAGCTTTGATAGCACCTTATCCGGTCACAGTACCTGTGCATGTGGCTAATCCTTGCACAACACAATGCGATCCCCTGGGGCTTAGCTGAAGGAGCAGGGTGAGTTTGGGCTGTCTCTGCCTGTGGCTAGGATGTGTGCCTTTGATGCTGCTGGGGAGGCTGCAAATTGGCCCACTGGAGTTTGGAAACTGCAAGACCACCTTAGGCATCCTCCATTTCAACCTCCTGTTTTTATGGGTGAGATGATGGATGCCCTCAAGGGGTTTCTGATATGATCCAGGTGAAACTGAGAACTTCCAACCTAAAGACAAAACCAACACCCCTGGCCCCCCCCCCCCCCCCAACACACACGGCCCCTGAAACACACACACGCCCCCCCCCCTCAACACACACACACAGCCCCTGACACACACTCACAGAAGGAAAATTCTGACAGATTGCCCTTGCCTTAGACTCCCTGCCAGTCCCCTGTACCATGAGTGCCTCTCTTTCCTCACCATGTAACAGCTTTTCCCGAGAGGAGGTCATTAGGCTAGTCCATCGGAAGGGGAGACCTGTCAGTTTGAGTGGCGGTATTCTTCCGTAGTGTCTGCCTGATATTTTCTGTGGCGCCCAGTTTGTACTCTGCACGGGGCAGAAGCCTCTGTCCCTGGCGCTTCCTCTCGCACACCTAAGGAAGGGCCTGCGGCAGAGCTGCTGCAGCGGAATTCTCTGGCTCACAGAAGCCGCCTAGTGACGATGTCCAGCTATCAGGAGGGAGACGGGAGGGAAGGGAACGGAAGCTGCTTTCCCCTTTGTGAGAGAGGATCTCCCCAGCCCATGTTCTGTGTGTGTCCAGACTTTCTTCTCTGGAGCTCCCATTGTGAGGAGGCAGTGCTGGGTTGGAGCACCTCCCTCATGGCCTCTTCCTCCAGTGGTCAACTCGGGAGACCCTGCAGACCCGGGAGGAGAGAGCCCTGAGGACACAGCAGAGTGAAGGTGGAAGCTGCCTCATAGCAAGGTGTAGATAGCTCTCTTTCACAGAAATAGATCCAAGACCAGAACCTCAGGTAACTCAACAATGTGGGAGAGCTGAAAGCCCTGGGCAAGAAATGGAACAGGATCAGCTGTCTGGGCTCCCATCATATCGCATCAGGAACTCAGCTATACAAATAGGGTTTTCTGACTCTGTGGTCCCGGCCCAGGCCATCAGATCATCTCCTCTGGGGGTGGTGGGGGGCGGGGGTGTCCTGTCCACATTTCCGTTGAAGACGCAGTATTTCCAGCTCTTCGTTACAAGTGGGCCATTTCACCCCAGCCTCGTATTAGACATACTGTGTATATTGAAGACAGAGTAAGTTGTCTAAAGGAGGCATGTGCCCAGGCTCACACCGTGTCTTCTCCTCTCCTCCAGGTCTCACCCCACCCCCAGGAGCCCATGTTGACAGCTTCGCCCAGGATGCTCCTTCCCTCTTCTTCCTCGAAGCCCCCGGGCTTGGGCGCGGGCACGCCACTGTCCACCCACCACCAGATGCAGCTTCTCCAGCAGCTCCTCCAGCAGCAGCAGCAGCAGACGCAAGTGGCTGTGGCCCAGGTTCTCCTCAGCCTCCTCCCTTCTTCGCAGGCTCCACTCTCATGGGCTTGACGCACCTTCCCTAGCGAGGGGCACAGGGCAGGTTTTAAAATCTAGGGAGCTATAAGGGATGGCTCATGCTGTTGGATCATTGCTTGTTGGGGAAGGGGGGAGGTGGGGAGAGGAGAAAGGGGGGATGCAGATGAAATGGGAAAAAACGTTTTGGTTTCCCATGTATCCCCCACTCTGAGTTGGGCTTGGCTGGCTTGGCTGGATGTTGTTGGGTCATGACTTGAACTTACTAAGGAACATAATTTCACCCTTCCTTTCCTGCCTTCTTTTCCTGGTGTGTGGGTGAGAAGGGATGCTTCTGGAGTCAGGACAGATGTGAGGATAGGTGTGACTTTGTGATACCACTCTTAAAGTTTGAATTTATGCCAAATGCCTCCGCAGACTGTACCATCCTGGAAACCTTGTCCTTAGAGGTTTCCATGCCTCCTTTAGTCATCTACTCATTCCAGGCAGGATTTCTCTATGTATGTAAAGATTTCTCCAGGCAGGACTTGATACCATACTGGCCTTGATTATAATGGGATTTAACTTCCAGAAACTTGTTGTTGTTCAGTCGCTAAGTCCTGTCCAACTCTTTGCAACCCCATGGACTATAGCACGCTGGCCTCTTCTGTCCTCCACTATCTCCCTGAATTTGCTCACATTCATGTCCATTGAGTCAGTGATGCTTTCTAACCAGCTCATCCTCTGCCACCCTCTTCTCCTTCTCTTGTACATTTCCTTACAGGAACTTAGGTATTTGAGCCATAATGGGAAGAACTGGCCTGGCTTTCAGGAATCAAGCACTGTTTGAGCCCTGAGGACTCATTGGGATGCTGTTGCTTTATAAAGGAGGGGCGAGCTGATTTCCCTGCTGCTTTTAGCAGGGATCCCTTCTGCTTGCTTTCTGTGGAGGGCATTGTCGTCCACATCTTCCTTGGAACTTGTGAGTCTGAGCTTCATCTTCTCTCCGGGCAATCAGGGGATGGTGAACGCATCATTGGTACTATTCAAAGGCTGACTCCTAAGGTAAGAGTCAGATGGGGTCAGGACCTCATGGGTAGATGAAAACAGTGAGGAGCGGGGATTCAGGGTTTGGAGAGTTGGTGAGAGATTTGGGAAGGCAGCTCTTGGCATTGGCATTCCACATCTGCTCAATCAGGCTGGCCTCTGAGGTCTTCTGCAGTCTGGAATGAGAATAAGAAGACGTCTCTAGAGAGCTCTTATTGATCCTTGTCACTTCTTCTCCTATTCTTCTCATGACCCCCAGGTGGAGTGGATCACACAGGCAGAGCTGTCTTTCCCAACATAAGCTCCTTGAGGAAGTATCCGGCAGCCTAACCAAAGTGATGCAATGACTTGGGTCTTGAAAAGACCTTCTTATAGCAGTCTCACATTGACCTGGGCCTGAGGCTCAGCCTTGTGGGTGCCTTTTGCAACCGGGTTTCAAGAGAATAAAATCAGTGGGGCACTGCTCCCAAGTGATTTGAACCTTTTTAAAAATACTGACCATGATCCAAAAGGGTATGTGCTGATACTAGGAGGATCTGCAGGTATTCCCAAAACAACAACAAAGAGGAGGGATGTCATTTATGGCTTCTGATATTTGGGGGAAAAATCACTGCCTTTTGTCAAATAATTGTATTCATCTCCTGTAATTAATGATGTGCCGGGTGTGATGGCTGACAGGAGCACAAAGCTGGAATGCTCCAGCACAGGGCCATTCGGCAACCCACATCCATCCTCCAACCCACGATACTTTCCTCTTTCAGCATATCAATTACCAAGTAATTAGTATTTATCTAAGAATGAGCTTGATGCATATTCATGATGAATGTTATCAGAGAGGCATTTGAATTTGAAGTCACTGCTAAATACTGAAGAAAAACTATTTGCAAACGTATAATCTGCACAAGAAGAGTGCTGTGGTAGTCAAAGGATGCACGGTCTGCAAAGCCATAGGACCTGCAATTTATCATAGGTCTGTCTCCCAGTCAGGATGAAACCCTCAGAGTGGTTCTTTGGCCCAGAATCAAGCATCTGTCTCAAGGAGACATCGCTCTCTGGCCCTGTTTTAACTGCCTGTGTTGTAGAAGACAGTGAAGCTAGGAGATGGGAAAAGTGTGGTGTTTGCAGTTCACTTGATGAGCCTCTCTCAGTTCAGCCACTTCCACACTTGGAATCTGGTGATTATAGGTGGCAGTGCCCGGGTTGAATCTGTTCAGTCTGTGACATGTCTAAAAGGCCACCAGAGCACATCAGTATCTCCCATGGGTAAAACGACTTTGCGTAGGACCGTAGCCTTCTAAAATGTTGGGGTCAGACAGTACCTTGAGGTCATCACAGAGCTGCTTGAGCAGAAGTTGTCTTCCCCTCCCTGCCGTCCTTATAGGCAGTCTCTTCGGTTTCCTTCATCTTTTGCTGCCTGGGAATACAGCTGACATGTCGTACCTCGCAACTGGCTTTGAGCTCTTCTTGTCCTCCAAACCGATTCAGTCCTAAACCAGCCTTCAGTTACAGGTTTCTCTGCATGTTCCTCTCTTTCTCTCTTTGTAGCATTTGATCCAAGGGCTTTTTATTAGTATCCAAATCTTTGGGTGTAAACAATGATATGATATATATATAGGTGGATTAATAAATAGGTCTTCTTAACATCTTTCCTGCTCTTAAAATATATCAAGTCTGGCTTACTTGGTTTCTCTGCACAGTGTCCAGCATGAGGTCAGCTTTTACTTGTGCTGTCAGATTCTATTGCCATCAAACCACAAGGTTTCTGCCTATCTTTGTAAAACTGCCAGCAGTCCCTGGAATTCCAATGGGTAGTACTGTGACCTCAGCATTTCAGGTGGGAACACATTTTCCTTTGTTCTGGGAGTATCCAAGTTCTCCTGTGTGACTCCTGAGAAGAGCTAAGGATAAGGACAGTTTCTTGCAAACAGGTGTACTCTCGGGGTCCCTAGTTGCACGATTTATGCACTCTCCCCATTTATTCTCGAAGATCAGTCTGGTTCTACTGTTATCACTGGGACCGGGCTTAGATCTCCTTCACAGTGTTCTGATTTGGTCTCAGACCTTAAGACCTCTCCCATCCTCTCCCTAAATTGGTTCAGAGCTGGTCTAGAACGGCCTTGCCTTGGCCTTCAAGGTACATGGGCAAAGGTGTTGCTCAGCTGACTCTTAAGCATTTCTAGACTAGATCTCAGCGCATAAATAGTAAACCCCAAGCCCTTCGGACCACTTTCCTGACCCCAGCATGAGGCTTGCGTGGCTGCACTAGCTTCCTGCTTTTAGATGGACAAGAAGTTCAAGGATGCAAATTGAAGTATAATCAAGCCTTGAACCAAAGCTGGGTTGTAGCTGGCACCCGCATGGCCACGGGCTGGGCCCACGTAGCTCCAGAATTGATCCGGGCACTGTGGCTGACTGGCAGTGGTTAAGTAGGCCAGGTCACTTCACAGTGTGCCAACTCCTAGCCTGGCTCCTGGGGAAAATGTTGTCCTGCAGCTCAGTATTGCTATTGAAAGACTTCTCTACCTGCTGCCACTTGTTCTGAAACAAGCGATCAGTTACTTAATGCTTTGCAATTGTGTATGCTGTAGTTAGAGGAACAGCGCTGAAAAACCTTCGCAGTCCTCCCCCCAGCCCCCCGCTAGGCCCTAGATGTAGCCTCTGTCCTCGTGGCTTCTCCAGTTCCCAGCGCCCTGGGTGTACTGCCCAGGCCCCTGCCTCATGCATGCAGAGACAGAGCCGCCTGCCTCCGCTTGTGTGTCCCGTGTGTGTGGGGGGGCAAACTGCTCTGGTTCTCTCCACTGCCATTTCCATGTGCCTGCTGCTCCCTAACTCCAGCCTGGCCCTGCCCCTACTTCTCACGGAGGAGCTGGAGTCCAGGCAAGTAGGCTGGAGGGCCAATGGGCAGTGGTCTGGTGTTGCTGGGTGGGTTGTGGGCGGCTGTCCGAGTCTGGGGAAGTGGCACAGAGCTGGAGGGCACAGGGTTGAACTTACACTTGTACTGCTATGGCCAAAATGCAGAACTGGACACCGACTCCAGGCGTGGCCTTCCCCACGATTTAGTCTGTGACCAGAATGTGTGCATGCTAAGTCATCTCAGTCTGGTCTGACTCTTTGCAACCCTGTGGACTGTAGCACACCAGGCTCCTCTGTGGATGGGATTCTCCAGGCAAAAATACTGGAGTGAGTTGCCATGCTCTCCTCCAGGGGATCGATCCCATGGCAGACGGATTCTTTACCACTAGCACCACCTGGGAAGCCCAGAATAGTCATTGCCAAAGACCACATGATTCTGGAAAGGCAAAACTATCTGCTACCTTTTCAGAAATTAACATAGCCTGCCTTGGCAAAAGGTGTTTGAGGTTTTAAAAGAAGAGCGTGCTGAATACAAATAAGTCCCCTCTGGTAGGGAGGGGGAGGTGGTATCCGCTCCTGTTGTACAGTGGGGGAAGCGAGCACACAGCTGTAGCTGACTGCCCAAGCCAAAGCTGAAAATAATGCTGCTTCATTTCAGTGCTTCGTGGCTAGACCCACATATGCGAAACACAAGGACTGTTAAATTGCCTCAAATTTAGAGGAATCTCGGGCCATTTTGTCCCAGCTTTGCCTGGGTTTCGTACTCCTGGGGTACAGACTGCTGCAGCGAGAGGCCTGAGCCTTATGCCCGCTGCCCGTTTGGACGGCTGTGGGAACAGAAAGGCTCCTTAGCGCTGGGTTTGGGTGGCAGCAGCAGCGTATGCTTTCGAATTCCCAGGGTTTGAAAACACCAGAAATGTTATAAGTCTGCGTTTGCAAAGCTAAAGTTCTTGTTTAGACTAATACAAGGAACACTCAAACACAACTTTTTCTCATAGTACTGAGTGCCTGTGGATTTGTGATGAAAGATTTGATTCAAGGGTCGTTTTTTATGTACTAATGGTAACTCCCCTGATGGAATGGTTATGTGCAAAAGAAACTTCCAGATTTTGGTGTCCCCCCGCCCGCCCCCCCACCCCGACCCCGGCTTCTGCAGGAGGGAATTCCTCTTTTGTCGCCCATCCTAATTCTCTGACTTCCCAGAGGAAATCTAGGAGTGTTCTTCAAGGAGCCTTTAACCAATGGCCCCTGGTACTGACTATTCCATTCACCTGATATGGACTCATACACTGACCAAGCCTCTGGCCAAGCCTCTCAGTTGAAAAATGGAGACAGTGAGGTGCAGGTAGAAGCGTATTACCGACAGTTGAATTGGGAGTAACCGACAGATTCGCGCTTTCAGCTCCTGGTCCAGTGCTCTCAAATGGCCTCTTCCGCGGGCAGGTTCAGACGCGGGGTTTGGGGACCTGAGTCTGTGGCCTTTGTGTGCAGAGAGCCCTCTGTAGATGTCAGTTACTGGTAGGTGAGATTCCCCACTGTTTCTGTTTACATGCATTGAAAGTTTTGCTCCACATGTATGCCTCGTGTTTCTGTTTTGCTCTGAAGAAAATAGAAAATGGATAATTAGCAATTCTGTCTGCCCAGTACATTCCTCTCAATGATGCTCTTAGTTGGAATAAATTACATTTACTGGCAGATGGAAGGTTATGGTTTCCTCTGGGGGCACTTGTAGGGGTGAGGTTCCCACAGCAATTGTCCTGATTCTCAGAACCAGCAGGATTTTGGGGACTCTTTCGGTGAACTGTCTCCATGCCTCATTTTTGCAAGGAAGACAGAGGCTTAGTAGCCATCTACCATCTGATACTGGATTAAAATATTATTGCTGCTGCTTTCCCTGTTCTTGCCCCTCTCTAGATCTCTAAATAGTTTATTTGAGGACTGGAAGATCAGTCTTGTCCTTAGCAGCGCCTGGTGAAGGACAGATTCACTTTAGATTCCTTAGGCATCCTCCCCCTGGGGGAACGATAGGCCTAACCTCAGGAGCCACTAATGGAAGGTGGCAGTTAATCTCATTAGTGGCTCCACTTAGCAGCAGAGCCAACAACGGCAAGGTCAGGTCCTCAAATCTGGGCCGGGGTGAGGAGCTGGGGGAAGGAAGCAGCCACTGCATCCAAAAGTGTGGTCTCTGAGGGCTGGCTGCCGGGAGGGCAGACACTGCCCTGGCAGGACTCTGGGCCAAGCTCGGCCAGACCGTGGGGTGAACATGACCTGTTATTCCCTGGCAGAATGTGAATCTCTTTGGAGCAGATGGCTCTTCAGAAACCCAGAGCATTTGTTGTCTGAGTCAGAGAATCGACTCTTCCAGTTCCTTCCTCCTCTCTCCTCCGCTCTTGGCTCTACCTGTCCCAGCCCGGTCCTCCTGACTCTGTGTCTTTATCCATACTGTGTTTTTGGTTCAAGAAAACCCTCTTTCGTACAGGCTGCTTTGGTCTTAACCACCAAATTCATGAGCTCCCCTTATTCAGGGACCTTCAGAAACCTCCCAGAGGCCCTTTTATCCACTTCTCAGCACAAAAGTCACACATTGCTGTCCTTGTTGTGTGACTTAGTGTTGTCAAGCCAGAGTCCTGAGGGAATCCGCACATCTCCTCCCCCTGGGTTGTGTCCCCGCACCCAGACTGCACACCGGCAGCAGAGAGGCCCCCTGGGCCCCGAGCACTCAGGGTGCCATTGCTGGTGCTCTAGTGAGAGGGTGGGACAGTGAGAGGGCGAGGGTCCCCCTCCCCAGACAGGGCGGCTCTGGAAGCTGTCACCTCAGGCTGACAGCCACCTGCCAGGGCTGCTGGACGAAGCCCTGTGGTTAGTCAGTCAGCAGCTGCCTGACCCCCGCCAGGTACGAGACATGCTCCCAGAGGCCTCCGGAAATAAAAGGGAGCGGAAGGTCAGGGCAGGAAGCTGACCCCCACCACAGGTGTGGAAACACCGACTTCGTCACCGTCACCTCACTGACTTAGAAAGGGCATGCGCCTGGCTTCCTGTTTCTCATGCCGTTTGGGTGTGAGGAAGGGGAGAAGGAAGATTGTGACGGGGGTCTGCTGTGACACTGTTCTTTGCTAGTGGGTCAGCATATCAGGTTTTTGGCTTTGTTTTTGAAAAGACAAGGTGAGAAAAAGGTACCTGCCTCAACACAGCAGTAGTATGTTAGCTGTCAGCGGTTCTGCCGGGGCTGGGGCTGGGACACAACTCTTTCCTACCTCTTGCTCTTGGTGTGGGGCTCCAAGTGGTACGTGAATGGCACATCATGGGCCCCACTCGGGATGCGGATCCGGTAGCCCAGCTTCTTTCAGCTGCTCCTCTGCAAAATGGTGCCCATTTTGCCTGGGAAAGGGCTTCTCCGTCTTGAATTGAAGCTGGAAGGCATGTCTGGCCCTGGCCCTCCACCAGTGACTCACGTTTACATTCACATCCCTCTCTTCTCTCCGCCCTGTCTCCTCGCTGTCTTCTCTGCCTCCCCGCTCTCCGCAGGTTCACTTGCTGAAGGACCAGCTGGCTGCTGAGGCCGCAGCACGGCTGGAGGCCCAGGCTCGTGTGCACCAGCTCCTGCTGCAAAACAAGGACATGCTCCAACACATCTCCCTGCTGGTCAAGCAGGTGCAGGAGTTGGAGCTGAAGCTGTCGGGACAGAATGCCAGTAAGCGAGGGCCCTGCCTGGCCTCACCTCCCCGTGGAGGCTCTGGAACCGCGTGTTATCTTCCCCAAACCTTCTGGTGGTACTGTTGGACCCCTGGCCTGCCCTGGTTATCCTAACAGAAAATATAAGCAGCTTTGTTTGTTCCGTCCACACACTTAGTGGAATTATAAAATGGCAGGGCCGTAGAGGGTCTTGGCTGCCTTCTAGCCCAGTGCCCAGATTTTACCTTGAAAGTCCCCAGGAGTCACCACCACATGTTCACCCAGCCTCTCCTTGATGGGCCCCCAGGCTCTTCACATCCTGAGGCCGCCTGGTTCCTTCTCAGAGGGCTTTTCCAATCGAAATACACTGAGCATCTATTGTGAGTCATGCTCTTTGAGAGCTCTGCAGGAGACATCAGTCTGTCCAGTAGTTTACTCCCCCTGCATAACTCAGTAGCACAGAAAAGGCTGGTAGCAGTCTGCCTCTCAGTGGGTAAAGCAGAGGAGCGCCCGTGGCCAGCTCACTCTGCTGGCTAGTGGCAGAGGTTGCTTGGCTCCTAGCCTGAGATGCCTGCCTCTACTCCCAGCCGATCCGGGCTGCGCTGGGAAGTGCTGGGAGACAGTGTGTCTCTGTGACGCGTGGAACTTGCCCCTGGGCTGTCTGCTGCTCTAAGTGCACACTGACTGTGGACCAGGATCGACTGATCATATGCATGATCGCATTTAATCCCTACAGTGGCAGATGATTTTGTGCCCATTTTACAGATGAAGAAACAGACCCAGAGATTAAATTACTAGCTCGAGGTTTCAAGACTAGCACAGTGTGGAGCCAAGATTCAAACTCGGGTCTGATCATAAAACAGATGCTTTCCACCTTATACCAGTAGTTCTCCCAAACTACCCTAGGAGCTTCTTAAAAAATGGATACTCCCAGATCCAACCCACAGAGATTCTGCATTGGTAGGTCTCGGGCAGACCTGAGAACTCTGTTTTTAAAGTGGCCCAAAAGTATGGATAGGGAACCACTGTGCTTTACCACTCTGAAAGCCCTTTTGGATTTTCTTTATCAAGGTCCTGTTGTATTAATGCCAGTTTACAAGGTTGCACTAAACGTTTCTACATACTTCTAACATAGTTCTTCAGTTTGTGCCTTTTTCCTACCGCGTTCCCCGGATACGGGTCTTGCCAGCCCATTGCAGTCATGGCCCGCCTTTGCCTCTTCCCCCGGCTCCTCCCCCTAGCCTGGCATGTCCATTCTGAGCCAAGCGGAAGGAAGGACTGAAAAGCCCACCCTTACTCCACTCCCCCCAAGATGGCCAGGGACCTGGGTGGGCCAAGGATGGCTTTCAAACCAACCACCTTGCTCATACCACCCCTCCTCCTGTTGTCTTCCCCTCCAGTGGGCTCGCAGGACAGCTTGTTGGAGATCACCTTCCGCTCTGGAGCCCTGCCTGTGCTTTGTGACCCCACGACCCCGAAGCCGGAGGACCTACACTCGCCGCCCCTGGGCGCGGGCTTGGCTGACTTCGCCCACCCAGCGGGCAGCCCCTTAGGTAGGCGCGACTGCTTGGTGAAGCTGGAGTGTTTCCGCTTTCTCCCACCCGAGGACACCCCGCCCCCTGCTCAGGGCCAGCCACTCCTTGGCAGCTTGGAGCTCATCAAGTTCCGAGAGTCAGGCATCGCCTCGGAGTACGAGTCCAACACGGACGAGAGCGAGGAACGGGACTCGTGGTCCCAGGAGGAGCTGCCTCGCCTGCTGAATGTCCTGCAGAGGCAGGAGCTGGGCGACAGCCTGGATGATGAAATCGCCGTATAGGTGCCCTGGGGTGAGGAGGCCGAGGTGTGGAGGGCCGAGTCTGGCTGCTACCTGGGTAGGGCTGCCAGCTGGTGGGTAGATGGGCACTGCTGAGGATATCCAGGGGCCTAGAAATGTTTACAGTTTCAGAAAAGCATTAGGATTTTGCTTTGGAGGGTCAAGTGGGGAAGAAATTGGATTGCCAAAAGTGAATCAACTCCTCCCTCCTACTTGTGACTACTGGGAGTGGAGGGGACTTTCAGAGCCCATGACTTTGGGAGAGGGTCCCTCTTGAGGACCACCAGGCTGCTGAAGGACCTGCTCCCACCTACCACATCATCAGGCTGTCTGCCCTGTCACGTAAGGCCCTTATAGTCCCCTTGCTCTCCCTACTTCTGTGGTCCGGACTATGAAAGGAAGCCATCGGTACCTTCTCAGGTACTTTGTGTTTAGATGCCAGGATGCTACCAGTTGCCTAACTCTTCCCTGACCTTCCTGGGAGGAATAACTTCTCTAAGCCTTTGCAGAGACTGTAGAGGTTCAAAGCTCCAGGCTAAAGGACAGGATAGTCCTTTGGTGTGTGTGTGGATTGGAATGTGTCGCGTTGAGGGGATATGCTTTCAGATGAATTGGATCCAAGCGCTTTCTCTGGGTGGCATCAAGCGTTGCTCCAGAAGGAGATGGGACTTCACTACCATTCAGGCCCTGCCATGGAAGCCAGTGGGGAGGACAGCCTCGCTACTGCCCCAGATCACCGAGGTCTGATTCCTCAGTGTGATGCCCCGCCCACCTCCTGCCTACAAGTCCAGCTCATCCCCAAGGAAGCTGGAAAGCTGCCCTCTCTCTCCTGTGTCCTGCCTCAAGGGCTGTGCCTACTGAAGCTGTTGTAGCACTCTGCCTCTATAAAAGCCTCAGAGCCCCCAGCCTTACCTCTCAACCTGTCCTCTCCACTGGGTGAAAGTGTGCAGTTTTTACTGCAAAAAGAAAAGAAAAAGAACACAGGCTGGTAGCTGAGACTGCTCAAGTCCACTCTTCAGAATCACTGCCACTTAAGTCAGGGACCAGAGCCACTTTGCCCTTGACCGGCCACCCTGTGGATGCGCGCCTTGAACGCACCTGTAAACAGTGCCACGTGCTGCTCTCCTTTACCATCTGGGCCCGGAGGTTACCGCCTGATGCTCTGGGCTGACTGGGGCTCTGAGGGCACACTTGCGTGTCCTTGCCTCCAGTAAGACCCTCAGTGGCTGGTAACAGGTTTAAAGGTGCCTGAAGAGAGAGCTGAGACATGCTAGTGCTGTGTAAGTTTGGGGAAATGTCTTTATCGTGAACAGCAAATTCCGGACCCAGACTGTGTTACTATGGGGTTGGCTAAAATGTTCTTTCAGGTTTTTCCATAGCGTCTTATGGGAAACCCCGAATGAACTTTCTGGCCAACCCAGTATTTGAGGATCAATTGGTAACGATGTGGTGGCTTCAAAATCAAGTTCTTTAAGCCTAACTTGGCTTTATAAAATACAGAAATGAAAGTGCAGATCTTCTGTTATAGCTACAGTTGGATTTCCGCTAGACCCGGAAGTCCAAATTAAAGGAAATGAATGCAGCTTTATGTTAGCCTTCCTTGGTGCATGAAGGTATCAGTGAAATGAGATGGGTGCATGTGTGTGTGCTTGTGTGTACACGTTTGCTTGCTTTGACACGCACGTGTGAGGGAAGGTGTATATGTGTGTGGAGGCTTGTCAGAAGTGACCAGAGAAAAGAGAATGGGAATCTCCAGAGTGTTTGAATCAACAGTAGACTTGTGTTCTTTTCCTAATGTGCATTTAGTTGGAGAGGGGGTGGCTCTGTTTTGTTACACTTTCTAGTTGATCATTGGAAGTAGGTGCAGAGACAGAAGGGAAGGAAGAACCATGAAATCAAAGGAGAGAGGCCAGGAGTCCAGTTTGGCTGAGCCTCTCTAGCTTACAAAATCCTAACCTAGGCTTCCTCGAGTGTGGGACCTCTTTGCTCATTAGAAGTTGGGGTGTTCAGGGGAGGGGAAGGTCTGGCTTCTCCAGGCCCACTGCCTGCAAGCAGGGGCTGAGGACAAAGCCAGAAGCCAGTGGACTGGGTGTGTGGAATGTGCTAGGAGAGGGCTTGTTTGGGGTGGGGAGAAGAGTGGGTGGGGAAGATAGTTTCTAAAAGGGTCTTGAAAAGATTGCAAAGAGAAAGAAGAAAGGAGATGGTAGAGAGACTGAAGAATTGGAGAGACAAGTTCTCTGTACCACTGACTTGGACCCATTCAAGACCCTTCCCTTCAGGAGGCTCTACAGTGGTTTCTACCCACGTTGGCCCCATCCTTTCCCCAGTTCAGGTCCTCCCTGGAGCACTGGTGTGTGTGTTGGCACCATCCTTAGTGTGACCCAGCCAGCGTGCACTGGGTGTGTGGAGATGGAGGAGACAGAGGACAGATCTAGGGGCCTTCAAAGGTCACCAGCCACTGGGCCGGAAAGGGAGCATTGTGGACCCCAACCTCCAAGCGACGTCACCCTGTCCTCTCCCCCTTGCTTCTTGCTCTGCTAACTCAGCTCCTGCCCTCCTCTCTTTCATCCTTCTACTCTGCCCTGTGTGGAGGACGAGTGGACACCAGGGGCGCCTCCCTTGCAGTACCTGCCCCAGCCTCTCCCGGGTGCCAGCAGACTCTTGGGCACCCTAGGCTCTCACAGGTGTGGAGCCAGGGAAGAATTGCTCTGCACAGGATGGACTCTATATTGGAACTGAAAACTATGTTCCTCATATTCCTGCTGATACCAATGCTGTCTATAAAGCCTCTTCATAGCCTCACTTCTCTCAACTGCTCTCCTTTAGGGGTTGTATTCCTTTTTATTTTCTCTTTGCCTGACTGCTTTCTCCTACCCCTCACCCCTCACCCAATTCCCTCTCCCTGAGCCTTCTACTTCCTAAAACTGTGTGGCATTAACTCTGTTGGATCAACTCTCTGGGAAAAGATTCTGTTCATGTAAGTGCACTTACTGCCTGGATGTTGTCACTAGTCTAGTGGCTTTTGCTAAATAAACCTTTCTTATTTCTAAAAGCTTTTCCATTGTCTTTTCTTGCTTCTATTCTACCTGCTCCTTCTCCCCACCCCACCCCACCCCACTCCCCAAGCCTGGTGGCATCAGCTCCGTGACGCACAGTTCCCAAGGGTGTGGTATTGAGAAAAAGAACTCATGCTTCCAACAAGGAGGAAAGGAAGGTGGTACCTTCAGAGGCAGTTTGTCCAGACCAGCCTTGCAGGATCAGGCTGTACCAACAGTTCTTATCCAGAGGCGATGGCGCTCCCCCAGGGGATGTTTGACAATGTCTTTTTGGTTGTCACAACTCGGAAGGAGTCTGTTGACACATAGTGATTGGAAGCCAGGGAAGCTGCTAAATTTTCTACAGTGTGTAGAACAGCCCCCACGACAAAGAATTATCCAGCCCGAAATGTCAGTAATGCCTCGTCTATACCTGTTTCTTTTGTTCAGACTCTCCCATACCCCAGGCCTTTTCAAGCTCCGAACATCATTGAAATATTTTGGCAGCAGCAGCAAGTTTTGCGTGCTTGAAAAAGTACATCATAGATCTTTCCAGATAGAGTTAAGATCATCAAGATTATAAGATTTCACTGATTCCCTGACTATAAATGTCTGAAATATGTAGTTGGTAGGATGCTGGATGGGAGCAACCCAGAAATGTCCATACTGGAGACAAAGCAGGCACCTTCCCACACCTGCCTAGAAGGATTACAGTGTCACTGAGACACAGCTAAGCGGAGGGGACCTGTCTCACTGAGATGTGGGCTTTCCTGTAGGGAGCAGAAATGAAAGGGGTGGCAGAAAGCTGGCAAAGACAGATGTTGGAGAAACGTGGAGCTGCTCTCTCAAAACCAACATCATGACAATCAGGCTACAGTTACCGGAACATATAGCTCTTTGGAAGGTTTTGACTTTGACTTTGACTTTGGTGAGCCAGGCCTTGAAGGAGAGTTGGAGGGTCAGTCAACCAGGTTTACGTACCCTCTGCCCCTCTCTGGCTGAGTGAACGGAACTGAACCTTTATTTTCTCACCTGTAAAATGGGAATACAGTACCCCACTAAAGCCTCAACGAAGAGTGAATGAGACTGCATTTGAGAAGCAGCGTTGCTGCTCAGGGGTGCCTGGTCAGTGCGGGTGTGTGCTGTGTGCTTTTCTGCTGCGCTGAACCTGCTCAGAACTCTGCATATTGAGAATGCTCCTGGGGTCATGACACTACATTAAATGTGAAAGTGGGAAAGTACCTTGTCCTGAGGGAGAAAATGCTAAATTTGCACCCCCGCCAGGGCATGCTTAGCATGTGCTGTGGCCCTCAGGCTCAGTCCCCAGCCTTTAGATGGCTTTCTGTCTCTCTCTTTTTTCAAACTGTGCTCTGTGCCCAGGTGGCTCAGCGGTAAAGCATCGCCTGCCAATGACTGCCAGTGGCAGGAGGCACAGGTTCATCCCTGGGTCGAGAAGGTCCTCTGGAGAAGGAAGTGGCCAGCTGCTCCAATACTCTTGCCTGGGAAATCCCATGGGCAGAAGAGTTTGGTGGGCTACAGTCCGTGGAGTTGCAGAGACGGGCACGACTGAGCGCGTCTGCACACACGTTCCTGGCTGTGCCCGTGGCGTGGGTGTCCTGGGGGAGCGAGCAGGGCCTGGGCTGAGGGAGAAGGAGTCCTCTCCTGGCCCTCCCCACACAGTATGCCAAGACCGTGGGCGGCCTCCCCAAGTCCGCTCCCTCTCCCCATCTCCCTGGCCTCCTTCAGGAGCCCCGTCATGGGGCCACATGTGCACAGTGATGTCTGTAAGGGGACGCTCCCGCGGGCTTAGGTGACGTTTCCATTTAGGGAAGTGGGACATCCGAGTGAGGACTCAAGAGTCTTCAGAGTCTCTCCCCTGCTCCCCCAGAGAACCAGGCCCGGGAAGAAGTAGAGTCATGTCAGGGCTGCCTGCAGACCACCGTGCCCCGTGGGGGGAGAGTGGGACCTGCATGTCCTGGCTCCTGGGCCAGCTGGAGGCGGTGGGGGGTGGAGGGAGGCGAGAAGTGGGGTGAGGAGCAGGGCAGTAGGGGTGGGGCTGGGAGTGGCCTCACAGCAAAGGACTGGGACGCGACGGGGCCTTGGGTCCAGCCTCTCTCTCCCTCACAAAGGAACTGCACATGGTATTTGAACAGGACAGTGCTAAGCAGAAGCAGCTTTGCTAAACCATAACGTGGGGCTTCAGGAAGACTTACCATATGACCACGGGAAGGGTCAGAGGAGATCCTCCCCACATTGGCCAACCAGTGGGCAGGCAGAGACAGGGGGAGGGCTGGTGCCGGGGTCCCTGAAAGGAAATGCGCCCCCACGCTGCAGTGAGGGAGCCCACTGAGTTACCAGGGAGATGAAGTGAGAGGTAAATAAGCCTCAAGATAAGACCATCAAGCATTAAGCTCTGTTTTTCTTTCACCACAAAATGGGCAAAACAGGTGTCCTTGCTGCCCACTCAATGCTCATCCATTTTTCTCTGTCAGAGCGGGCTGTGAGGTTTGCTTGAAAATGGAATAAGGGTCAGGGCTATCTGCTGGGACATTCCTTGGTACTAGAAGCAATGTTTTCACATGTTTAACTTGGCCTTTCTGCCATGACTCAACAGAGCTATGTCAAGATGTCCCATGGGTCAAAAATGATCTACTTCAGCAAGAGATGTCCCTTCCAAGAGAAGCATCATGTGGTAGGAACAGACCCCAACCTTATTTGCCTCTCTTCTGGCTTATGCATGAGGTATGGCCTTCCATTCCATCCCTCAGAAGATCTAGCATCTAAGAAGCTTTCAAACTACACGCACATTCTGCCAATGCAGCCTTCCCCAGGCTGACAGGAGAGGGCCTTCAGCCCTTCTCCCTCCGTGCGAGCTTCCCCATGGAGCAGGGCCAGGACCGATCACAGCGGGAGCAGCAGGAAGGTCAGGGTCCTAAAGCGGTGGCTCTCATACTTGAGCTGCATCAGAATCACCTAGAGGGCAACTACAGCACAGACCGAGGGGCCCACCCGCAGTGTTCTGATTCAGTAGGTCTGAGAATTTAACTTCTAACAAATTCCCAGGGGATACTGACACTTCTGGTCTGCGCACATCGCTTTGAAAGACCACCATCTCGGAAGATATTCCCATACTTAGGGTATTCTTTCAAAACAGAGAGGCAGGGAGATGGGCCTGGTGTTGCTAGGCAACCAGCAGCAGAAGGGAAATAGGATGGGGGCCAGAGGCTGGGAAGGATGGGGTACAAGGTGACCTCGCACTTAACAAAAGGCTGTCTGATTTTGGTTTATTGACATCTCCACAGAGACATAAATAGGTATCGTCCCCTATTTACCTGACGTCATCTACTAACAAGGCAGCCGCTGCTGTCCAGCAGGCCTACCTGAAGGCCTGGCCGCTGCCCAAGGAGAGCCTGTCTCCCGGCCGGGCCTTCTGCTCCTTGCACCAGAGGGATTTGAGCTTGTGGTAGTATACCTTGCAGCTGAAGCCCTCCTTGGAGCCCCTCTTGATATGGCTCTTGAGGGAGTGCAGCGTCGGGTACAGGCGGCAGCAGGATGCACATTTGTAGCCATTCTGCTGGGCCGGGTGCCACTTGGAGGCCGTCAGGATGTCCTGGGCCGGGTGCCACTTGGAGGCTGTCAGGATGTCTTGGAATGTGATGGAGTCTGTGGGGTCTGGGCCGGGCCTGGATTTCTTGGTGGCCTCTCGGGGGCAGGTGTTCTCTGGGGAGGGAGAGGATGAGCAGACGCTGTCGGCTGTGTCCTCTGGGAGGCAGCTGTCCCCCTGACCCTCATCCCGCTGCACCTCTGGGAAGCTGTAGGTCTCAAGGTGGCTCTCTGTGTCCTTGCATAGGAAGTAGCTGTAAGGGGAGAACCAGGGCCGGTAGACGGTGCAGTTCCACCTCAGCTGCTCTCCATCTGGGGAGTCCCTCAAGATGCAATCTGCAAATGAAAGAGCTGGGTCTGAGCCTCAGGCCAGGCAGGGAGCAGTGAGGCCTGGGGTGGCCAGAGACTGTGCAGAGAAGCAGAAGGACAAGCAGACAGGGTCAGGCATGCCCTCAGGTTACCTCTGCCCCGCCTTGAGTGCCTTCTGGGAGCAGGCAGAGGATGGGGTGGGGAGGGCAGTCTGAGGCATTCCTTCCTGCTGTTTTGCTTTTCTGCTGGGACAAATGGCAGTTTGACCTCTGGGCAGTGACTCCCGGTGGAATCACTAACCAAGCCCTGGTATTTGTCAGCTGTGTCCCTCCCTGAGGACACCTCTCCTCTGCCTCCTCTAAGGAGCAGCCTGCCAGACCTCTGCACTCCCTCTTCCTTCCACCAAAGGTTGTGGCCATTTTTCCAGCCTCACTGTCTGCCTTCAACAACCTGGTCAGACAGAAACTGCTGTTGTGCATCAGCGTGAGAGACAGGAGAGGAGAAGCAAGAGGCCCCCACAGGCCTGCAGGTCTCTGCTAAAGGAAGCACCAGACAGAAGACTGCAGGGGGCAAGGCAGCGGGTGGCAATCCCACGCACAGCTCCCCCATGCCCTTCGGGGAGCAGCCCCATGCCCCAACTTCACCCCCCCGTGCCCGCCCCAGCCAGAGCAGGCCTCACCTGGCGAGATCACGATGTTGTGCACCCCGTGCCGGAGAACGCCACTTGGGCACTGGGGCGGCAGGGCCTGGACTGGGCTGGACGCCTCAGTCAGTAACGCAGGCTTTGCGATATCTGGGTTACAGGAGAAACATTCTGGTGAGCTGAGCAGTGTTGGGAGCCCTCCCCCCAAGACGTACCTAGAGGTTTAACCTTGGTTCTTTTAAGGGACTACAAAGCTGAAGCAAAACAGTGACCTTTCTTGCACCTAGATAGGCAGAGCTATTCTGGACGACCTCCTAGAGAATTCCAAGTAGGGTGTGGTTTCATTGAGACCCGAGAAAGAGCCTCTCCAAAGGAGAATGTTATAGCAACTTTCTGCCCGGCCCAGCCCTCTCTTGACCCTCCTGCAGCTCACCGTGTGTGTGTGTGTGTGTGCGTGTGCGTGCCTGTGTGTGTGCGTGTGTGTGCGTGCGCGCGCGTGTGCGTGTGTGCGCGCGTGCGTGTGTGTGTGCGCGCACGCGTGCGTGTGTGCGCGCGTGTGCGTGCGCGCGTATGTGCTTCTGTCTCTTCACGTTGCACCTTTTGGGTCCCTCTAGGGCCCAAGGGAGGGAGTCATGGGCCCTGTTGCTTTGTTACAAGATCCCTTTGAGGATGAAAAGATGGTTTCTCCAATAAAAGTGCCTCTCACCCATAGCCAGAGAGTGTTCAGATGAACCGTAGCTGTCTGATGGCTGCTAATACTTGGCTTAAAAAGCTGACTTGCCTCAAATCTCAGAGAAGTAGCTGTGCTCAGTTTGGGAAATGGATACAAATGCCCTGTGTATAGACAGTGAGTGTTTAGGAGAACTACTCCTCCACGGAGCAGCACTTAAACTTCAGTGTGCGTAGGAACCACCTGAGATATTGTTAAAAGTGCAGATTCTGACTCAGTGGGTCTCAGGTAGGGCCTGAGGCTTTCCATTTCTGACAAGCTCCCAGGAGATGCTGACGTTACAGGTCCCTGGACCATGCTTTGAACAGCAAGTCAGAACATTCAGGTTTATTGCATGATGAACTCATCAGCCTCTTCTTCTCCAGCTTACATAGACAGGCTGTCCCCTCGAGTGTCCATGCAGATGCAGAGGGTGAAGAGTGTGACAACAAATGTTTCCCCCATTCTTCACTTGCAAAAAATGAATAAACAGCAGGAACTACTTACCTGGTTTCTCCAATTGAAATGCCTCCCACCCACAGCATTTTGAAAAATTATTTTCTCCCCGTGTGTAATTTAACTTTCTCACTAAATTGAGATCCTGTAACATGATCTGGTAGAGTACTCAATTACAAGCTTCAAAGAGCCACATTTTGGGGGGCCCAGTGGCACCAGAGTTTACCTGGCAAGCTGGTGGCACGTGAGGACATAATATCAGGAAGAGTGCTCAGGGCAGAGGAAGAGATTCGAGTTCCAGAAATGCTGAGGAGTGAGAAGTTCTCCATGTTCTGACTACCGAAGGGTATGGAGGTCACGCACAGCTGCTCCCAGGAGGCTGGTTGGGTTGTCTGGACGATAAACATTCCGAGCGCAGGTGACATCACAAGAAGACCACACGATTCCATTCACCAGGATGGTGCCCCTCAAAGACAGATGGGGTCTGGTGCAAGCAAGATAAACATTTTTAAAGATTTTTTGACTTGGCATTCCTCAGTGGCCTGTCTTACTTGGGAATATCCAGAGGGATGGAGGCGTGTGGGCGAGACCTGGAGCGATGCTGTCTGTCCCCCTGTCTGTTCTTTGGTGTCCCTTTTCCAAGTTGTTGCTGTCACTACCCCCAGCTCTGGGGTTCTCTGTCCTCTCTGAATGACCTCCTTGGTTTCTTTTTCATCTGCCTAATGTCTGCCACCAGATACTTTCGTTGTTTTAATTTAGCTTCTGGTTTGGGATATGGCGTATACTTTTATATTTTTCCTTGGACATAATTTCAAACTTAGAAAAAGCTGCAAAAATAAAAGTAGTACAGAGAACGTCCATGTACCCTGTATCTAGATTTTCCTATTGTTAACATTTTATTCCATTTGCTTTATCAATTCCCTCCCTCCCTGTCTATGCATGTATACATTTGTTTTTTTCTGAGGTATTTAAAGGTAAGTTACAAACATAATGTCCCTTTGTGCCTAAATACTCAATATGTTCTCCCCAAGAATAGGGACCAGATACTGTTTTAAATGGTTGGTGCTGTCTGTTTTTAGCAAATGACTAAAACATAAATGGGTGGCTTATTCAACCTACTCAACACCATTTGCTCATTATAAGCCATTTCCCATGAGTCTCTGAACTCAGAGTGGCAAGGTGGCCTCTTTTCTTTGCTTCACGTCTGTCGTGTAACAGCCTGGGTAGCCTGCTAGAGGGTTGATGTGAGTTGAAGGTGCCCCCTTCTAGATGCATACAGGGCTTTGTATGTGAAGGTGGAGATGTTTGTGCAGGTTGGGAAAGATCTGGTCCACTCCGTAAGCAGCGGTGCACTCCCCCCGCTGTGTGTGGACCAAGTGTGAGTGAGCATCTGCGTGTGAGAGCCCGGAGTTGTCGTCCTGTCCATGGGTGTTCACAGCACTCAAACATTTGCCAGGGGCAGTGTGGGGAGCGTGGTCTCCTCACGCGCTGCCTCCACAGCCTGGTCTGGAATGGTAGCACGTGTTGGGATGCAAATTGATGCTACGTACCTTGGCAGCTTTAAGGTATTGGCAATCGCAGTTGGCTGCTGTGGCATGCAGAAAGATCAAGGCTCAGGGAGTCAGCCTGTGTGAGTTCTAAGTTTGGCTCCACTGTTTAGCTCCCTGTGGGTATGAGGCATTCCTCTCTGCCACCTGCTTTTCCCATTCTGTTAATTGACGTGGTTGGAGTGGATGACCATCTTCCTAGTCTTAAATCCAGTGACTTACATGTGGAAATGAGACAACGAAGGAGTGATGCAGGATCCAGGAGACTTAGAGCTTCATCCTGCCCTGGTCCATTCCATTCCTCCTGCCGCCAGCTAGGAACTCCAGATATACTTAATGTAAAACGGGGCTCAGAATATTGGGGGAAATACAGGAGGCTACATCAACGCCTGTTGGGAGAGTTCTAAAAATCTGACTCTGTTTTGATCTGGTTATTAAAAAGCACCCGGTCATCCTGGGTGCCTCCTAGCAGGGCCCCTGTCTTGCATGCTGTGTCTTCTCGGTGTGTTGTTGCTGGTGGCCCAGACAGGAGATGACACTCCCCATGTGGTCGGTCACTACATAAAACGTGTCTCTCTCTCGTTTGTTTCCCACCTGCTTTCCGAGCCCCTTTCTCGGACAGGTAAGATACCATCTTTCTTACGGATGACTTTGGCCCCAGATGTTCCTCTCTGCTTGGCTGTGTGCATGCTGGGGGTGCTATGGGGAGGGTCGCCTGGTTGGGGTCCAATTACCTTCCTTTCCACCATCACTGTTACTTTCTGAACCACCACACTTCTAGTCCTGACAGTGTGTGCAGTCTTAATGCTTTCAGCAGGAAAGGGGCTTGCTGCACACCCCTCAGATGGGGAGATGAAGGAAGCCCCAGGGAGAGTCCTGCATTGGAGGCTGGTAGTTCCTCCCAGTCTGACCTCAAGAGCCCCTGTGGACCACTCCCGCAGGAGGGGATTTTGAGTGACTTTTCTAAATGGAAAAGGGCTTGGAGAACAGTTTCTCTAAGATGTTAGCTCCTAATGCAGTCAGTTTTAAGTATTCATGTCAAAAGGCAATTCAATTAAACTATTTGCTAAATGCCTGCTATTGTGCAAGGCCCTATGCTGAGCACTGTAGACCAGAAATATCACTCAAGATGCTACCGCCCATTAAGGGGCTTATTTTATTATAAAGACAAAATTTATTTACCAGAAGACTTCAGAGAATTGTGAAGAGAGTATATGATGGGTTATCTTTAAATTACTTAAGAATTCAGCATATGCATTCTGACGGGTAGAGAAGCAAGTAGTACAGGAAATCTAAAATGGTGCTTAGTCAAAAAGTTATGTTTATTAGACTGTTTCCTCAATAATTATAATAAAAGGGGCTTACAATTTACAACTTGCTTTGCCAGGTGTTTTTGGTACGACACTTTTAGAAATGATTGTGTCTGCTCTGAAAATTCACATTAAACCAATGAGGAAACAGCCACAGAACTATGTGAGCCCAGAAGTGGTGGGGATTGGCCTTCTTCCCCAGCATATCTCTCTTGAACACTCGCTTTAGTTTCATGATGGCTCAAATACTTTCTGGTTTGGGGGGAAATCATTAAATGCATTCGTTTCCAGGAGTTCATGATCAAAGAAAACTTTGAAGAATATGGGACATGATAGGTAAATTACGTGAAAGTGGATAACATGGCAAGACTTACAGTCTCAGGAGAAGACTCGAGTTGATACGCCTGTTGTAGGATGGGCCAGGACTTCCTGCTGGTGTGGTGGGGCCACATCCGGAAGTCAGCCAGCCTGTGCCTGGTGTCCCAGCGATGCTCTGCTCAAGTTCCTGGCATGTCTCCTGCAGAGGTGCTTTTCCTGCCCGTGGGTTAGGGTCAGTTACAGAAGTGAAGCCAGATTCCACTCTTCCCACAGCTGCCTCCTACCTCCAAAGACCCTCAACATCTGGCTTTTTGAGGTAATTGGCTCAGAAGAGATATCTCTGCTTGAAACCACAATAGAGAGGAATGCTCCCTGTGAGCCAGGACTCAGCAGGCAGGGCAGAGAAGTGCTTTATGCACAAGTTCAACAGAGGGGCTTCCCTGGGGGCTCAGATTATAAAGAATCCACCTGCAATGCAGGAGACCTGGGTTCAGTCCCTGAGTTGGGAAGATCCCCTGGAGAAGGAATACTCCTGTATTCCAACCTGGAGAATTCCCTGGACAGAGGAGCCTGGCAGGCTATACAGTCCATGGGGTCACAAAGAGTCGGACACAACTGAGCGGCTAACACTTTACTTTTTTCAACAGAAGAAAATGTACACCCTAATCTCAGTTCCTCTTAGGAAGGCTCAGCAAGAATAAACACTTAGGAGAGGAGCCTGTGACCAAAAGCAACCTTTCCTCCCCACAGACTGACAAAAGTATCTGGAGCAGTTGGGAAGGACAGGAACCTCCAGCCTGCTTGCAAGGTGCTAGCATGGGTCTGGCTGCACTGAGGCCTGAGCTGAATTTCCATGTCTGGAGACGCTGCCCCATGCCAGAGTGTAGGCAGCATGGCTTAGAACCCTGAGCTCCAGCCATTCCAGTTACACATCTCAGAGCTGCTGTGGTCTTGGTCTCCACAGTTCTCTATCTGCAAATGGGTTTGGCAGTTCAGGGTATTTATTTTGAGCACCTACTGTGTGCTAGCTGTCAAAGACACAAATATGAATGAGACATGGCCACTGCCTTGCAGGTACCAACAACTCAACGGGTCTCCTCTCAGTCCTTTGAGTTAATTAATCCTTCCAGCTGAAGAGAGATCCCTAAGAGAAGTGTCCACAACGCATATTTAGACAGCACGCAGGGCAGGGAAGGGCGTGGGACAAGCTCTGAGCTTCGGGTGAAAAACCCTGGTTTGTAGTTCCCACCGCACCAGTAGTTGGCCTGTGACCTGAGGCCCAGCAGTTCACTGCTCTGAGCCCCGTTTTCCTCCTCCATAATAAAAGTCTTAACCACACCCCCCCTCACCAGGTTGTCCTGAGGATTAAGTGAGCTGGTGTTTGTCAGCTTCCTCCTGCTTCCTTGGCACCAAGCGCTTGTCCGTTTGGTTCACACCATCCCTCCTCAAACAGCTGGTCCATTCTCCCAGATTGCGCACCAGGAAAAGTGAGCATTTTCCGTGGAGAAAGCAGGCTACGTGTGTGGCTCTTTAGCAGAGAGCCTCCAACTGCAGGCCTCACACTCGCCCTTCCTCCACCGGCTTCTACCCCAGGACCCGAGTCAGTGCCATGCGCTCACTGCGACATAAAACTGTACTCTCATCACTTCATCCTTGTTTTCCTTCACTTTAAAAGGCCTGCTAACCCCAAGGTAAGGAGTTAGGCTGGGAGTCAAGGAGGCAGGCTTAAAGGGATAAGTTGGCTTTTTTGTGGCTAGAGTTCATCACTGATTAACCTGGGTGAGGCAGAACTAGAATTTCTGGTTCCACAGCCCATCAAGACAACGGGATTGGAAGGTTCAAGAGGTCTTTGCTGGAGCTCTCTCAACTCGTGAGGTTACAAAGCCTTGTGAGGTTACAAAGTTGTGGGTGTGGTCTAAGGAGAAGACCAGCAGTGATGGGGAAAGAAGTGCCCACTCCCCTCCCCTCACCGGCTCTCTCTCTTTCCCTTTTTGTTTGTAGTCGACCACAGCATGTTTGAGAACCTGAACACAGCCCTCACTCCCAAGCTCCAGTCAAGCCGCTCCGTCCCCCACTTGTCCAGGCCAACAGCCCCCAGCTCTGCTGCTCAGGGGTCTGCGGAGCCCGGGGGGCCCGGACTCTGGGTGGGCAGCAGTCAGCACCTCAAGAGCCTGGGCAAAGTGGTGGGGGCCAAAGTGAATGACTTCCTGCGGAGAAAGGAGCCCTCGAGCCTGGGCAGCGTGGGGACAACAGAGGTCAACAAGACTGCAGGGGCCCAATTGGCCGGCGGGGCTGATGGGGATGACGGAAGGTGAGTGCACCACCTATCACCTCCCTGTGGGTCTGGGGACCAGGAAGAGGCTTGCAGATAAACTGTAGTGTCTCGAGAGGAGAATGACCCTGGGGAAGGGATGTGAGATTGTCACATGAGGAATAGCCGAAGGGTGACGTTTAGGGAAGCCGGCTTCACCGTCCGCCGCAGCTGAAGTTCATGGCATGCCCGTTGTGTCCTAGCGCTGTGCTGCGCTTCAGCTGTGCTATTTTACCTGACCCTGCCACAGCCCTCTGAGGTAGACAGTATCATTTCCATTTTGCAGACAGTGCAGGTTCAGAGTGGTAACGTGAGGAGCTTAAGGGTACAAAGTTAGTGATTGGCAGAGCTGGATTTAAACCCAGGTATTGTGGAAAGCACGCTTCCCAGGGGGATTCTGACACCCAGCCCCGGGTGAGAAGCCCTGACAGTCAGTAGTGGAGAAGCCCATGTTTGGGCAGGTGCGGGGGAAGCCTCCCATTTGGGGCCTTGTTTTAGACACATGCACTTGGAGGGTGGTGATGCACCTTTTGAGAACTATTGCGTAGGTTCTGATGTGATGCAGTTCACCAGTGGGCCCAGTGTTAACTCTGTGCTGCTCTGAAGACCAAGTGAGCATGTGACAGCCCCAAAGCCATTTGCGCTCACACTGCTGAGATTCACGCTAAACCAAGGATGAGAGTCCAGAGTGTAAAGCGCCTCCCTGGGTGGGTGAGTGGAAACTGTGGTTGGAGTTAGAGATGCGAGAACACAGCAGGGACTGGTGTCTTGCCAGCCTCAGAGCACTGACATCAACTTTACAGGTCAGCCCTGCAAGAAGCATTCCCTCGGCTGGATCCTCCACCTCCAGCCACCAGGAAGCGAACCCCTCGGGCCCTGAAGACCACCCAGGACATGCTGATTTCGTCACAGCCTGTCCTAAGCAGTCTGGAGTATGGGACAGAGCTGGCATCTGAGCAGCCCCAGGTCTCGTCTTCCACCCAACCCAGCCCAGCCGATGCTTCCCAGCCAGAGGCCACCACGGAGGTGGTGCACAGGGGTGACACTCTGCCCAACGGAGAGGTTTCTGTGTCGGTACCTGACCTTATCCACAAAGACAGCCAGGACGACCCCAAGCTCAAGGTGACTGAGTGCCGAAGGGCCTCCTCCCCTGGCCTCATGGAGAGAAATGGCCTCAAACTCAGCCTGAGCCCCATCAGCCTGGCCGAGTCTCCGGAGGACGGCAGCCCACCTCCGCGGGCGCGGACCTCCAGTGTTGACAATGAGGGCCCTCACCCAGACCTGCTGTCCTTTGAGTAGAGCTGCTGAGTGCCTCCCTCTGCCCCCTCCTCCTGGCCCTCCGTGCACCCTGGCCCTGCCCCTCTCCTGCTGTCTGTCCCCCTTGCACAAGGCATGGCAGAGTGATTCTCCTGGTGATTGCAGGGCCAAAGGTCCAAGTGGTTGTATAGTCCAAGAGTCTGTCCATGGAATGGAAAAAGTACTCCTTTGGGTGCCATCCCAGCTTCTCTGCATGCTGGCTGCAGCCCTTGGATGTTGGGGCACCTCTGCTCCCACGGTGCCCTGGCTTCCCACTGGCATGCAGGGCCAGCAGCCCAGGATGAAGGCTGTTCTCTTTGCCTGTCTTCCAAATGCCACCTGCTCTTCTCTTTTCCTCGCCCTCTTGGTTCCTTCCTTCTCCTCCCTGGGTGCCCAGAGGCCTCCTGCCTCAGGGGCAATCAGTTTGGATGGCGGTGCTGGGTTTGGCTTGGTGACGGGCCCAGACCCAGAAAGCCACACCAGAGCACAGCCCAGCCGCAGCTTTTCCTGGTCACAAGACAGTGCAGGCCTCGGGGTGTTCCCTTGCCTCTGCCCGTGTGGATGCAGGCTGAGGGAGATGCTTATACCTGAGACCCTGGGCAGCCTTGGCGCCCAGCATTCACAGGGGCTTCTCCTCTGGATGGGGAGCACGGTGAGCCCTCCCTGGGGCAGGGCATGGAGCCAGCCACGGAGGGCACCTGCCTAGCGTGGGCGTGTCCAGAGGCTTTGGGAATGATGGTGCCCCAGCTACGCTT
Organism: Ovis aries; assembly: GCF_016772045.2. Lineage (NCBI taxonomy): Eukaryota > Metazoa > Chordata > Mammalia > Artiodactyla > Bovidae > Ovis > Ovis aries. Next base: position 113,899,390 of record NC_056054.1, read on the forward strand.
GTGTTCCCTGCCCAGAAGGAGGGGCCCGGGCTTCCTGCGCTGTGCGTGAAGGCAGGGCTAGGCAGGCCCTGGCAGAAGCAGCAGAGCAAGTTCTGACGTCATTTAGGGGGAGGGCATGCAGGGAGCTGGTCCCGAGAGAATGCGGAGCAGTAGTGGAGAAGGCCGTGGAAAGAGAAGTCGTAGGACTCAGGGCAGCTATGGGGCCTCACAGCCTGCTGAGATGTAGTTCCAGGTTCTAGGCGTGCCAAGTGTGAGGATGAAGGTGGAGAGTGTGAGGACCAAGGTGGAGGGTGTGAGAGGCTGGAATGTGGTGGGAGGCTGGGCAGGCTACCCTTGAGGAGGAGGCACTCTGCTCTTGCCCTGAAGGCACCCTCTGTGCGCCTGCTCTGGGGTCTCTGTGATGGACTGGCAGTGCCCCCGGTCCCGCTGGTCCCACCCTCTTGTGTTAACCCACCTCTGTGTTCCTGTCTCCCACCAGGAGTCCTGTCCTGCTGCTTTCCTGTGGCCAGGAGACCCTGTCAGGGGTTGATCCCAACCTTGGGGGCCTTTGCAGCAAGAAGAGAATGCGCCTTTTCTTAAGCAGGGTGGCTGGTCCCTGGGAGAAGGCTGAGAGGGGCTCATCCGGCCAGAGCAGGGTCTTCATTCCTCTTCCTGCAATTCCTGCTGCCTCCTCCTTTTCTAGTCATCGCTTGGCTTCCCTTTCTGGACGCCCCAGAGCTCACTGCCCACTTCATCTCATCACCCAATTCCTGCTCCCCCCTCACCACCTCTGTGGACCTGGGATCACCAGCGTGCAGGCTGCTCCTGCCCTGTGTGCTTGTGTCTGAGCCACACGGCCAGGCCACAGTTCTGCCACGGCCTTGTCTTTTCACAGCAAAGCTTTGTCTCCTCTTCCTTAGAAGGGTCCCAGCACCCCCCGGCACCTGGCAGGCCATTGAGAAGTGAGCAAGGCTGTTGCTGAATTGAGTCGATCCTGCCTTATTCCAGGAACATCACAAGGATGCGATATCTGCCCTCAATGCTCAGAAGTTCTTAGGACTAGCATTTTGGGGGCCTGTAAGTTTTCCCATATTGGCTTGAGGTTCTGCACAAAACACAGAGCTGGGGGCGGGGAACAGAAAACTCAACCCATGTGCTGGGAGCTAGCCCACTTTCATCTGTACTTCCATACCAGAAGTTCGGCTTGCTTCTGATGGGAAACTTACTGAGTATCTACACTCTGGTCTTCTTCTCTCCCAGGGACAGCATGGCTCTGGCCGGGTGATATTGTAGCCATAGGTACAGAGGTGGCAAGCCAGGGATGGTTCAAACACCCTGCTGTCCGCTCCCCAGCCAGATGGCACTGAGGTCCAGGAGTCAGCACAGGCATCCTGTCAGGCTGTCCCAGGACCATGGACAGGGCGACCCCAGCGTTCCTCAGACTCGTGTCCAGTGCTGAATGAGGACGGGGCTGTGGGACCCTGTGTTAATGTCCAGGTGGCCTCTCTTTGGTCACCACCTCAGCCATTCTTCTGCAGCAGAGGGTGGGGGAGCTCTCTGAGGCTAAAATCAAGTCCTAAATGCTGCAGAGAGTGCCTGGTACTAGGGCACAAGGGGTTCCCAAAGGCCAACAGAAACAGCAATATCTATCCTGCCGAGGGCCCTGGCACAGACCAGCTGTCTATGCAAAAACCCACTTGGCTTCCTGTGTCCATCTCAACACCTGACCTTCCTGTAACTGCAGCATGCTGTCACCCCTGACACGCGCACACACACCCCTCAGGGTGACTCCAGCTTCTCTGGAGGCTGGACCCTGGGGTGGCCCCAGTCTGCTCAAGGACAGGGCACCAAGGAGAAATGTCTTCTATGTCCTCAGAAGGAAGTGGGTCCATGGAGTGGTTTTTTTCACATTCTAGTCCCACTCCCCTGTATCCCCATATTCAGCAATAGCTTTACCCTGACAGATGCAAAGTGAGCTTCCAGAACCTGGCAAAAAGGTGGCATAGTCATACTCCCCTGGCACAGAGAGAAATGTAATGTGTTAACAAATGTGGGTGGGTGATGAAGACCTTCTTGTAATCCATCAGATTTTAAAGAACAAAGAGGCTGGCCCCAGTTTAGGGGAAGAAGAATATTACAGAGCTATTCCGAGTATTTTCTAGAGATTTTATATTTATATTTTTAGTAATTTTCTGGTAGAAACTATACAATAAAATGATTTGGTTTGGTTTTGCTGGTTTGGTTTTTTTCTCCTAACCAGTGGGGAGTGGTTGGTTTTTCTGAAGGCTGACTTGTTCTCCAGCCTTTTGCTTCGTGAGGCTGGGGGTGTGAGCCGTGACAGAGAGACCTTGGGCGGAAATGGTCTCTGGGAATGTGCCCTTGTTTATTCCCCTAACTGGCTGGCTGCCATGGAAGTCTCCCTCCTCCAAATTGAACTATGACTACTTCAGGGGACCCACATCATGTGCAGAGGTGCCACCCTCCCCGTCAGAAAGAAGCAGGAAATGAGAGTGACCACCCGATCGTCTACCTGGGGTCCATAGCCCTCTCCCATTGAGGTGGGAATGGAGCTGCGTGCACAGAGAGGGACCACAGCTGCTGTCAGATTCCAAGTCATTAGTAATGTCAGTAAAACACCCAAAGCTGCTGATGTGGGCACTCACCCCAGACTACAGTAGCCCAGATGCTCCTTACTGAGAGAGCATGGCTTAGAGCAGTGCTGGCCTCAAGCCCCCTGGGTACCCCCTGGCTTTCCCCTGACTGAATGACCCAGAGGACTCCCAGCTGAGAACCGACCATACCTTTAACCTCCTTGAAAGGGACAAAGTGGAGAAAAGATAGGAAGAGGAAGGAAAAGAAGCATATCCGTAAGTAAAAGGGGAGGGATGGGCCCTTTCTGCCTAGCCCTGTCATTCTCCCCCATGACGAGGCCTGAGACCCCTCCCTGGCTGCAATTAAAAAGCATCTCAGGCCTGAGGGTGTCTCCAGTCTTTTCTGCTATGAATTCCACTCCTGCACTTCCTTCGTCAGAGGAAGAAGACAACGGGGCTTCACTCTGCTTGCTTGCTCTGCAATGGGGCTCAGCGTATTGTTCTGAGAAAGTATGGATAATACAGAAACCAACATATTCCATGCATGGGAAAAGGCATTTTAAATACTTAACAGTAGTAACTTTTTCCTTCAAGTGTAAGCTCCAGTTTGGGCAACCGCTCCCATTGAGTAGCTTTAGGATTGACTTCTGCAGTCATTCAGGTGTGAAATGTGCCTTTCACATGCCTTTTCTTTCCCACTATTATGCAAAACAGTTATTTGGGGCTAAGATCAAATATGAAAAATCATAATGTAAAAATAAAAACTTTTTGAGGAAATAAATTTTAAGTTTGAAAAGGGATGTGAATATGTCACAGTTTCTTTAATACTGTGGTCTGAGCCTTTAGTCTAGAAGCTGTGGTGAAAGACCCAAGCCTGTTTGTGTACTAAGTGCTGTCTGGGGCACAGTGGTAACACTGGTGGAAAAGAGATCCCTGGTTGTCTCTCACGAGGCCCACAATGGACAGAGGATCCTGGTGGGCTACAGTCCACGGGATCGCAGGCGTGCCCACCCACAGTTGGTGAGGGCACCGTGGAACCTGCCTTCCTGTTATACTTAACAGGCTGTGTTATTAGCATAAGCTGTTACACAATGGAAGTATGGGGGTGGGGTGGTAATTTCAACTGAAAGTGTTTTTCCTCTGCCTTTAGTGATTGCTGAAGGAAATGAACAAATCACAGGTCATCAGGAAACCCACTGCATTCCTGAAGTCTGGTGGGGAGCCCCTGTTGGGATTCAGAATTCACGGAATGACTGTAGCTAGTACCAGATTGCACCTCAGATACTGCTCCAAACTCAGAGAGCTGCTTCCTGGTCAACTTACTGTCAGACTTATTCAGAATCCCTTCATAGTCTATGAATCCTGGGAGTGTTCTAGAACCATCTGTGCTTCAATACCCTGTCTCCTCTCTATTCTCATCCCCGCCACCACAGGGCTCCTGAGTTTGGTTTGCCACCTGCAGGCAATAGCTCCTTGCCTTTGAGATTTGGGCCCTCAGGGTTCCCTGGGCTTCACTCAGCATTGCCCCTGCCATGCCTATCACTCGGTTTGAGGTGCCCGTTCTGGAGCTCCCCACCCCCCGTTGTGGCTCCCTTCTGAGTGGGAACAAGGAATTAATTCCACACAAAGAAACTCAGCTCTCGTAGAAGAATCCCCACCTCCCCCTAAACAGCTTCGTAAGTGCAGACAACATTTAATGTCATTCATCTCTCCCAAGGAAATCCACTCTGGAAACCTTCATTTCAGTTGTCCAGTGAAGCACCTTCGGGGACTTTTCCCTCCAGGGTGCCCTCCTCCCTGCTGCCATTTGCACTGGGGCGTGCAATGAAAGCCTGGAGTCCCCTCCTCTGACTTCCCACTAATGAGAAAATTCCTCCGCGTTCGTATCTAGGGCCCGACACCCAGAGACAAATCCTCTTTGTGTCCAGCTTATCTCCAGCTGCTGCCATGATAAATAGTGCAGCTCAAGGGAGCCTGGGCAAGCTGTACCCACGGAACAATCACTTGGTTACTGACCACACAGACAGGGAAGCCGGCTAGGGGAAACATTTAGGGACCAACTCAGACACACCAGGCTACTTTCCTGTGGGAGGTGCCTGAGGAATCTGTCTGTTTTGGGGTAGGAAACTGCCAGTGTTTCGCTCTTGGAAAAGACAAGAAAGAGAAAAGTCACCCAAAGCCAGAAACCACCTCACAGCAAACTGCAACTTTTGTTTTGCGTTTTACCGTTTGTTTGCGTTCAAGTTCCCTCGGTATTTGCCTAGGAACCTCTCTACACTCCTTTGTTATGCTACTCCCACCCTTTGAGCTCGTGGGTAAGTACAACAGGTGGCGCTGGTGGTAAAGAACCTGCCTGCCAATGCAGGAGACACCTAAGAGACGCAGGTTCCGTTCCTGGGTCAGGGAGATCCCCCGGAGGAGGGCACAGCAACCCACTGCAGGATTCTTGCCTAGAGGATCCCATGGACAGAGGAGCCTGGCGGGCTACAGTCCATAGGGTTGCAAAGAGTGGGACACGACTGGAGCGACTTAGTATGCACGTAAAAACAGCCAAGTGTTCAGCCTGCTTCATGGGCTAACTCGTGGCAACTTACAGCATCTCCCTATGGTTACTGTGGCGTGGTTCCAGTTGGTCCAGGCCACTGTGGGGCCAATAGAGGGATGGGAACACAACCCATCAGCCCTGCAACTCCAGCCAGGGAATGTACTCTCCCAGCATCCTAAGCCCACAGCCGATGGGCCCAGTTGCTGGATAGGAAAACTCAGAACAAGCTTGTTCTACCTTCCAGTCGGTCTCTGATTATCTGGTACACTTGCTCAATTAAAATCCTGGGTTCTCTGTGTCAAGAGCTGTCGGAAAGTCTTTGCAGCAGACCTGGTCAGTTCTCTGGAGGCTGGGCCAAGGTGTGGTATTTCTAGGAGCTGGGTCTTCGGGAGAGGCTGTGTAGGAAGGTGACCCCACGTGTGATAAAGCTGAGGGAGGAGGTTGTGCTCATGGGCAGCAGCCGTGTCCGTGCTTCTCCCTACATCCTCCTAATTCTTCAGGCAGCGTTTATGTAGGTGGTATAGATGTGACGAGGCTGGGGACTCTTCTGGGACGCCCATGGGAGAAGGCCAGCCTGGTTCTCTGTGCTCAGGACCATCCCCAATCCTGCCCAGCCTGGCTTGCCAGCTTCATCTGCCACTACTGCCCCTAAGTCCCAGGGGCCACACTCTAAACTGCTCAGAATCACTGCCATATCTTTGCTCAAGAATGTCCATCCACCTGGGCACCCCCGTCATCCTTTCCCCTTCCTGCTTTGCCAGGCTCTCTTAATTTATCCTTCAGATTTCAGCTCAGGCATCCCTTCCTCTGGGATCCCTGCCCAGACACCACCCCCAGCCCATCCTCCCCTCCTGGGTGGCACCCTCTGCCTTTCTCCCTGCTGGCACTCGCCACATGACATGAGCAGGAGCTGCCTCCTGCTGGCTCTCTCCCAAGTCTCTGAACCCCACCAGGGCAGGGCCTTGTCATCTTCTTCTCTGACTCCTTGGTCCCTGGCACAGCACCCTGCACGTCACAGGAGCTTGATAAAGATGTGCCTTGAAATGAGCTAAACTCGAAGAACTCGTCCTCTGGTTTGGGAGATTTTATATACATCTGCACATACACACATGGGGCTTCCTAGGTGGCTCAGTGGTGAAGAATCCCCCTGCCAGTGCAGGAGACGTGGGCCTGATCCCTGGGTGGGGAAGATCCCCTGGAGAAAGAAATGGCAACCCACTCCGGTATCATTGTTAGGAGAAGCCAATGCACAGGGGAGCTTGGTGGGCTACAGTCTGCGTGGTTGCAGCATCAGGCACGACTTAGTGACGGAGGACACACGAGCGCGCACACACGCAGTCTAGTGCTGAGTGGCGTGGCCTAAGCCAGCCCCACCCCTCTCAGCTCCTCTCAGGGCCTCCCCCACAGGTGGTTTCTGCCCCTGATATCCGCTGCAGGGAAGGCTGGAGAGAGGCCATTTTCAAAGTGGAAGTGATGAGTAGACCAGTGTGTCGCTCATTTCTCTTCATCCAAAGCCTTCTCCAATTCTGCCTCTGGACCGGCGGCACCTCACCATGCAGCCAGCAGAAGCAGGCACGCACGTCCAGCCTGACGTGAGAAGGGTCACACTCCAGCTCTGGTTTTGCCACTCCTCCAGCTGCTCTCAGGTCCAGGTCTTAAAATTCATACTTTACTATTCTAGGCTTATTAATTGATGCTCTATTATATTTCCAAAGCTCTTGTATATTCCAGGAATTGTGCTAATCAATTAACATTAATTATCTCATTTGTTTTTCTCAATAGCCCTGCAAGGGAAGTCCTCCTAGGCCTGTTTTTTAGGTATAGACAAAACCGTACTGCAGTCAAAGAATTCACACACATGATCTCAATAACCCTTGTGTTTTGTAAGGTGTTATTTCAGCCCCATTTTATAGATGGGTAAACTGAGATTGGGGCTTCCCCAGTGGCTCAGTGGATAAAAAAAATCTGCCTGAAGTGCAGGAGACACAGGAGACATGGGTTCGATCCCTGGGTCAGGAAGAGTCCCTAGAGAAGGGAATGGCTAACCACTCCAGTCTTCTTGCTTGGAAAATCCTGTGGACAGAGGAGCCTGGTGGGCTATGGTCCATGGGTCACAAAGAGTCGGACACTACTGAGCAACTAACACTTTCACTTAGATTGAGGTAATGACTAAGCAGATTGCCTGAGTCTTCCAACTGATAAAAATATAGAGCTAGACCTGTAGCCTCAGGATTTTAGATTCCAGGAGCAGACAGCATCATCACCACATGGTTCTTCTCTATTTCCATCACACGAGTCTGATAAAATTTCCCCGGAAATGTTCATGGCCCAGAAACATCTTGTTGAGTTGGGCCTTCTCCAGGGATGAATGTGATTTCATTAAACACTGAATATTCATGTGGGATGGGAATTTAGAGACCCATTCACCAAATCCCTCATTCTACAAAGAGGAAACAGCAAGGACTACAGTTTTTCAATATTAACCTGTTCTGACATGGTCTCTGATTTCCCACAATAACTCTATGCAGTAAGACTTATTAACCCCGTTTTCTAGATGAGGCTGGCCAGAGGCTTAGAGAGTTTCAGCAACTTGCCCAAAGTCACTCTGCCAGTAAGTGACAGAGCTGATTGGTGCCTCTGGAAAACATCCATTCTGCAGGGTGTTGGTATGAATATGATCTATGAATTGCACTCCAAGCAGGAGTGGCAGAAGTATTTCTATTGCACCTCAAATTGCAGACTCAAGGAAGCCTGGCTCATATGCTAATCCTGTTACTGACACTGGAGATTAAGCTTTCAAATGAGAGATGAGTATTATGAGAGGAATGTTTGGCCTTTTGTGGCCACCATAGTCCCTCAGCAGTGCTAAAACAACAAAAACTTCAGCTCAGTATCTGTTTTGTGGGTGGTTGTCTGACCTCTTGTGGCTGAATTTAGGCATTGCAGTTTCTGGCGACTAGTTTCTCTAAGCAGCAGCTTTTCATGACAAAAGTAACATACATTTATGAGGTAAGTACTATCTCCTTTGGAAAGGCTTGTAAGTTTCCTAAGATCATTGAACAAATAGTATGGGAAAGGATAAATAAAACAGATGACACCTTTTTTTTTTAAACTAGGAATTCCATAGGAGAGAGAAAATAGAAGGGGAAGAAATCTTTGAAAAAAAAATGAGAATTCTCCAAAAGTATAGAAAGATTAAAATTTTAATACAATGGCATATAGACCTTCAAACAGGATGAGGAGGAAAAACTCAGACACATTTATAGCAAAATGTAGGGTCAAAAAGAGAAACCACCTTTAAAGTTTCCAGAAAAAAAGATGGGCTGTAAAGGAGAATCAGGTTGACATCAGACATCACAATAAGAATCCTAGATACAAAAAAATAGTGGCTCAGTGTTTAATATCATTGAAAGAAAAGGACACTAAGCCTATATATTCAGTTCAACTATCATCTGAATGAATATAAACACTGTTACGAAGTATGTGTGTGTGTGTTCAGTCATGTCCAAATCTTTGCAACTCCCTGGACTGTAGCTCACCAGGCTCCTCTCTCCATGGAAATTTTCCAGGCAAGAAAACTGGAATGGGTTTCCATTTCCTACTCCAAGGGATCTTCTCGACTCATTTGCAGGTGGATTCTTTACTGCTGGGTCACATGGGAAGCCCACTGTGAAGCATGTAAGACTGCAAAGATTTACTTCTCAAAGACCATCTTTGAAAATATTCTTGGAGGAAATATTCCAGTAAGAAAAGAAGTGAACTCAGATAAGTTCCATGTGTTTGTAAATACATAGGAAGTAACGATGAATAATTGATTCAGTTAATCTTACTATTACATGAATGGTAAAGGACTCAAAAGGAGTAGATGATAATCCAGATTTTAGATCAGAAAATGAGATGGGATTAACAATGGTGACAAAGTTATAGAGAAAAGCAAAACTACCCATTTTTAATAGGCTGTGGATAACCATCACCAAAAAAAAATTTTAATAGAGCTTTCAAATCAGTACGGTTAAAGGAGAAAAAAAAAAAGAAAGAAAACAAAATATATATAAAATGGAAAGAACGGAGTAAGATCTTTCTCTTAGCTCAGGCTTCTGTAACAAAATGTTCAATACTGTAGGTTGGGTGGGTTAAACAATGCGCATTTTACTAGACTTTCTTGCAGGGTGGGAAGTCTGAGGTCATGGTGCCAGCAGACTCTGTGTCTGGTGAGGACCACTTCCTGAGGTACTGACAGCCGCCTTCCTGCCGTGTCCTCACAGGGCCTTTCCTCGGGGCTTGCAGGCAGAGAGAGAGCTCTGGTGTCTGGTCTTTCTCTTCTTGCAAGGGCCCTGAATCTCTTTTGAGGCCACCACCTTACCTAAACCCAGTTACTTCCCAAATGCCCCACCTCCAAATACCATCAGATTGTGGGTCAGAGCTTCAACATGTGGCTTTGGGAGGCCAAAAATATTCAGCCCATGACAGTGGCAGAAATAAATTCAAATAGGACAATTTCTAATAAATATAAGGGTATCAAACTTACCAAACAAAAGGAGAAAAACTTAAATTGGAAAAAAACTAAATCCAGTAATATTTGTCTATAGAAGACAGGGTTAACACAAAAGACATGAAAAAACTTAAAAGAAAAAGGGATAGAAAATTATATATTGAAAAGTATGGATGAAGAGAAAGTCAAGATAGCAATTTAAGTGTGATAAAATAGAATTAAAAGCAAAAATTATGAGAAAAAGAGAAACACTTCAAAAAACACATTAAGGCGGTGGTCCTAAGATGGCAGAAGAATAGGACGGGGAGACCACTTTGTCCCCCACAAATTTATCAAAAGAACATTTAAACACTGAGAAAGTTACACAAAACAACTTCTGAATGCCTGCAGAAAATCACCCAGAAAAGCAGCCCATTGTCTTCAAAAGGAGGTAGGAAAAAATATAAAAGACAAAAAAAGAGACAAAAGAGGTAGGGACGGAGCTCCGTCCTGGGAAGGGAATCTTCAAAAGAGAGAGGTTTCCAAACACCAGGAAACACTCTCACTGCCGAGTCTGTGGCGAGCCTTGGAAGCACAGAGGGCAACATAACAGGGAGGAAAAATAAATAAATAATTAAAACCTACAGATTACGAACCCAGCGGTAACCCCCCCAGTGGAGAAGCAGTGCCACTAGCAAGCGGGGGCTGGGCAGGGAGGCATGGGCTGCTTTGCTTAGAGTAAGGACCGGGCCTGAATGGCCCGAGGGCAATCTGAGCAAACTAACTTGGGCTAGCAAACTGGACTGTGGGATAGCTACCATACAAAAAGCCCTAAGACACTGCCAGGCCCGTGCACAGAACAAAGGACTGAACAGCACTAGCCGGCGACAGACCATCCCCCTCCAGTGACAGGCAGCCAGAGCCAGAAGGGGGCAATCGCAGCCCCAGAGAGGCATTATCTACCAAACTGCAAGCAGGCTTCTTTGCTAACCAAGACTTCTTGGGGTTCTGGACAGTCAACATCTGCCTGAGAAGGTGCGCCGGTTGTACACTCAGAAAACCGAGCAGCAGGAACGGGGGAGGCAATAAGTCACAGCGACTGTGTTTGCCAAACACCTAATCACCTGAGCTGCTCAGACCTGGGAAGGGCACAAAACGCAGGCCCAACCAAGTCTGCGCCTCTGAGGACTACCCGAGTGCCTGAACCTGAGCAGCTTAGACCTGGGAGGTGCGTGCGGCACAGGGCCGGCCTCGGAAGGTTCCCAGTGGAGCAACCTAGACCCTGAGCTGTGTGGACAGGGAGGGCACACATGCCATGAGCAGGGGCAGGCCCAGTGTGGCTGAGGCACTGCGAGCACATGCCAGTGTTTTTTGTTTGCAGCGTCCCTCCCTCCCCACAGCGCAACTGAACAAGTAAGCCTAAAAAAATGTCCACCACTGCCCCCTTTGTGTCAGGGTGGAAATCAGGCACTGAAGAGACCAGCAAACAGAAGAAGCTAAAACAGAGGGAACTGCCTTGGAAGTGACAGGTGCAATAGATTAAAACACTGTCATTAGTACCCACTACATAGGAAGGGGCCTATAGATCTTGAGAAATATAGGCCGGACCAAGGAACTATCCAAAAATGAACTGACCCCACAATACCCACAACACCAGAGAAAGTCCTAGATATATTTTTACGATCATTCTCTCTTTTTTAAAATTTAAAAAAATTTTAAGTCCTCTATTACTCCTTTAATTTTCAATTTTACAACCTATTACTTTGCAAAAAAAATAAACACCCTGTTTTTTAAAAAGCAAACTTCATATATATATATGTTTTTATAATTTTTGTGACTTTTTTCCCCTCTTTGTTTTTTTTCTTCTTTTCTTTAATATTGTATTTTTGAAATTCCAAACTCAACTCTAGATTTTTAATCTTTGCTTTTTAGTATTTGTTATCAATTTTGTACCTTTAATAACCCAATCTTCAGTACCTATTTTTACTTGGGAGCGAGATTACTGGCTTGACTGCTCTCTCCCCCTTTGGACTTTCCTTTATCTCCATCAGGTCGCCTCTGTTTCCTCCCTACCCCCTCTCTTCTCTACCCAACTCTGTGAATCTCTGTGTGTTCCAGATGTTGGAGAACACTTAGGGAACTGATTACTGGCTGGTTCTGTCTCTCTCCTTTTGATTCCCCCCTTTTATCCTCCTGGCCACCTCTGTCTCCTTCCTCTCTCTTCTCTTCTCTGTATAACTCCATGAACATCTCTGAGCACTCCAGTTGTGAAGTGCACATAAGGAAGTGATTACTGGCTAGCTTGCTCTCTCCTCTATTGATCCACCTCAGCTCATTCAGGTCACCTCTAACTCCCTCCTCCCTCTTCTCTTCTCCATGTAATTCTGTGAACCTCTCCGGGTGTCCCTCACTGTGAAGAAACTTTTCATCTTTAACCTAGATGTTTTATCAATGGTGCTGTATAGAAGGAGAAGTCTTGAGACTACTGTATAAATAAGACTGAAAACCAGAAGCAGGAGGCTTAAGTCCAAACCCTGAGAACACCAGAGAACTCAACTCCAGGGAACATTAATTGACAGAAGCTCATTAAATGCCTCCATACCTACACTGAAACCAAGCACCACCCAAGGGCCAACAAGTTCCAGAGCAAGACATACCACGCAAATTCTCCAGCAACACAGGAACATAGCCCTGAGCTCCAATATAGAGGCTGCCCAAAGTTGCGCCAAAACCATTGACATCTTGTAACTCATTATTGGCCACTTCATTACACTCCAGAAAGAAGAAATCCAGCTCCACCCACCAGAACACCAACACAAGCTTCCCTAACCAAGAAACCTTGACAAGCCACCCGTACAATCCCACTCAGTGAGGAAACTCCACAATAGAGAGAACTCCACAAACTGCCAGAGTACAGAAAGGCGACCCCAAATTCTGCAATATAAACAAGATGAAGAGACAGAGGAATACCCAGCAGGTAAAGGAACAGGAGAAATGCCCACCAAACCAAACCAAAGAGGAAGAGATAAGGAATCTACCTGATAAAGAATTCCGAATAATGATAGTGAAAATGATCCAAAATCTTGAAATCAAAATGGAATCACAGATAAATAGCCTGGAGACAAGGATTGAGAAGATGCAAGAAAGGTTTAACAAGGATCTAGAACAAATAAAAAAGAGTCAATATATAATGAATAATGCAATAAATGAGATCAAAAACACTCTGGAGGGAACAAATAGTAGAATAACAGGCAGAAGATAGGATTAGTGAAGTAGAAGATAGATTGGTAAAAATAAATGCAGCAGAGAGGAAAAAAGAAAAATGAATTAAAAGAAATGAGGACAATCTCAGAGATCTCCAGGACAGTGTTAAATGCTCCAACATTCGAATCATAAGAGTCCCAGAAGTAGGAGACAAAAAGAAAGACCATGAGAAAATACTTGAGGAGATAATAGCTCATTACTTCCCTAAAATGGGGAAGGAAATAATCACCCAAGTCCAAGAAACCCAGAGAGTCTCGAAACAGGTAAACCCAAGGTGAAACACCCCAAGACACATATTAATCAAATTAACAAAGATCAAATACAAAGAACAAATATTAAAAGCAGCAAGGGAAAAACAACAAATAACACACAAGGGGATTCCCATAAGGATAACAGCTGATCTTTCAATAGAAACTCTTCAGGCCAGGAGGGAATGGCAGGACACACTTAAAATGATGAAAGAATATAACCTACATCCCAGATTACTGTACCCAGCATGGATCTCATTCAAATATGAAGGAGAAATCAAAAGCTTTACAGACAAGCAGAAGCTGAGAGAATTCAGCACCACCAAACCAGCTCTCCAACAAATGCTAAAGGATATTCTCTAGACAGAAAATACAAGAAGGGTGTATAAACTCAAACCCAAAATAATAAAGTAAATGGCAACAGGATCATATTAATAAATAATTACCTTAAATACAAATGGGTTAAATGCCCTAGCCAAAAGACTAAGACTGGCTGAATGGATATAAAAACAAGACCCTTATATATATTGTCTACAAGAGACCCACCTTGAAACAAGGGACACATACAGACTGAAAGTGAAGGGCTGGAAAAAGATATTGCATGCAAATAGAGACCAAAAGAAAGCAGGAGTAGCAATACTCCTATCAGACAAAATAGACTTTAAAACAAAGGCTATGAAAAGAGACAAAGAAGGACACTACATAATGATCAAAGGATCAATCCAAGAAGAAGACATAACAATTATAAATATATATGCACCCAACATAGGAGCACCACAATATGTAAGACAAATGCTAACAAGTATGAAAGGGGAAATTAATAACACAATAATAGTGGGAGACTTTAATACCCCACTCACACCTATGGATAGATCAACTAAACAGAAAATTAACAAGGAAACACAAACTTTAAATGATACAATAGACCAGTTAGACCTAATTGATATCTATAGGACATTTCACCCCAAAACAATGAATTTCACCTTTTTCTCAAGTGCACACAGAACCTTCTCCAGGGTAGATCACATCCTGGGCCAGAAATCTGGCCTTGGTAAATTCAAAAAAATTGAAATCATTCCAAGCATCTTTTCTGACCACAATGCAGTAAGATTAGATCTCAATTACAGGAGAAAAACTATTAAAAATTCCAACATATGGAGGCTGAACAACACACTTCTGAATAACCAACAAATCACAGAAGAAATCAAAAAAGAAATCAAAATATGCATAAAAACTAATGAAAATGAAAACACAACAATCCAAAACCTATGGGACACTGTAAAAGCAGTGCTAAGGGGAAGGTTCATAGCAATACAGGCATACCTCAAGAAACAAGAAAAAAGTCAAATAAATAACCTAACTCTACACCTAAAGCAACTAGAAAAGGAAGAAATGAAGAACCCCAGGGTTAGTAGAAGGAAAGAAATCTTAAAAATTAGGGCAGAAATAAATGCAAAAGAAACAAAAGACACCATAGCAAAAATCAACAAAGCCAAAAGCTGGTTCTTTGAAAGGATAAATAAAATTGACAAACCATTAGCCAGATTCATTAAGAAACAAAGGCAGAAAAATCAAATCAACAAAATTAGAAATGAAAATGGAGAGATCACAGCAGACAACACAGAAATACAAAGGATCATAAGAGACTATTATCAGCAATTATATGCCAATAAAATGGACAACTTGGAAGAAATGGACAAATTCTTAGAAAAGTACAACTTTCCAAAACTGAACCAGGAAGAAATAGAAAATCTTAACAGACCCATCACAAGCACAGAAATTGAAACTGTAATCAGAAATCTTCCAATAAACAAAAGCCCAGGTCCAGACAGCTTCACAGCTGAATTCTACCAAAAATTTAGAGAAGAGGTAACACATATCCTACTCAAACTCTTCCAGAAAATTGCACAGGAATGTAAACTCCAAACTCTTTCTATGAGGCCACCATCACCCTAATACCAAAACCTGACAAAGATATCACACACAAAAAAAGAAAACTACAGGCCAATATCACTAATGAACATAGATGCAAAAATCCTTAACAAAATTCTAGCAATCAGAATCCAACAACACATTATAAAGATCATACATCATGACCAAGTGGGCTTTATCCCAGGGATGCAAGGATTCTTCAATATCCACAAAGCAATCAATATAATATATCACATTAACAAATTGAAAAATAAAAGACATATGATTATCTCAATAGATGCAGAGAAAGCCTTCGACAAAATTCAACATCCATTTATGATAAAAACTCTCCAGAAAGCAGGAATAGACGGAACATACCTCAACATAATAAAAGCTATATATGATAAACCCACAGCAAACATTATCCTCAATGGTGAAAAATTGAAAGCATTTCCCCTAAAGTCAGGAACAAGACAAGGGTGCCCACTTTCACCACTACTATTCAACACAGTTGTGGAATCAGCAATCAGAGCAGAAAAAGAAATAAAAGGGATCTAAATTGGAAAAGAAGAAGTAAAACTCTCACTATTTGCAGATGACATGGTTCTCTACACAGAAAACCCTAAAGAATCCACCAGAAAATTACTAGAGCTAATCAATGAATATAGTAAAGTTGCAGGATATAAAATCAACACACAGAAATCCCTTGCATTCCTATACACTAATAATGAGAAAATAGAAAGAGAAATTAAGGAAACAATTCCATTCATCATTGCAAAGGAAAGAATAAAATACTTAGGAATATATCTACCTAAAGAAAATAAAGATCTATATATAGAAAACTATAAAACAAAAGAAATCAAAGAGGACACTAATAGATGGAGAGATATACCATGTTCATGGATCGGAGGCATCAATATAGTGAAAATGATTATACTACCCACAGCAATCTATAGATTCAATGCACTCCCTATCAAGCTACCAATGGTATTTTTCACAGAACTAGAACAAATAATTTCACAATTTGTATGGAAATACAAAAAACCTCAAATAGCCAAAGCAATCTTGAGGAAGAAGAATGGAACCAAAGGAATCAACCTGCCTGACTTTAGGCTCTACTACAAAGCCACAGTCATCAAGACAGTATGGTACTGGCACAAAGCCAGATATATAGATCAATGGAACAAAATAGAAAGCCCAGAGATAAATCCATGCACCTATGGACACCTTATCTTTGACAAAGGAGGCAAGAATATACAATGGATTAGACAAGCTCTTTAACAAGTGGTGCTGGGAAAACTGGTCAACCGCTTGTAAAAGAATGAAACTAGAACACTTTCTAACACCATACACAAAAGTAAACTCAAAATGGATTAAAGATATAAACATAAGACCAGAAACTATAAAACTCCTAGAGGAAAACATAGGCAAAACACTCTCTGACATAAACCACAGCAGGATCCTCTATGACCCACCTCCCAGAATATTGGAAATAAAAGCAAAAATAAACAAATGGGACCTAATTAAAATTAAAAGCTTCTGCACAACAAAGGAAACTATAAGCAAGGTGAAAAGACAGCCTTCAGAATGGGAAAAAATAATAGCAAATAAAGCAACTGACAACTAATCTAAAACATATACAAGCAACTCCTGCAGCTCAACTCCAGAAAAATAAATGACCCAATCAAAAAATGGGCCAAAGAACTAAACAGACATTTCTCCAAAGAAGACATACAGATGGCTAACAAACACATGAAAAGCTCAGCATCACTCATTATCAGAGAAATGCAAATCAAAACCATAATGAGGTACCATTTCACGCCAGTCAGAATGGCTGTGATCCAAAAGTCTACAAGCAAAAAACGCTGGAGAGGGTGTGGAGAAAGGGAAACCTCTTACACTGTTGGTGGGAATGCAAACTAGTACAGCCACTATGGAGAACAGTGTGGAGATTTCTTAAATAATTGGAAATAGAACTGCCATATGACCCAGCAATCCCACTGCTGGGCATACACACTGAGAAAACCAGAATAGAAAGAGACACATGTACCCCAATGTTCATCGCAGCACTGTTTATAATAGCCAGGACATGGAAGCAACCTAGATGTCCATCAGCAGATGAATGGATAAGAAAGCTGTTGTACATATACACAATGGAGTATTA
This sequence comes from Ovis aries, assembly GCF_016772045.2. Classification (NCBI taxonomy): domain Eukaryota; kingdom Metazoa; phylum Chordata; class Mammalia; order Artiodactyla; family Bovidae; genus Ovis; species Ovis aries. The sequence continues at coordinate 113,916,563 of NC_056054.1, forward strand.
TTCACCCATTAAAAAGAATACATTTGAAGCAGTTGTAATGAGGTGGATGAAATTGGAGCCTATCATACAGAGTGAAGTAAGCCAGAAAGAAAAACACCAATACAGTATCAGTTCAGTTCAGTTCAGTCGCTCAGTCGTGTCCGACTCTTTGAGACCCCATGAATCGCAGCACGCCAGGCCTCCCTGTCCATCACCAACTCCCGGAGTTCACTCAGACTCACGTCCATCGAGTCAGTGATGCCATCCAGCCATCTCATCCTCTGTCATCCCCTTCTCCTCCTGCCCCCAATCCCTCCCAGCATCAGAGTCTTTTCCAATGAGTCAACTCTTCGTATGAGGTGGTCAAAATACTGGAGTTTCAGCTTTAGCATCATTCCTTCCAACGAACATCCAGGGCTGATCTCCCTCAGAATGGACTGGTTGGATCTCCTTGCAGTCCAAGGGACTCTGAAGATTCAAGATGGTAACGATAACCCTGTATGCGAGATAGCAAAAAAACACAGATGTATAGAACAGTCTTTTGGACTGGTGTGGATCGATTTGGGAGAATGGCACTGAAACAGCTATAATATCATATATGAAACGAATGGCCAGTCCAGGTTCAATGCATAATACTGAATGCTTGGGGCTGGTGCACTGGGATGACCCAGAGGGATGGTATGGGGAGGGAGGAGGGAGGGGGGTTCAGGATGGGGAACAGGTGTATACTTGCGGTGAATTCATTTGATGTATGGCAAAGCCAATACAATATTGTAAAGTAATTAACCTCCAATTAAAATAAATAAATTTACATTAAAAATTAAAAAAAATTAAGATAAAATAGTTATTAAAAATACATACACCTAAAAATATAACCTCAAAATAGCAGAACTATTAAGACATATATATATCAATATAATATATGTCAATTATTAAAATTAGGAAACTAAACTATTATATATTGGGTTAAAATGAGAGACTTTTCTCTTTGATGAATTAAATAGAAGAAAAATAAGAACATCTGTAAAAAATAAAAATATTTGTCTTATATGGTCTATAATCTTGAATACATTTGGTGGCATTTGTGAAGATAGTGTTAAAATGGATAGAAAAAGCAACTTTTTCCTAACGAAACGTTCACAGGATGTTCACATATGCCAGGTAATCAACAAAGCCTCAGAAATCACATCAAATTATGTTAAAACTAGTACTGTATAGTTTGCAATCTATACTCAAGTGAAAACTGAAGTACACGTTTGAAAAACTTGCAAACTACTATTCTCTTCGATTAAAATACCTTGACCTGAACAGCAATAAAAACCATGTTAAAATTTGTGGGGTACAGGTCAAGTAGTACTATGAGATAAATTCATAGCTTTAAAATGTACTTATTGCAAAACAATAAATATTGAAAATGAGATAAACCAGATAAGCAGAAAAATGAAGATAAAAGTCAGTGAAATAGAGAATACCAATCTAAAAGACAGTAACAAATTAAAACTAAAAGCTGACTTTAAAAGGACAATTAAGATGCATAAAATTGATTAGTAAAAAGAGTTAGATGCAAATAAAATACAGAGTGAATAAGAAGATATAATGTTTTTAAGATTAATAATAGTATTAACTATATGCCAACAATTTAGAAAACTTAGACAAAATTTATAAAATTCCTGGAAAAACAAAGAATGCCAAATTTGGGAAGATAATTGAATAAACCATTGAGCATTAAAGATACTGTTTTGACCAAAGTGTTTGGGTGTTTTCACAAAAACCTCAATGAACTTTTCAGTAACCCAATATTTAAAGAGTAATAAGAGATGCCCTATCCTTCTTTACCAGAACTTCAAACTCAGTTTTATAAGAGTAGTAATGAGCTTTCAAACAACACATAGACTTTTCCTTACAAAGCTGTTGCAAAAAAATAGAAAAAAGACAAAGACTGCTTCATCCACTCTTCATGATTAGCATAACCATGATTCAACAAATTATAGTTCTGTTTGGTTTATGAGTTTTAATGCGAAAATCTTAAATGAAATAACTTACTGAATCCAATAGTTTATTAAAAATAATGCAAAATGATCAAGTTAAGCAATACAAGCATGGTATAAGTTAAGAATTTAATGTAATTTACCTCTATAATGGAATGAGGATTAAAGGAATGTGGCTATCTCTGTAGATACAGAAGCAAATCACTTAATACATTTCAAAACATTTTTGATAAAACTAAAGTAGCTTTCTTAAAGGCTACAACAAACATTGTGCATAAGTGGAGAAAATGACTAAGCATTTCACACAATATGGGAACAACACAAGAATACTCACATTCTGATCAATATTTAATGTATACTGGAGGACCTAGCCAATTGAGTGAACATAGAAAATAAATAAAATACATAAGTGTTGAAAGGAAGGAGAACAAAATGCTATCATTTGTAGCTGACAAGATCATTTACATAGAATTTACAGTTTAATTTACAGTAGAATCAACAGATAAACCAGGACATCTAACAAGAGCATAAGTAGTTTGCTTCTGTCATAGTCTATTAGAAGTGTAATAAAATATATGACTTAAAGTCACGAACAACTGAAAAGAGGAATCAGCCTAACAGGATGTACAGGACTTCCACAGTGAAAATTTATGACTTCATTCAAGACCAAAATAGCTGGCATGAATAAATAGAGGAGCATGTTTATACATGGGAAAACATCACAAGAATTTCAGTTCTCCTCCAACTGCAAGGTTACTCAAAATTCTAGCAAGATGTTTTGAGAAACTTATTTATTCTAAAATGTATGTGGAGGAATCAAGGTCCGCAAATAGCTAAAATGATTTTTTTTTAAAATGATTGCTTATCCTAACAGACAATTACAAAGGACAGTTGTGATATAAAGAAGAAACCATAAACCAGAGGAGGGAAAATGGATTATTAAGCAGGTATAAATCAGAAAACCACTTCAATATATATGGAAAAATACAAAGCTGGATTCTTACCTCTCACCATGGACAAAGCTTAACCCCAGATTCATCCTTCATTCAACAAATATTTATTGAGCATCTACTAGGAATGAAGGACTTTTCTAACACTGGATATATGCCACTGAAAAAGGCAAAAGTCCCTGCTATTGTTAAAACCCTTAGTGTAGAAGGTAAAAGTATCATGCCAGTAGACACTTGGAGTGGGGAAGGGCGTGTAAAACAGGGATCAAAAAGCACAAAGCATAAGGCAAAAAAGCACTTAATGGGCTGGATTGTATCATAATTAAATCTGAGTACACTTTATGACCCACCCACATAGTCCAGAGGAAGCCTCTTACATGTCCATGAAGAGAGGCTGTTCATTACAGTGTTGTTCTTAGAGGCAGGGAGTTGGAACCAACTTAGATGTCTGTCTCTAGAGAGATGAGAAAACAGAATGTGATGATGCATGCTGTGGAATATCATGCATGAGTTAGAGGCACTGGGTTAGATGTACACTCAACAGTAAGGAATAGAACAAATCATTAGTTTAGGAGAAACTAATTGAGGGGGAAAAAGGTAATAACAGAATTGGAGCAATAGCACTATATCATGTATGTAAATATAAAAGATATATAGTCTCAACCAAATCTGTATATTTTACAAGAGTGCATACATGCAAGTAAAGTGAAAAAAAAGCATTAGTTGCTTAGTCCTGTCTGACTCTTTGTGACCCTGTGGACTGTAGCCCACCAGTTTCCTCCATCCATGGAATTTTCCAGGCAAGAGTACTGAAGTGGGTTGCCATTTCCTTCTCCAGGGGATCTTCCTGATCCAGGGATTGAACCTGGGTCTTCTGAACATTGCAGGCTGATTCTTTACCATCTGAGCCTCCAGGGAAGCCCATATATACAAGGGCATGTATCAAATAGTACAGAGCTGGTTCCATTGGAATGGGAATGAGGGATGAAGGGAAGAAAAATGAATGTGTCTTATATGGATGGAAAATGATAATGAGTTAAGAATTAAATAATGTGATTAACTCAACTCTCCATTCCTAAGTCATTTGGACCCCAGAAGACGGACTGTTTGAATGTAGGATAGCTCCAGTGGGCTCCAGGTTGTTCCTACATTGAGTTCTTCCTACATTTGGCTAAAAGTGCCCTCCTATAAACACCCAGCCATGGTCTGAGTTCTTCTGTCTGGCATCATACCCAGTGAGTCTTCTGTTCACCCTTTCACAGAACGGCCTGCCAACACTGAAACAGCTGCTGTAGTTTATTGTCTTCCCCCTTCCAGTCCCACATACTCAGATCTTTCAGCTGTTCTTCATATGACCTGTTCAGTCTTCTAAATTTCAGGGAACTATGCAGTGACATCCACATCAACCATTAAATGTGGCTTGCTCGTTTGAGAAATATGGCTGAAATCCCACCAGGGATCAAGCTCCTTGTAAGGTGCTATGCATAGGTGCTCAGGAAAAAAGGAAATCACTTCTATGAGAGTAATAATGGAAAGGTCTTGAATTAATAATCACGTTCAACTTTTGAGATGTAGAGAGTTCAAACAAATCTTTGCTATCCAGAATGAGTGACCACATTTCATATATATTGATTTATTCAGGAAATTTCCACTGACCATGTTTTCTATGCCAAGGATTGCTGCAGTCCCAGATAACTGGAACACGCTTCTTTGTACCATGCAGAATGAATCACAGACCTGGGGCCGAACCCTGGGGAGCAGGTTTGCTTCTGGTGTCCTGTACTGAACCAGCCAAAGGTATGCTGATGTGGCTCCTGCAGTTCCCTTCTTCTCTACTATGGTTTGCTGTGCCCCAAGAAGTCAGAATGGCTCATGCTTTTGGGGTTCCAACCACAGTGTCTGTTCTTGTTTCCCAGAAATCCAAGCTCCTCTCTTTAATAAGGCCAGTGGGGTGAAATGAATCACTAAGGTTTGAAGATGGATCAGAGAATGGGCATAGCATGTGGTACATTCCACACTAAGCAGGCCTTAACTTAAAATGTGAACTAGCAGAAAAATACAAAGGGCCTTAGAACCAAGGCAACAAACCCTTCGGGAATGGGCTCCTAGTCAGTAATGTCTCTAAATGGGGCACAGTTTGTGCGGCATGCACTTCTATGTGCTGTGGAGGATTCATGGGGAGACTCAACCACACTTTAAAGCCTAGTCAGAAAAAGCACTAACCACTTTAACAGCAGCGACGTGGTTCTGCACTGTGACACGCCTTCAAAATCCCCACATGTGTCACAACGCAGAGCCCCGTTGCTGCTGTTAAAGTGGTTAATGCATAAATGAAATTAGGCAGAATCAAAGAGGAAGTGTCTCCAGGGCAAAGTTTAGCAGGGAAGGAGATTAGAAAGAAGGTGGGTCACCCAGGCTGGAGGGAAAAGGGTGCATGAGTGGGTCTGGGCTCCCACCATCACCAAGACCAGCACAGGCAGATGCAGAGAATGTGTTGGCTGTTTTGGGAGTCTGAGATCCAGTATACACGTCCATCACTCAGGGGCTCCCCAACGCCACCTGACTCAACCAGCTTCAGCAAAGAGGCTGGGGCATCGGCTGTCCTCTGCCCAGCCACTTGTTTTTCAATGAAGGAACAGGCCTAGAAAGAGGAAGTGGTTTGTCTGCAGTCACATCATCATGACTGGAACTCAGGCTCCAAAGTAGACACCAGCACTCTCTTCTCTCCCAGTTGACCAGATGTCAACTGTCTTGTAGTGGTAGTACCTTTAACAAGTCAAGAATAGGTTCAGGTGGTCCTATTCCAAGAAAGAACAGTGGGAGGGGAAATGGGGTTTTGAAGCTCCTCGTTTGGTAAGCATGGGAGGCAGGGCAAGGGGACTGATTTCTCTGCAGCTGGTGAACAAAACATCTTCAGTCACTCAGAACAGGAGAGTCTAAATTGTCCCCTAGAGTTTGGTCTTCCAGACCCACACCTGCAGGAGAAGCAGGATCGCTGGCGAGAGCTGTCACCCATCTCTTCTGTAAGCGCTTCATCCAGTCTCCATCCCTTCAAGGCAGGACATCCACATAGTCGCTGCCACTGTTCTCTGGGGAGAAAAGGAGACCAGCCGTGAGGCTCTGCACCCAGGAGTCACCCTGACCAACACCTCTCGTGGGAAAGAAGCCCTCTGCCCAGGCACAGGGTGGTCTTGATGCCACAGCAGAGTGACACCTTCAAGAGCTGGGGCACCACAGGGAGCTCTCCTGGCAACATAGGGGGCCTGTTTATAAGTCAAGGACAAGAGTTTCCAGCACCAGATGCCTCCACTCACCAGCAGAGAACCTGTGCCGCCCTGAGGGTGAGAACACGTGAGGCTTGTTCTGAGGTGGCCAAGGGAACGGGGGCGGGGGAGACGATGAGCAGCTCAGAAGAAGTTCCTTCCCCCTTAATGGCTGAGGATTTGGGAGCTCGTTCTGCCAAGGCTGCCCGAGCTTGGACAACTGGTGTGGCGAGATTCCCGCTCAGCTCTTGGAATGAACTCCAAAGGGTTCTCCTCTTGGGATTTGTGGTTATTTTATTATCCCTGAGACAAATACTACCGCCACCCTCAAGCACCCCGAGCAGCTCATCAGGGTTTGCCTAAGGACTGCAGCACGAGTACATCCCTAGGTTGCTCCTCTGCCCCCCTTTTATTCTTTGTATTTTTATTTCTTTCTGTAAGTTATGGTAGAAAATGGCCATGGGACCACATCTGCAGCTATAACTATAGCAAGCAACTCTGTGATGGGGTACACACTCCTCTGCCTGGGGGAGGGAGACAGAAACAATGGGAGGGGAGGGCTGTTTTCTCATTAAAAAACTGTGTTCAGTCTTGGGGAGGTGAGAAGCTTTCTCTGGCAGTCTAAAGGGCAGCGAGGCTGTAGACAGAGTACAATGGGTATGGGGTGACTGCAGACTTCCTGGAACCCTCTGTTCCCCTCCTTGCTCCCTAGCTAGCACTCTGCTCCCATTACGTCACCTGCCCACTGAGGACTGAAATCCCTTTAATGGGGCTCTAACCATACATTCCACCTTGAGAAAACAGGGTTAAACTGTAAATGTCTCAGGAAGTCTGAGCTAAATTCGAACTATGTTGTGACTGATGGATACTAGATTCTTTTCTGCTAACAGATTTCAAGGGGTGTACACAAGAGTCACTGCTTGGGATATGACCTGGATCCTGTGCACTCAGATTTACTGATCCTCTGCACTCTCATTTCCCACCATGGCTTGATAACTCTTGGGGTGTATCTGAAATAATTAGCCCCCTGCTCCCTACTAAGGCACTCCAGTCATGTCTGACTCTGTGCGACCCTATGGGCTGTAGCCCACCAGGCTCCTCTGTCCATGGGATTCTCCAGGTAAGAATACTGGAGTGGGTTGTCATGCCCTCCTCCAGGGCATCTTACAGACCTAGGGGTCAAACCCACATCTCTTATGTCTCCTGCAATAACAGGCGGGTTCTTTACCACTAGGACCACCGGGAAAGCCCAATTTGTCCACTAACACCACATAAATGAATGCTTAGCAAATATTGAGCAAAATGTAACAGGATGAGGCTTGGAGAAGGAAGTTGAAGCAATTTTCTTATTTGAAAATTCTGCTTTTTGGCCATCTATTCCCAAATATGTGATTGGCACAAGGTCACAGGGTGAGTTTGAAGTTGACTCATGGAATGCCTGGGAGAAGGCAATGGCACCCCACTCCAGTACTCTTGCCTGGAAAATCCCATGGACAGAGGAGCCTGGTAGGGTGCAGTCCATGGAGTCGCTAAGAGTTGGACACGACTGAGAGACTTCACTTTCACTTTTCACTTTCATGCATTGGAGAAGGAGATGGCAACCCACTCCAGTATTCTTGCCTGGAGAATCCCGGGGACAGAGGAGCCTTGTGGCTGCTGTCTATGGGGTCGCACAGAGTCGGACACAACTGAAGCGACTTAGCAGCAGCAGCCGCAGCATGGAATGCCCGGGGACCACTATTTTCCCTGGGTTGCCTGAGCACAGAGAGCTCTGTGCGTTTGCCACCACCAGGAGCATGAAGGCACTGCTTCCTAACAAGATAGAAAAATGCTATTCGCAGGATGAGGCTTTCTAGAGCTAACATCATAGAAAGGAGCAGTTATCTGTATGGATTCTGTAGTAGAAGTGGGACTAAGGCTCTTGTCTGGGCCCCCTATGAAAGTTTTTACCATAAATACCATCCAACTCTATCTTCGATCTTCTCCATCTCAGGCAGGATCTGGTTCTCTTTATTGGGTTTACGAGGTGAAACATCAGTCCTTGATTTGGCTTTTCAAACTTGGAGATCAGTTCCTTCAGGTTTGGAAAGATCTCTCGTTTAACACCTTCCACAGTCTGCAAAAATACAAGAAGGAGAGCACTCATCACCACGCAACTATGTGTGAAAGGTGACACTTCTCACAACAGTGGTTTTCAGGGCTGCCTCTGAGCAGCGAACTGAAAACAAGTGGCTGGCATTTCATGTGTGGGAGCTCACACCACACACAAAACACAGAAACCTTCCCTCTAAAAACAGAGCTCTGGCTTGAGCTACTGTGAGTAAAGAGGATTAACAATCAAGGGTCCCCACCTCAGTCTGCAGTATTGAGTGAATTCCCATCTATGGCAATGTGGGGGCAGCTCTTGTCCGTACCCTGTGGAGGGTAACCCCTCTAAGAGCTTATGTGAGAGTGTAAGCGACTAATGCAGGCAGACTTCAATGGGAAATGCAATTTCTGTACTTGATGGTGGTCCAGTGGTTAGGAATCAGTGCTGTCACTGCGTGGTCCTGGGTTCAATCCCTGATCAAGGAATTAAGATCTTGCAAGCCACATAGCCAAAAAAAAAAAAAAAAAATCATAAAAGCCTACATACTTGAATTCAGAATCTCCGTGAGAGGAAAATAAGACCAAAATGTCCGGATTTAAATTGAAAATGGAAATGTCAGCATGATTCAGGTAAAATTATGAACAGTTGTTTTCTGTTTACCAGCTATAAGCAAAGCACAAATTTCTAGTCATTTAAAAAAAAATAATAACGCTTTCACTTTTTTTTTGATGTGGGCCATTTTTAAAGTTTTTATTGGATTTGTTACAATATTGCTTGTTTTATGTTTTGGTTTCTTGGCCATGAAGCATATGGGATTTTAGTTCCTCAACCAGGGGTCACACCTGCACCGCTTGTGTTGGAAGGCAAAGTCTTAACCAGTAGACCTCCTGGGAAGTCCCTCTACTACAATCTTACAGAAATAATTGTAAAACAAAAAAGCTTCTTCAGCTCTTATGTAGTTGTGTTTCTTGATGATCACTGTGGTTCTCAGAGGGCCAAGGTATTGGTCTGCAGAGACGGGTGGTGATGGGAAAGCTCTGGGAACTGCAGTGTGTGAACCTCCGTGACAGAGACTCCGGCTGAGCTGGAAGTCGGCTGCACGAAAGGCTGTTGCATCAGCCCAAGGCGGCATCTAGCACCGGCCCTGATGTAGAGCTGCTTCCCATGAAATGCCCCCGCGTCTGTTAGAAGAGATGTGGATGCCTCTCTGTTTCGTCCAGACAAGAGACAAAATGGGGTATTAAGGAATTATCCAGAATTTCCCAAAATATGCACAACAAAGAAATGTTTTAAAATGAGTTGCTTTAAAAGATTCAAAAATGTTTTTTAAATTTCCATGTATATCCTTCACCCGCACCCCAAAGGTTAACATTTCATTGTTTTGCCTTTCATCTTCTCTTTCTAAATATACAAATGTACATATATTTATCCTTTTTTAAAAAAAATATGAAAGTTACTGACATGATATCTCTTTAACCTAAATACTTCCTATTTCCTAAAAAACAAGAATATTACATATCCAGGCTAAAATGAGGAAGTTAATCGTGATATGATACTGTTTACTAATCTACAGATCTTATTCAAAAATTTGTCAATTGCCTCAACAATGTCTTTTGTTTCAAAGAAAAAATTATATGTGTGTGTGTGTGTATCTGGGGATCATTGTACATTCAAATCTCAGAGAGTCACAGTGCATGTTAGCATATCGAAGATTCTGAGAATCCTTGAAGTAAAAAATCTGCTTAACCTTTTTGCAAGTATTTCAGAAAGATTATTTCAGGATCCTTATAGTAGTAATTAAAGATTCAATGACATTCATTATACTCTACTTCCCAGAGAAGCAACTTCAAAAGAAAAAATGTTTTTTTCTGCTTAACGCTCAGTTAACCAGACACATTAATAAAATCCCCAAATTGCCAGTTGACTGATGCTTCCTTTTGTATTTTCATCCAGGTATGGAGCACCCCCCTGACTCCCTAAACATTTGGGCCTCTCCCCGCCTTCCCTTTCCACCCATCCTGTCATTTAGTCTTCTAATTTGACAGTTAGTCTTATATAGAGTTCAGGTTGGTATATTTGACCCCTGGAGGAACTCTGTGCCACACTTCTGAAAACAGCCTTATGTTTTTTTTTTTTTTAATAAAAAAAATTGAACCCAACTCTAGCGTGTCCCTATTTCTCTTAAAGGAAGACAAGGTTAACAACTGATCTGACTCTAACTCACAGTGCTTCCCTGAGTAGCATGCCTCCACATGGCCACATCTCAGAGATGCTTTTAGGTTCTTCTCCCCCAGTTTTTGTTATAGGAGGTCTTATATGTCCTTACCTGTATGTTGTAATACCCATGTTTCTCTTTGAAGATTCGGTATGTGTAGACAAAATTTTTAAACCTGTGGAAAGATGACTCTGTGAATCACAATGTTCTTATATGCAAATCCAGGTAACATCTATCATTGTATGTTATGTGCAATGCCTTTGTCAATCTTGAATCCCCAAAAGAAACTGATCATTTCAGGCCTTCTCATCTGTGGGAATTTGAAAGAGAGGTTTTTTGTTTTTTTAATGAGAATCTTTATTCTGATGGAAATCTGGGCTGTAGCAAAGGGAGTAAGGAGAGAAAATTTACAATTTTCATTGTCTTGGTATTTCTCTTTAATTTTTTCACTTAGCACTTACTTGATACACTATGCAGAATACCAATGGCCCATTCCTGTGTTGTTTATTAATTGAAATGTCATTGATCTTATTACAGATAGTTAATGTAACTAAAACAGAGTATTAGGTATTATGTGCAAGGAAGTGGTGTATTCTGCTCTTATTCTTCACTGGAAAATGAGCCACTAGCTAAGTAATCTGGAGAAGGCAATGGTACCCCACTCCAATACTCTTGCCTGGAAAATCCCATGGACAGAGGAGCCTGGTAGGCTGCAGTCCATGGGGTCGCTAAGAGTCAGACACGACTGAGCAACTTCACTTTCACTTTTCACTTTCATGCATTGGAGAAGGAAATGGCAACCCACTCCAGTGTTCTTGCCTGGAGAATCCCAGGGACGGCGGAGCCTGGTGAGCTGCCGTTATGGGGTCGCACAGAGTCGGACACGACTGAAGCGAGTTAGCAGCAGCAGCAGCTAAGTAATCTATTTAGAATTTAGATAACAGACCCAACTGAGCAATTTCCAGAGCAAGAGACAGTATGCTGCTGCTGCTGCTGCTAAGTCTCTTCAGTCGTGTCCAACTCTGTGCGACCCCATAGACGGCAGCCACCAGGCTCCACCATCCCTGGTATTCTCCAGGCAAGAACACTGGAGTGGGTTGCCATTTCCTTCTCCAAAGAGATAGCATACATTACCATATTTCTTCAATTTCCAGATGTCGTCAATTGTAGGATACCATATCAATTTAATAATGGTGTTTGAGGAGAAAAAATGCATCCCTTAAATGCCTCTCTCAGTTGTTACCTATGTTCTGATTCCCAAGAAATATTAAAATGTAAAAAATGAGGATCAAACCATTAACATATGGTTCAAATGATCTGATTCATCGCTCCTCACCCCTTCACTTGCACCCACGCCAAGGAATCAGATGACTCATCTTTCCACTGAATTTGGAAGGCAGATAGCTACTTACAGCTCATTGCCAATTGTCTGGAGGCTTTAACTGACTGCAAATCCCAATCCTTTTGTGGTGTTTCCTGAGGCCAGAATAAGCTAATGGCTGTCTCTGAATCACACAAGCAACAAAACTTTTTACATGAATCCTTGTCTATATGTGACAAATTAAAGTATTCCACTGTTTGGGAAGAGGTCCCACAAATACCTTTTCACAGACATATTATTCAAATCAGGATCCAAACAAGGTTCATACACTGCTTTTGGTTGATCACATGATTTCTTGAAACTCATTTATTAAATGGCCTAAGTTAAATTCTTAAATAAATGACTTTATTTTAATTAATTGTTATATTATCAGCCTAAGAAAATATTTACTAGAGGAGTTTGAAAGAATAAAACAAAAGGAGTGAAGTAAGCCAGAAAGAAAAACACCAATACAGTATACTAACACATATATATGGAATTTAGGAAGATGGCAATGACGACCCTGTATGCAAGACAGGGAAAGAGACACAGATGTATATAACGGACTTTTGGACTCAGAGGGAGAGGGAGAGGGTGGGATGACTTGGGAGAATGACAGTCTAACATGTATACTATCATGTAAGAATTGAATCGCCAGTCTATGTCTGACGCAGGATGCAGCATGCTTGGGGCTGGTGCATGGGGATGACCCACAGAGATGTTATGGGGAGGGAGGTGGGAGGGGGGTTCATGTTTGGGAACGCATGTAAGAATTAAAGATTTTAAAATTAAAAAAATAAAAAAATAAAAATAAAATAAAATAAAATAAGAAAAAAAAAAAAACCACAAAAGGAGGTTCTGTGTTAATTAGTCCAAAAGCCATATACTATCAAGTTAGAAAGACAGACATTGCTCAGATATAGTCTTACTCTTTGCAAAGCACTTTTAATGAAATAACAAAACAAATTGCAGCAAAACTTAAGAAGAAATTGATTTATTGACCTTGTAATACCAATATGCATTTATTTTGAAATGTTTATCCATAAAAAGCTCTGTAAGAGATTACAGAGCAGTGAGGTTAGTATCTCCTTCATATGGCTGCAATATTATTAGTGTTAGTTGCAACTCTTTGCAACCCCATGGACTGTAGCCCACCCTCCTCTGTCGATGCAGTTCTCCAGGAAAGAATGCTGGATGTTGCCATTCTTTTATCCAGGGGTTCTTCCTGGCCCAGGGATCAAACCCAGGTCTCCTGCACATGGCAGGCAGATTCTTTACCATCTGAGCCATCAAGAAAGCCCACAATATTATTGGGTCAACATAAAAACGTATTTTAATGCCTGTTCTAATTATTACTTTATAGATGCCATTTATAAAACTTTGAAGAAGATACATGATTTTTCAGCATGCATCTACACTTAAGACAGGTAAAAAGACCCTGCTTCCCTGGGGCCTTCTGCCCCCGTCACCATGGTGACAAGGGAGTCGTCTTTATCCTCCAACACTCACAGTTTTCCCTCCATCCTCACCTGGAGTCCATTCAGCTAATCTCATCATGTCCTTTATCCCTGTTCCTAAGTCTCGCATGTTGTCTATCCCCGTTTTCTAATCCTATAGGGCTTTGTGCAGCCTTATTGTACCCCCTTCTTCCCAGCCATGAAATCCTTCCTTGTTTTCTCTAGTTCTCAAGGTCTGCTGTTATCAAATTCTCCTCTATCTTCAACCTCTTCTCTAATCATCCCTGTCACCCTCTTGCTCCAAGGGACACCTGGACACACTGTCTCTGTCCCAGTCAGTTCAGTCGCTCAGTCGTGTCCGACTCTTTGCGACCCCATGGACCGCAGCATGCCAGGCCTCCCTGTCCATCACCAACTCCCAGAGTTTACCCAAACTCATGTCCATTGAGTTGGTGATGCCATCCAACCATCTTATCCTCTGTTGTCCCCTTCTCCTCTTGCCCTCAATCTTTCCCGGCATCAGGGTCTTTTCCAGTGAGTTAGCTCTTTGCATCAGGTGGCCAAAGTATTGGAGTTTCAGCTTCTACATCAGTCTTTCCAATGAACACCCAGGACTGATCTCCTTTAGGATGGACTGGTTGGATCTCCTTGCAGTCCAAGTGCCTCTCAAGAGTCTTCTCCAACACCACAGTTCAAAAGCATCAATTCTTCTGCCCTCAGCTTTCTTTATAGTCCAACTCTCACATTCATACATGACCACTGGAAAAACCATAGCCTTGACTAGATGGACCTTTATTGACAAAGTCTCTGTCCCAAGGACCCTGCTTTTCTGGGATTCCACTAAAAGGATGCTGCTGTTACCTGCATAACCTCTCCTTGCAGGCCTGGATGAGAGGCCAGTGTTCTTGCTTCTGCAGCATCTCAGTGTCATTTCTTGTCTCCAAACTCTAGCTTTGGGTTTCATGTAGATTATGAAACCTACTGCCCAATCAAGATGTCTCTATTGATGACAACTCCTGAAGTCTGGGTTATTGTCTTTCGTTTCTCTAGGTTCTAGCTCCTCGCTCATTGTCACTGCCTTCAGTACTATGCCTATCTAAATTGTTGGCAATTTCAATTCACAAGTTGATTATTCTTTAACACTCCAATTTCTCCATTCCTTGAACCCACCTTCTCCAATAATCTTGTCTTCCCCTACATTGCCCACTCATTCCCATGTTCATCACCAGGATTGGCTACATAATTTGTGGGGCCCAGAGAAAAATGAAAACTTAGGGTCCCTGTTTAAAAGTTATTAAGAATTTGGGGATGGTAACAGTAGTACAGGTACCTGGATGGTAACCAAGTACAGGGCTCTCTGAGTTGGGCCCTGTGTGGCTGCATAAGATTGCATGCCATAAAGCCAGCCTCACTTGTAACTTTGACCATATAATTGCCAATAATGGGAACCTTCTCATAATGTGAATTTGATGCATCCCACTCACTTCGTCCTGCTTTCCATCTTCTCTTTCTTTAGTATATGGACCCCAACATTCCCTTGACCCAACAGATCTTCCAATCCATCAATCCTATCACTTTTCAGGGTTTTCGCTCACTTGTTTTCACTCTCTTCTTTATGCAGGTTAGACAGCTTGTCCACCATTATAATCACTCTTTTCAACTCCTTTACCATCTTTCACTTTATTTCTTTAATTAGCAAACCCAGAATCCTGATTGAGCCCAACTCACTACAGCTGTATGTGGCTGTAGCCGTGTTCACTGTTCTCACTTAAATCAATGACCACAAATCTCAAGTGGACTCTTAATTCCTCCACGCAGTCATTTGTTTTCCTATTCCCCTCAAACAGTGATTCTATACCATTTGCTTTCTTCTTAAACCTTCAATATCTCACTCGTAACTGATGACTTCACTGAGAAGATTAAAACATCGGAAGAGAATTTCCAAATTCCCATCACCACACATAACAGTATCTGCAGGCATAGACTCTGCCTTTATTACCATGGATGAACTTTGCATGCTGATCTGCAAAGCGAATCCTTCCTATTTCCACTGGTTGTCATCCACTTTCATCTATTCAAGGACATAGTTCTAGCAATTTTTTCCCCCTCTCTCTGATGTCATTATTATTCTTTGCACAACAGTCAGGGTAGTCCTTTTTAAAAATATGAGTCAGATCATGTCGTTCCTCTGGATAAAAATATGGTCTAGTCAATTTCGAAAAAGAAAAAGAAAACTGGTGTGCTGTATATGTGCGTGTGTGATGGGATGCTTCTGTCTTAAGTCTTCTTAAAAAGCTATAATTAAGACAGTGAGGAACTAGCTCTGTAGTGGAAGAAACATTAATGGAATAAAATAGCCCAGAAACAGATGCATAAATATGTAAAAACTTGATATATGACTGAGCTGGCCTAACTAATCAGTGAGGAGGGGAGGGATTGTTTGTTAAATGGTAATGGTAATGTTTTCATGTGGAAACAAATAAAATTGGATTCTTGCTTCACATTCTAATTGAAGACCCAATTGTAAAGAAACAAAGCACTAAACTTAGGAGAAATAAAAGTGACCAGCTTAACGACCTTGAGTCAAGGAAGGAGTTCTTAAATCACGAAAAGCACCAGTCAAAAGATAAGATTAAGAAAGCTCACTATATTAAAATTAAAACTTCTATTTATCAAAATATACTATAAATATACTATATACTTTTGTGATAAAGTCCACAATTTGGGAGAAGATAATGGCAACCCTAATGTAAAGTGAAAACATTAATGTACAATAAGAAAATGATAAGTACAATGACCAATAAACAAATGAAAAGTAGCTTCACTAATAATCAGGGAAATAGAAATGCAGCCACATTAGACTGGAGAAGGAAATGGCAGCCCACTCCAGTGTTCTTGCCTGGAGAATCCCGGGGAAGGGGGAGCCTGGTGGGCTGCCGTCTACGGGGTCGCACAGAGTCGGACATGACTGAAGCGACTTAGCAGCAGCAGCAGCGGCAGCCACATTAGATATCATTTCATACCAAATTGGCAAAGATGTAAGAGTTACTAATTCAAAATATTGGCTGTGATATGGAGCTTTACAAAGTTTTATATACTGCTAATGAACTGACTGAATGGGGGTAAAATTAGATACCAAACCCTTAGAAAACCATTTGGCAAAATTTGGTAAAGTTGAAATGTGTAGAGTCCATGAGCCCAAGTGTCTACTCGTTCACATTAGGACTGTTGAAATTGACAATGCCAACATTTTATTATTTATTATAAAGCAAAGATCAGTGAAACTATGTATTTGTTACATTTAAATATACTTTAAAAGTCATAAGTATATTATAAAGTACAAATAAAAGTATAAATTAGTGAAAATGTATATTTTCTAATATAAATTATTATCAGATTAAATTAATCAAAATATAGCAATCAAAAAATACTCCATAAAACTTTAAAATTACAATTAATAATAAAAATCTAAAATAAAAATAGCTTTTTAGTGCAATTTTGAGATTAAGGGAAAAAATGGAGGGATGAAGGGAAGAAGAAGGAGGAATGTGGAAAGAAGGGATATCAGTGGTGTCATCCTTGAATTCTGAGGGGTTTTGGTACAAGTTTTTCCATCTGTCAGAACTCTGTTTACACTAGTTGACGGATGCTAAAGAGGTAAGAATAGGCTAAGTAAATCTTTTCTTATGATTTGTTCATCTTCAAACAAACATCTCTTGTTCTACAACTTGGAAAAAATCTTTTATGAACATTTGACTCTTTGTAGTAGTTAATATCTCTTTGCTGAAACCAAGCTATAGAGTTTGTTATTTAAGCCTTTAGTAATCTCAGCAGTTAACTTTCTAGATTCCAGAAAATTACCACTGCTCTGAAACAGCCTTTGTCCAAACACAAAGCAAAACAAAGAGATAAAAAGGTCGCACCACTAAATATGTATTATTTTTGCCAGCAACCTTAATCCCTTTTGAAGTCCACTATTTTGTGGTAAAGGCTATGTTTTAATTCTCTAGTAATTTTCTTTTAAGGAGGTTTTACTTTTTTCAGTATTTAGGAGAAAGATTTTTCAAAAAGCAGATGTAAAGTGAATACAGTCTTAACATATATATCCCCCTGTGCCTTTAAGAGGATAGGGTGATATATCATCAGGAAAATGCAAATTAAAACAACAAAAAGTTAACAGCACACACCCAGAATGGCCAAAACCCAAAACATTGACACCACAAGATGCTGTCAAGTATGTAGGACAACAGCAACTCTCTTTCGTTGCTGGTGGAAATGCAAAATGGTCCTGCCACTTTGGAAGACTGTTTGGTGGTCCTTAACAAAACTAAACATACTACTACCATACAATTTATCAATTGTGCTCCTTGGTATTTACTCAAAGGAGTTGAAAACTTATGTCCATACGAAAAAAGCTTCATACAGATACTTATAGTATCTTTATCCATAATTGCCAACACTTAGAAGTAACCAAAATGTCTTTCAGTAGGTGAACGGATAAATAAACTGTAGTACAGCCAGACAATGAAATCTTTTTCAATGCTAAAAAGAAATGAGCGATCAAACTATGAAAAACACATGGAGAAACTTTAAATTCATATTACTAAGTGAAATAAGCCAATATGAAAAAGCTACATACTATACAATTCCAACTATATGACATCATAGGAAAGGTAGGACTATGCAGACAACACCACCCTTATGGCAGAAGGCGAAGAACTAAAGAGCCTCTTGATGAAAGTGAAGGAGGAGAGTGAAAAAGCTGGCTTAAAGCTCAACATTCAGGAAACTAAGATCATGGCATTTGGTCCCATCACTTCATGGCAAATCGATGGGGAAACAGTGACAGACTTTATTTTGGGGTTTCCAAAATCACTGCAGATGGTGACTGCAGCCATGAAATTAAAAGACTCTTACTCCTTGGCAGGAAAGTTATGACCTACCTAGACAGCATATTCAAAAGCAGAGACATTACTTTGCCAACAAAGATCCATCTAGTCAAGGCTGTGGTTTTTCCAGTAGTCATATATGGATGTCAGAGATGGACTATAAAGAAAGCTGAGTGCTTAAGAATTGATGCTTTTGAACTGTGGTGTTGGAGAAGACTCTTGAGAGTCCCTTAGACTGCAAGGAGATCCAACCAGTCCATCCTAAAGGAAATCAGTCCTGAATATTCCTTGGAAGGACTGATGCTGAAGCTGAAACTCCAATACTTTGGCCATCTGATGTGAAGAACTGACTCACTGGAAAAGACCCTGATGCTGGGAAAGATTGAAGGTGGGAGGAGAAGGGGATGACAGAGGATGAGATGGCTGGATGGCATCACTAACTCAAAGGACATGAGTTTGAGTAAACTCTGGGAGTTGGTGATAGACAGGGAGGCCTGGCGTGCTGCAGTCCATGGAGTTGCAAAGAGTCAAACACGACTGAGCGACTGAACTGAACTGAACTGATGGGGACAGTAAAAAGATCAGTGGTTGCCAGGGGTGAGAGGTGAGGAGGGATGAATAAAGGATTTTTAGGGTAGCAAAAATACTCCATATGATATTATCATTATATGTTTGTATAGAATATACAATGTCAACAGTGAACACTAATGTAAACTGTGGACTCTGGTGATCATGATGTATCAGTACAGTTTCCTCAATTATAACAAATATACCACTCTGGTGAGGGATGTTGATAATGAGGGCATAGTGCATTTTTGGAGGGGCAGGGAATATATGAGAACTCTATATCTTCCTCTCAATTTTTCTGTGAACCTAAAACTGCTCTGAATAAAAATGAAGTTAAAAGAGGATAGGGTGACTTCAGGCTGACTCTCTTGGGGAGAGAAGAGGAGCAATAGGTAGGTGGGTTTACTTGGTGTGTGTATTCCTGTCTTAACAGGTCTCAAGTCTTATAAAACTGTGATAATGAATATCACAATATCGTCACCTTTACATACCACTATAACCAGCTACATGACACCTCTGCCATCCAGGCACTGTTCAAAGACTTGGCAGAGCAAGGCAGCTGAGCTGATTCAGGGCACCTAGCAGCACTTCAGGTGCCCTGAATGCTGGGGTAGGGCATTTCATCAGTAGGAAAGAAGGGGAACTTTTGAAAATACACATTTATCAAACTGAATTTTAATTATCCATTTCCTCATCTGTAATTTGGGGCTTCCCTGGGGCTGTGGTAAAGAATTAACCTGCAATGCAGGTCTGAATCCTCGGTCAGGAAGATCCCCTGGAGAAGGAAATGGCACCCCACTCCAGTATTCTTGCTGGAGAATCCCATGGACAGAGGGGCTGGGCAGGCTACAGTCCATGGGGTCGCAGAGAGTCAGACATGACTTACTGTCTCAACAACAACCTCTGTAGCTCACGCTCAGACCAGAATAGTGGCTGCTTTGTTTGTTCTAGCACATTACCTGTCTCATAGTATATTCTCACTATTTGTTGGGCTGCATTGAGTTATCTTAGTAAGAAATGTGCCAAACATATATGAAAAATCTAACCAATAAAATACTTCACAGAACAAAAGGAGGTGAAATGTTTTTGAACTGAAGGACGATTGTAAAAATATAAACACTCACCAAATTATATTTTAATCTGTAGTCCTAGCTTCAACCTGCCCCTGAACTCCAGACTCATTTTTTCCAACTATTTAACATCTTCTCTTGGATGTCTGTTAGGCACTTCAAACTTAATATGTCCAGTACCAGTATATGTACGTGTGTGCTGGATATTTCCCCTATCTCCAGATCCTCTTTCTAATTTTCCCCACTCTGCTCTGTGCTCTGACCTCTGTGGGCTCCCTTGCTCTCAGACTTCTGATTGGTTCAATCAGTGGGAGACATGCGGAAATAGATAAAAAGAAGTTAAAGCAAAAAGGATAAAATAGAACATTTGTTGGCTGAATTCATCAGTAAAGGCACACTCACCTAGGATTTGAAGTTAGTATATTAGCTCATGTACCTGGGAGTGACATAAACATTTTGCTAGACTGGTAATTAAAGAATGGAGTTAATAATGGCTCACATTCCATAGAGATTAAAATGATAAAATTTCCTTGGCATTCTACAGAGAAAGGAATCTGAAAACTCAGGAAGATGAGAATGTTATGATAAATGTATTTATGCAAACTATTTATTTATTCCTCTCCCCCCTTTACGTGACTTGGTGCTGTGCTTAGTCGCTGTCATGTCCGAATCTGCCAGCCCATGGACTGTAGCCCGCCAGGCTCCTCTGTCCTTGGGCAAGAATCCTGGAGTGGGTTGCCATGCCCTCCTCCAGGGGATCTTCCCAACCCAGGTCTCCCGCATTGCAGGAGGATTGTTTATGGTCTGAGTCACCGGGGAAGTCCCTTAGGTGACTTAATGATGCCCTAAAAAATAATTGCGAGGAGAGTACCAGCATCTTTGAAAAACTCTGGCTCTGCGCTGTAAGCTAGAATTGACATTGAGAAATTCTACAATGGAACTGGAAATCACCCTGATTTCAGTGGAAATAACAGGGTGAGCTTAGACAATGAGGTTAGGTATTGGCATTCAGTGAGAGACAAAGATAGCCAGTTATCATAAACCACAGGGATTTAACAGTATAAGAAACAGCTTACTGTACATCTGTGGTGATGTTTAATTGATTCACTGGATTGCAAAGCAGAGAATGATTATGGGCAGTCAAAAGTTCTGTTGGGTATAAAGTAAACAGATAACTTCTAGGTCTGGTGGAAGAACCCTGACTTGAGTCACAGAATAGGGATTCTTGGGTGTCTTATTCAATATATAGATTTAATCCAGTTCACAGTCTCAGATCCCTTTCATTGAAAGGAATGTTGGGCTTCTGGGTTCCCTTTAGGAAGGAATGTGACAACATTTCAAGCCTTCCCCAGAAAAACCTACAAGGGGACTGTATACTGGAAAAAGGAAAAGTGCTCATGTTTTTGAGGGTTATTTGATAGTGGCTCTGAACTGATGCTAATCCTCAGAGACCCAAATGTTCCCCTGATCCAGCAATTCAGAATTAGAACTCCTGAGATCAGGTGATATAAGAAATTTTGACCTGAATCTATTTCAAGTGGGTTCAGTGGGACCATCCTATGGTTATTTCCCCAGCTCCAGAATGTACTTAAATACTTTGTTGTTGTTCAGTCATTAGATCATGTCTGACTCTTTGCGACCCCATGGACTGCAGCATGCCAGGCTTCTCTGTCCTTCACTATCTCCTGGAGTTTGCTCAGATTCATGTCCATTGAGCCCGTGACGTCATCCAACCATCTTGAGGTGTTTATGGTGGCTCAGACAATAAAGAATTTGTCTGCAATGCAGAAGAACTGGGTTTGAGCCCTGGATCGGGAAGATCCCTGGAGAAGGGAATGGCAACCCACTCCAGTATTCTTGCCTGGAGAATCCCATGGATCGAGGAGCCTGGCGGGCTACAGTCCATAGAGTCCCCCAAAGTTGGACATGACTGAGTGACTAACACTTACACACTTGGAAACTGGCAAAATCTTATTGGTTCTTTGAATCATAGAATGAGTACTATTGTAGTGGGAAGGAACAAGCATTAGCTCCTATAATTGGTTTCATCTTCCAAAATAGTAAACTGAAGCAATTCACATCCTTATAAGAAATTTCTATACTAAGAGCACCATCAAATCATGAAATGTGTGATGTGTTGTTTCCTACCACATTCTCATTTAGCTCACCCATTTGGCCAGTGCAATCACTAGATATATCTTGGAGAATGACTATGAATTATTACAACATTAATCAAAGGTTATTGTATTTTCAACTGCTGTTCTAGATGTGCACATTTTGGGGGATAAAATAATCACAAATCTGGCACCTAGGTCTATGAAAAGATTTGCTGTAGGTCCAGGAAAAGCAAGCCATCTATCTATCTGAAATTCCTAGCAAAGTAGTCAGAACCAATTTGCCTTCATTTGAGAAGAATAGCAGTACACAGTCGTGGTCTTACCACAAAGATTTGCCGATTCTTCTTCTGGCATAATATAACCCAGAAGGACATTGATTATCTTAATGTCCTTAAAAAATGATGTTGGTTCATTTCTGAATTTGTTCCTATTGATTAACATTTCTCCTTCCCTTTAATAGGAATGTTTAGACCATTTGCATATAATATGATCATCAGTATGACTGAATATCAGATATAACATTCTGATATTTTACCTTATTTGGTGATGGATACTTTTGTATTCTTATAAATATTATTAAACACATTTCTAAGGGTGCAAGTAAGCTACTTGGAAAGAGTTAAATATGTTTGAGTCTTACTTAAAATCTTTTTTAGGTGGGACAAGAGAAGCCTTGAGTAAAGGGAAATTATTGTTTAGATTGAATAAAAAAGCAAGACTCAAGTTTATGTTTCCTACAAGACACCTGATATAAAAATAAAGACAGAAAATTGTGACTCCACTGTCCACTGGGGAACAGCAAACTTGTTGAAATTCTCAGAATAAAGTCTAATAATTAACTGAAAAAAGTAAAGACACAATTAGATTAAAAGTTAATTGATGGGGAAAATATATCCTATTAACACTAATAAAAGTAAACCTAGCAATATCAGCTAAAGTAGACTTCAGAGCAGGGACTCTAAGGGGATTTTCAAAGAGATAAACCTGTCAATTGATCAAGAGGATATAACAGCCCTAAATGTTTATGCACGTAAGTATTTCTTACAAAATGCATAAAGGATAGATGTTTTTCCAAAGAAGATATACAAATACAAGAGATATATGAAAAGGTGCTCAACCTGATGATTACTAGTCATCAGGGAAACTGAAATCAAAATCACAGTGAGGTATTACCTCATAACAGAATTGTTGTTGTTGTGTAGTTGCTAAGTTGTGTCTGACTCTTTTGAGACTGCATGGACTGCAGTCCACCATGCTCCTCTGTCCATGGGATTTCCCAGGCAAGAATACTGGAATGAGTTGTCATTTCCTCCTCCAGGGGATCTTCCCAACCCAAGGATCGACTTGCGTCTCCTGCATTGGCAGGCAAGTGCTTTAGCACTGAGCCATTAGGGAGCCCATCTGTTGGAACAGCTATCATCAAAGAGACAAGAGATAACAAGTGTAGGTAAAGATATGGAGAGAAGGGAAGCCTTGTGCACTCTTGGTGGGAATGCAAATTGATACAGCCACTTTAAAAAATAGCATAGAGGTTCCTCAAAAAAGTAGAAATAGAACTACCATGTTATTCATTAATCCCACTTCTGAGTATATGGCCAAAGGGAATGAAAACAAGATATCTAAGAAATATCTGTACTCCCTTATTCATTGCAGAATTATTCACAATAGCCAAGATAAAGAAACAACCTACATGTTCATCAGCTGATGAATGGATGAAGAAGATGTGGTATGTATAAACAGTAGAATATTATTCAGTCATGCTAAACAGAGGTAAATGCTGTCAGAGATAAATGGTACCACTTATACATGGAAACTTAAATAAAAACATGTTGATTAAGAGACAAGGAATACAAATTCACGCTACCATCTAAGTGGATGCACAAAAAACTCAGCCCTACTAGGAACAAGGGCTAAAAACATAGTTAACAGAAAAAGACTGAGTACTTTTCCACAAGGTCAGAAAATGATGAGGATTTTTGCACTCATCACTTCCACATTGTTCTAAACGTCTTAGGTAACGCAATAAGGCAAGAAAAAAAAAAAGGAACAGAAACATTGAAATGGGAGAAGTACAGTTCTCTTGATTGCAGATGGCATATAGAAGATCATACAGAAATTCTACCAAAAAAGCCACTAGACCAATTAGTGAGTTTAGCAAGTTTACAGGATACAAGTTCAATACATAAAAATTAATTGTGTATCCGCTCACTTGCATTGAATAAGTGGAAGTGAAATTTAAATAATTTTAAAATTTAAATCATTAAAACCTGTTATCATTTAAGATAACATCAAGCATATGAAATTTTAGGGATAAATTTGACAAAAGATGTACAAGATCTGTTACAAAACATTTTTGAGAGAAACTGTAAGTTTCTCTTACAACTTTTACAAGAAACTGTAAAACTTCTTTCATATAAATGAAAGAAGAGGTTAAACTATATTCATGGATCAGAAGAATTAATGTTATCCGGTTGGTTCTCCCCAAATGGACCTATAGATTCATGCAATCTCAGTCTATCATCAGTCTTTGTGTGTGTGTGTGTATGTCTTAGTTGAAAAGCTGAATCTGAAATATGTATGGAAATACAAAGGATCTGCTGCTGCTGCTGCTCCTAAGCCGCTTCAGTCGTATCCGACTCTGTGCGACCCCATAGACAGCAGCCTATCCTGTCCCTGGGATTCTCCAGGCAAGAACACTGGAGTGGGTTGCCATTTCCTTCTCCAGTGCATGAAAGTGAAAAGTGAAAGAGAAGTCGCTCAGTCGTGTCCGACTCTTAGCGACCCCATGGACTGCAGCCTACAGGCTCCTAAAGGATCTAAGATAGCCAAAATAACCTTGAAAAAGTTGAGTGATTGACACCATCTTATTTCAAGACTAACTATAAACTGATGGTTATCAACATAATATAGAATTTGCATAAAGAAAAACAATCAAGGCTGAGAGCTCAGAAATAGAGCCAGACTTATATAGTTGATAATTTTTGTTTTACAAAGGCACCAAAGAAATTTATTGGGAGAAAGAATAATCTGTTCAACAACTGAGCTGGAACAAATAGGTGGCCATATTTAATAAAACACCAACCCTAACCTTACCCAAATGCAAAAATTAAATCAGCACAGGCTATATTAATTGTGAAAGTTAAAACTATTCAACTCTAGAAGAAAACATAGAAGAGAACCTTTGTGAATTACATTAGACAAGGGTTTATTATATATTGATATATTACTGAAATCACAATCCATCAAAGAAAAAAGATAAATTTGACTTCATTAAAATAAAGAACTTCTGTTCTTTGAAATATACTTCTAAGAGCATGATAAAACAAGTTACAAGTAAATAAAGAATGTTTTAAGACTTGACTTCTGGCTTTCTCACTGCTCTTGGTTGGAGTGTACATCCATGCAAACTCTGATTGTACTAATTTGTCAATGTGTGTAAAAATGTTAAAATGTTTAGGGTATTATCCTGAGGAGAGAGTTGGGCAAACTCTCAAAGATATAAGCACAAAAATGTTAGTTGTATCAAATCACATTGGGTCCATTGGACCAAACTGGAAGTGTTAGTTGCTCAGTTATGTCTGATTCTTTGCTACACCGTGGACTATAGCCCACCAGTCTCCTCTGTCCATGGAATTCTCCAGGCAAGAATACTGGAGTGTGTTGTCATTCCCTTCTCCAGGGGATCTTCCTGACCCAGGGATTGAATCTGGGTCTCCCTCATTACAAGCAGATTCTTTACTGTCTGAGACATCAGGGAAGCCTAAATGAATAGTTATGTATAAATTATGACATATGCAATCAATAAATAGTAAGTAATCATAACATTATGATATTTGCTTTCTTTGATGTGGGAATATACCTGTTATACATTGAAAAAGAAGTAGTACCTATGACTGATTCATGTTGATATACAGCAGAAATTAACACAATATTGTAAAGCAATTATCCTTCAATTAAAAATTTTAAGTCACAAATCATCATATATATAATGAGTAATTTACATACATATATAATATTCACTTCTACATGCATACGAGTAGAGAACAGACTGGAGAGATGTGTGTTGAAATATCAAGAAAGGCGATTTCTAAGCGGTGAGACTGAGATAATTTCTGCTCTCTTTTTTATACCTTTCTCAACATTTGATTTTTCTAAAACAAAAAAAGCTTGATTGTTTTCTTACTTTCTGAACTCAACTCTTTCCAAAGATCTCAGAATATGAGAGCTGGAAATGACTCTTGGGATCTCTCTCACTCACTGTTTCTGTTGTTGCCATAAGTCATGGTTTAAGTTCTTACCTGTAACTTTCCTATGACTACAAAAGTCCCTCCTTTCCCTTCACACCAGCAGCTGAATCCCTTATATCTCCAAACATCTATTCCATTTTGACTCTGCTGATTATAAAGCTAGACCCAGTTCCAACTTCTAACCGTCAAGTCACCTACATAGTGTTTGCACGTTGGTGTTTTCTGAACGCTATATCAGGCTGTGAGATCAGGTTACATTTCCTGTCCATGCTTACCACATAGCAGTCTGGTTGGTGAAAATGTGCTGGTAGACCAATTTTCCTCTGTGACTTCCTTCCTTTATTTCTAACCTTCTCCCTAATAACCTCATTTAGATCTGTGAAAGCATGGAAGTTGGTATCCTGCTATTCTAGCACAGCAAAGAAGAAAGGGTAGTTCTCTAAGAAGCAAAATGCAAGATTCCACACATCAGGATCTACTGCCAAGCCCAATGCTTGGAAGGCCCCTGCCTGAGCACTTTAAAGAGTTCCAAAAAGATCACCTTGAGCATTAGAACTAGGGACATTGGTAAGAAAGGCAGGATAACAATACATTAACAGTTTGATCTTGGACCTCTTAGTTATAAGAAGCTCCATTCCATTTCCCACAAAATAGAGATATATCACCTACCAAGGATGGCTTTCCAAAGCATAAATAATTGGTGTAACATGCTTAACACAATTTTTGGCTCATGGAAAGCACCTTCATAGTGGCTCTTGTTGCACTGATGTAGAAAAACAGGCTAACACTTGTGTTGTAGATAATTTTGACTTTGCTCACACAGGGTGTATACTGGAATATGAATTGCTTTGTGACCTTCTCAGAGGAATCTTTCCTGAACCCAACCTAAGGTAGACTCTGCCCTTGCTGAAACGTGCCTCTGATTTGTTTTCACTTTATTGGCTCCTCTCACTGGAATGTCATTTCATGAGGGCAGGACTAGTGTCTGTACTATTTACCACTATTTCGCCAGTGCATAGGACCATACCTAGAACATAGTGGGCACTCAGTGCGTGCTGTTGAATGAACGAATGATGGTTTTAGCCACCCTCCAAGTCCTATCTTCCATGCAGGCTCTTGATTCCTTGATGAGTGAATCATTCCTTTCTCTCAGTTCCTATCATGCCCTAACGTAAGTCATCAGTTTTCATACACCTCCCAGGGTCCATTTACTTCTCTATTTTTCCCTCTAGACTCTGAGGTGTATTGAAGGCATTAACTGAGAATCTACTATAGTGCTTGACAGGAAAGTGCAAGTTTAGTCACTCAGTCATGTCCAACTCTTTGCAACCTCGTGGACTGTAGCCTACCAGGCTCCTCTGTCCATGGGATTTTCCAGGCAAGAGTACTGGAGTGGGGTGCCACTGCCTTCTCCAGAGGATCTTCCTGACCCAGGGATTGAACCCAGGCCTCCCACATTGTAGGTAGACGCTTTACCATCTGAGCTACCAGGGAAGTCCTTGACATGGGAGACTTTAAAAAACTGTTGAACAATTACAATTGAATGGTCTATACTGATGTGATAAAATCTCATAAGAACTATGAAATGGGCCAAAAGGGTTTTGAGGGGGTTATTTGATCTGAGCCTTAAGGCTGAGGGTGCCCGAAATTTTGTTTGCTGACATGGGTAGGGAAGAGGGTGACCCTTGATCAAGTGCAGGTGTCTAATGGATATTTATTCCTGCCTCTCCATTTGATTTGTTATTATTATTCGTATTCATTTTTTTTGATTTTTGCTTTGGATGAATATTTAAGTTAGCATGATGTATCACAGAGCAGTTGTGCATAAATGTCAATTATTAAAGAGAATCCCAGTATAGGCTAGATTGATTACCTATGCTGAAATCCTGACTGAGGTCCCTCCTATTTCACATACTTGGCACCTCCTTTTTTAAAATTTGTAAAATGTGTTATTCTTTTATTTTGGCTATGCCGAGCCTTCCTTGCTTTCACATGGGCCTTTTTAAGTTGCGGTGAGCGGGGGCTACCCTTGGCTGTGTTGCTCAGTCTTCGCACTGCGGCACTTTCTCTTGTTGCACAGCACAGACCCTAGGCACACGGACGCAGCAGTCATGGTGCAGTGTTTAGTTGCCCCACGACATGTGGAATCTTCCTGCACCAGGGATCAAACCCTTGTCTCCTGCATTGGCAGGCAGATTCTTATCCACTGTGTCACCAAGGAAGTCCCCCTTGCGCCTTCTTCTGATTTCCATTCCCACTGCTTGCCCCACCATAGCAAGTTCCTCACCATCTCCCATCTAAAGACAAAGCAGTCTCTACTGCCATCATTATCTGCCAGCTTCAGTATATTATCCTTATTAGATTGAAGTTCCCCAAACTCAGTACCAGTCTTGTCATTTCCCTTCTCAGAGACCATCCATGTTTCCCCATCAACTACAGAGTCATTCTTTTAAGACCCATAATATTATGCCAAACTGACTTTGATTTGTTTCCAAACTACCTTTCTAGAACCCTGTATGATTCCTATATGCTTTAAAATATCCCTTTTCTGGACCTGTGTTCCTGCCTTTCCCCCAACCTACAATGCCTTTCATCTCATTTCTGTGTAACTAAATCTAATCCACTCTTTTGAATCCCAACTCAAATACCACCTTCTCTAAGAAGACTACTGATCATCTCCTCTGATTTTAAATTTGTATAAAACTGTCTCTTCTGAAATTTATACTTATATTATTTATTTTCATGTTAAAAAAATTGCAAGTTGCCTAGTGGAATCACCTTAGAATCCCCCAGGGCCTTAGCACAGTGTTTGCATAGATAATAGGGGCTCATTACATTTTTATAAATTTTTTAAAATTACCAAAGTAATATCTGCACATATAAACCATTTAAACAGTGAGAAAAAGTTATCAAATAAGAAGAATGAATCCACAACCTTTTCTTCCCCATTTATTCCTCCTAAATTTCCCAGCTGTAACCAATATTGTGAATTTCTTACATACATTTCAAATACTGTTTATGGATATACAGGGATACAGGCATACTTTGTTTTTTTTTACACAAATGGGATCATACTTAATATCTCGACTTCACACAATAGATCTTGGAATTTTTTCCATATTATATACTGATTTACTTAATCTTGCTAATGCCAGTTTGCACATAACTATAAGATACGTTTTTATTAATGAGATTTGGGGTCAAATGTTAGGCTTTCCCAATGGCTCAGCGGTAAAGAATCTGCCTGCAGTGCAGGAGCCGCAGGAGCTACGGGTTCAATCCCCCAATAATGAAGACCCCCCTGGAGAAGGGAATGGCTACCCACTCCAGTGTTCTTGCCTGGAGACTCCAATGGACAGAGAAGCCTGGCGGCCTACAGTCCACAGGGTCGCAAAGATTTGGACACAACTTAGTGGCTGAATAGAAAACAAAACAAAGTGGAAGTGAAGTCGCTCAGTCGTGTCCGACTCTCTGCGACCCTATGGGCTGTAGCCCACCAGGCTCCTCTCTCCGTGGAATTTTCCAGGCAAGAGTGCTGGAGTGGAGTGCCATTGCCTTGTCCAGGGGGTCTTCCTGACCCGGGGACTGAACCCGGTCTCCCATATTGTAGGCTGCCTTTTACGCTTTTATTGTTTGGGCCACCAGGGAAGCTCGGTGACTGGTTTGCAACCACTGAAAGAAGTTGCATTTAGCAAGTGAAAGCACTACTACTTCCCCAAAATTGAATTTCTTCTGGGTATTTTAAGTTTTAATTCTGGACCACTGAATTGGTAAAAATGGTATCACATTATTCTTTTGTGTTTTTTTAGCTATCTAATATTTCTTATTCTTTCTTTTTCATATTCCATTTCAGAGACTCTCCTCCTGCTGCACTTTGTCTAGTTTTCTATTGTTTTTTTAAGAGCTCTTCCATGTTAATGAAGTTTTGATTTTCTTCTGTCGGTTTGTCGTTAACAGTTTTTTTGTTGTTGTTCTTGTTATAATGGTCATATTTAGCCATCTGTTCTTTTTCGTTTTCTGGTTTTGTGTCTTGTTAGAAAGACTTTCTCAATTCCAGGAATATTTTTTAATAGTTCATGTTTTCTTTTAATATACATGGTTTCATTTAGAAAAAAGAAGTTCTGTATTAGAACCACTTTGAATTAACTTTAAGAAGTAAGAAAGGGATTCAGGTTATTTTTTCTAAGTGACCAGTCAAGGGTTCCAACACAGTTAATTATCATTCATCTTTTCCTCACTAATTCGAGATGATCTTTTGAATATAAAGTAAATTCCATATGTATTTCACTTTATTTCTACCAGACTCTATATTCCAAATATTTGATTGATCTCTCAGTACCAAACTCTTTTAATTATTGCAGTAATTACTGTAGTAATGTATTTTAGTATTTAGTAAAGCTAGTCTCCCTTCTTTTAATAAAAAACTTTTCTGGCTCTCTAGCAGGTTCCCTGTGTTTTATTTCCCATCTGGATAAACTTTACTATCTTTGAAGAGAAAATTTAAGATTCTGTTGATTTTTTTTTACTGAAAAAATGCTGAATTTATAGATTAATTATGGTGAACTGGTAAGTTTCTAAATGGAATTCTTCCTTTCATTTAAGTCTTCTAGTAAGCTCCCCAGTGGATACTTAAGTTTGCACATTTCATATTATATTTATTCCTAAGTATTATTAATTATTGCTGATGTAAATGAGGTGTATTATATTTTCTTACTAGTTATTATTTCAGTATGGAAGCTGTTGATTTTTAGATTTCAATGATAAAAGCTGTTATCTCTACTGAATTTCTTAAAGATTTTAGTAGGTTTTTTTTTTCAGTTAAATCTAGATTTCAAAGGTATAAAGTCATGTTAACTGTAAATAATAATTTTACATCTTCCTTTTCAATTTTTACATTTATTTCTTTTGATTAATTACACTTGCTGATATCTCCTGGAAAATGTTACATAGTAGTACTCACAATTACTTTGGCTCATTCGTGATGTTAGGGATAATTCTTCCAGGGCTTCATCTGGTGGTAAGGAAGCATCTGTCTGGCTATATATGGTTAGGAGTGTGTAAGTGAGTGCATGCATGTGCACATGTGAGTATGTGTTTAATTGAGGGGTAGATGCTGAATTTTATTTAATATCATTTAAGCAAATCTGAATGAGTTATACAGTTTGCAACATCTGACCTATTAATACACAATTAAACTAATAATTTTCCTGACATAGAACCATCCTTAATTTCTTAGATTGGACCATAGTATATTTTAGCATAGTGTATTTTCTGCTTTAATGTTTTACTGGCTTCTCTTTTGTTAGTAGTTTATTGAAAATTAATAGTAAATGAAATTTAAATTGGTCTGTAGCTTTCTTGTGTTTGTGCGTCTTTTTTTGAAAAAAAAAAAAAAGTTTTACCTGCATACACAGAAATTGGAAAAAATCAGTAGAAAGAAGACAACAACTCAAGCTAAAAATGGGTAAAGGATATGATGATGCAGTTCTCAAAAGAAGAATTAGTGATGGCTAAAAAATACATGAAAGCACTCTCAACATCACTTGTAACTTGAATTCAAACTGCTAACACCTGAAGACTGCCTTTCTTATATCTGGATTCCTGGTGTCACATAAAGAAAGAAGGACATCCCTGTCTATTCTGTCAGTAATAGCACTCTTTCTTCCCCAGTTCTAAGAAGCACTGAAGCTTATCCTTGGAGACACTTGGGTTTTAATTCTTGTAAAAGGTAAAGAAAAATTCAGTGGTCTCCACAAACAGGAGAATCCTTTAAAGATAGTTGATTTCCCCTGATATCTGTTTAAGATTGGTTTTTAAACTGGGATAAGCAACTTCCTTCAGCAGTATGGCTCTGATGCTCTGGCTTAAAGTTTCACATGGAACTCAGCTTCTTTGGAAACACCAGATGTGTTGTAACACAAGCAAGTTGTTGCACACACCCCAGGGTCTGTTTCTACATCGACAAAATGGTGGCTTGCCTTGACAGACTACAAGCAGGACGAAGGGAAATAATGTCTGCCGAAGCCTTCTACAAATGTAACGAAGTTTGAAATGTTATTAGTATCTTAAAAATCACAAGCCGAGCCAGCCATGTAAAACCTTGGCTTCTCAGGTTAAAATTTCATGTTTTCCTTACTAAATAAATCAGCCTCCATAGGAGAGGAACTTTCTCGCATGGCTGCCTTCTCTCCTCTCTGCTCCCTTCCTATATTGCTTGAAGCCTTATCCTCCCACCACCCCCGCTTCTGCTGCTCCACAGTGTCTGCGTGTGGAGGGAAGGAAAGGTAAAGGAGTTTAGACAGACATGTTCCTTCCATTTCCTCGTGGCAGTGTCTAGCTATTTCTCATTGTGCTCGTCTGGGCTGCAAAGTCAGTGAGGAACAGTTTCTTTTCCACCTGGTTATCAGTCCTACACTTAACATATGCATGGAAGGTGAGGCTACTCACGAGACGCAGAGGCACAGGACCCCGGGCATCGACTCGCTGTCTCTTAACAGATAGTTGCCATCCACTCCTTCCTTGAGCAGCAAGGTCTCACAGTCTCGCTTGGACAGAGGGCCATGGTAATAAGGCAGATCCATGGGGAGCCCTCCGGTACCCCAAGATGAGGGACGAATCTGAGGAGAGAACTGGAGGCAGCTGGCCTAAATGGGGCCTGTGGAAATACCTCTTCTTGCTCTGGCTCATAGGAGTGAGACAAGTTTATTCTGTGGGACTCAGATAGTTTCACAAGATTCAGGAAATGAGAGAGGTGGGGTGATAAAGTGACCAAGACACTTCAGCCTATAAGTGGCCTAAGTATGACTCACGGAAGTGGGTTAAACTATGTCTGAAATACACAGTGGAATCAACAATGTCTGTGGTTCAAGCTCAATGCTGAACACAAGCTCCTCAGAATTGGTTGCAGCCATCCTTGTATTTCACCCTAAGTCACCAGTTTTCTGCTTCTCTGGCTCGTGGCATCCCTTCCAAGGATGCTTTTGGCTGAAAGGGGATCCCATCTCCTGCTGAAGCCACCCATGGGTATGCTGTGCTCAGCTCAGAACAGGTGCTCAAAAAAAGTGTACAGATGCTGAATGAATCCAGGTATATCCAGAGGCAGTGGAACAATCGAAAGGTAGGACATCCATGGATCAAATGACATGAGACGTGTAAGACAGTGATGGGAATAGGAAGCACTGGGCACTGTGGGGGAGGATGGTCCAGGGGGAGTATCGCCTGGCTAGGGCGCCTAGTCGCTGGCGAATAAAGGCCATTTTTAACACCTTCTAGCATTGAGCCTTTTGGGGAAGGAGCTGGTGCACATGGGAGGGAGATCTGGATATGCACAATTAGTGTAGGAATGTTTCTCCAACTGGAAGAAAAAAACATATTAGGCTTTGATTTGAAAAACCTCACGTCCTTTGAGGTTTCCATCCTTTGGGGCATCAGTAATGTTCCTTATAAAGAAAAGTCTATCCAGCCCAGGACACTTAGCCACCCTGGTGTTGACAAGAAAAATCTTTTCTACTGACCCTTTTCTACTTAGGTCAACTGATATTCTTGGAAAAGATTGTTTCTGTTTTCTGAGGATCAGAATTAATCCTAAATGTAATTTCTAAGACTGTTTTCCCTGTTGACATACAGTTGACATGTAACATTCTAAAAATTTGAGGTATAACCATTTAATTTCCTATTTGCAAATGATTACTACCACAGCATTAGCTAACATGGCCATCTTGTCACATACTTACTATTTCTTTATTGTTGTGAGAACATATAAGATCTACTGTTGTAGCAACTTTCATGTAGTATTACTCCTTGTAATCACCATGCTGTACTTCAGATTCCCAAAATGTATTCATCATTTCCTCCAAGGCTTTTTGAGGAACTAAGCCATCCTACACAGTAGTATTTTTTATGTTCAAGTAAATCTTTATTTACAAAAAGAGGCAATAGAAAGATTTGGGACCCCAGCTGCAGTTTGTCAATCCTTCATTTAGAGTAGTAATTTTAACTGAGTATGACTGCCTCACTTCAGTTCAGTCTTACAGCCATATCCGATTTTTTGCAACCCCATGGACTGCAGCATGCCAGGCTTCCCTGTCGGTCACCAACTCCCAGAGCTTGTTCAAACTCATGTCCATTGAGTTTGTGATGCTATCCAACCATCTCATCCTCTGTTGTCCTCTTATCCCCCTGCCTTCAATCTTTCCCAGCATCAGGGTCTTTTCTAATGAGTCAGTTCTTCCCACTGTGTGGCCAGAGTATTGGAGCTTCAGCTTTAGCATCAGTCCTTCCAATGAATATTCAAGACTGATTTCCTTTAGGATTGACTGGTTGGATCTCCTTGCAGTCCAAGGAACTCTCAAGAATCTTCTCCAACTCCACAGTTCAAAAGCATCAATTCTTCAGTGCTCAGCTTTCTTTATAGTCCAACTCTCACATCCATACATGACTACTGGAAAAACCATAGCTTTGACTAGACGGACCTTTGTTGGCAAAGTGATGTCTCTGCTTTTTAAAACACCGTCTAGGTTGGTCATAGCTTTTCTTCCAAGGAGCAAGCGTCTTTTAATTTCATGGCTGCAGTCACCACCTGCAGGTGAATTTGGAGCCCAAGAAAATAAGTCTGTAACTGTTTCTCCATCTTCTTGCCATGAAGCGATGAGACAGAACACCATGATTTTCATTTTCTGCATGTTGAGTTTTAAGCCAGCTTTTTTTTTACTCTCCTCTTTCACTTTCATCAAGAGGTTCTTCAGTTCCTCTCTGCTTTCTGCCTTAAGGGTGGTGTCATCTGCATATCTGAGGTTATTGATATTTTTCCCAGCACTCCTGGTTTCAGCTTGTGCTTCATCCAGCCTGGCAATTTTGCATGATGTACTCTGCATATAAGTTAAATAAGCAGGGTGACATTATACAGCCTTCACACACTCCTTTCCCAATTTGGAACCAGTCCATGTCCAGTTCTAAATGTTGCTTCTTGACCTACAGATTTCTCAGGAGGCAGGTCAGGTGGTCTGGTATTCTTATCTCTTGAAGAATTTTCCACAATTTGTTGTGATTCACACAGTCAAAGGCTTTGGCATAGTCAATAAAGCAGAAGTAGATGAGCTCTCTTGCTTTTTTAATGATCTAATGGGTGTTGGCAATTTGATCTCTAGTTCCTCTGAAGTTCTTGGTTCCTGTACCATTGAAGCCTTATTGGAGAATTTTGAGCATACTTTGCTAATATGTGAGATGAGTGCAATTGTGCGGTAGTTTGAGCATTCTTTGGCATTGCCTTTCTTTGGGATTGGAATGAAAACTGAACGTTTCCAGTCCTGTGGCCACTGCTGAGTTTTCCAAATTTGCTGGTGTACTGAGTGCAGCACTTTGACAGCATCATCTTTTATGATTTGAAATAGCTCAGCTGGAATTCCATCACCTCCATTAGCTTTGTTTGTAGTGATGCTTCCTAAAGCCCACTTGACTTTGCACTCCAGGATGTCTGGCTATAGGTGACTGATCACACCATTGTGGTTATCTGGGTCATTAAGATCTTTTTTGTATAGTTCTTCTGTATATTCTTGCCACCTTTTCTTTGTATCTTCTGCTTCAGTTAGGTCTGTACCATTTCTGTCCTTTATTGTGCCGATCTTTGTATGAAATTTTCCTTTGGTATCTCTAATTTTCTTGAAGAGATCTCTAATCTTTCCCATTTTATTGTTTCCCTCTATTTCTTTGCATTGATCACTGAAGAAAGCTTTCTTATCTCTCCTTGCTATTCTTTGGAACTCTGCATTCAGATGGGTTTATCTTTCCTTTTCTTCTTTGCCTTTAGCTTCTCTTCATTTCTCAGCTATCTATAAGGCCTCCTCAGACAACCATTTTGCCCTTTTGCATTTCTTTTTCTTGGAGATGGTTTTGATCACTGCCTCCTGTAGAATTTTATGAACGTCTGTCCATAGTTCTTCAGGTACTCTATCAGATCGAATCCCCTCAATCTGTTTGTCACTTCCACTGTATAATCATAAGGGATTTGATTTAAGTCATACCTGAATGTCCTACTGGTTTCCCTACTTTCTTCAATTTAAGCCTGAATTTTACAATAAAGAGTTCATGATCTGAGCCACAGTCAGCTCCTAATCTTGTTTTTGCTGATTGTATAGACCTTCTCCATCTTCAGGTGCATAGAATATTATCAGTCAAGAATCAAAAATCCCTTAGAAGAAATGGAGTAGCCCTCTTAGTCAACAAAAGCATCCACAAAGAAATGCTTGGGTGCAGTTTCAAAAATGACAGAATGATCTCTGTTCATTTCCAAGGCAAATCATTCAGTATCACCAGTGCTTACTACCCAGTAATGTGCATTCTCCTGTGAAAAGTGCCCCTACCCCTTATAATCTTGGACATCTTAGGAATTTGGCACATCCAGATATGTGCTGTGTGCTATGCTTAGTTGTTCAGCCGTGTCCGACCTACGAGCTTACTCTGTTCATGGGGATTCTCTAGGCAAGAATACTGGAGTGGGTTGCCATGCCCTCCTCTAGAGGATCTTCCCAACCCAGGGATCAAACCTAGGTCTCCCACATGGCAGGTGGATTCTTCACCATCTGAGCCACCAAGGAAGCCCAGGAATACTGGAGTGGGTAGCCCATCCCTTCTCCAGGGGAACTTCCTGATGCCAGAATCGAACCCAGGTCCCCCCTATTGCAAGCAGATTCTTTACCAGCTGAACTACCAGGGAAGCCCCATCTAGGTATGGTGCTGTCTTAAAATAAAGTGAATTCATAACAAGCTCGAGGATCATTAAGGTTTACCGATCAGGAGACTATTGCCAGGACAAAAACCCACCTTATTTCTCACGGTTCCCAAGAGAAGGGGGCACATGGGAAAGCACAGGTCACAGGTGCCAAAGTATGTATGGCAGGCGGGGACAGGGAAGGGATCTGAAGCTATAACCTCTATTGTGGTTTCCCTGGGAAGGAATAAGCGAGGTAGGGTCAGCAGGTCTAGAATTGGCTATTTTGAACCATTTCAGTGGGCTCTGGAACGTGGAGCCTGTTCCTAATTTTCTGGTACCTGGCCCTGTGTCATTCAAACTGGTGGCTGGGAGTATGAGAATGGAGGTGGGTCAGGAGGCTGGGCTTCCCTCATAGCTCAGTTGGTAAATCATCTGCCTGCAATGCAAAAGGCCCGGATTCAATTCCTGGGTCAGGAAGGTTCCCTGGAGAAGGAAATGGCAACCCATTCCAGTATTTTTTGCTGGAGAATCTTGCGTACAGAGGAGCCTGGCAGGCTACAGTCCACAGGATTGCAAGAGTTGGACACAACTTAGTGACTAAACCACCAGGAGTATAGGCTCTGGACTAGCTACTCTTTGCATTTGTGAAGTGGGTTGAGCTGTTTAGTCGTTCTAGGAATTGGCTAGCCCTGGACAAGGTGGTCTATAGAGGCTCAGCAAACCAATTTGACTAACCTCAAGTGGTGAATGGTCAGGATGGTTGGTCCTCAGAGATTTTCTGCTCATATGATCACTGGCTTAATAAATTTAATTAATTAATGTCCACCCAAATGGCAGAGGTCTAAGGGGTTTCTCCCAAATATAAAACATTTTTCTTTGGGACTTCAGAGACCACGCAGCTGCCTGATTGGCTAATGTAGGAATAATTTCAGAGGTGTATAACACAGCTTGCAGTGAACTCTCCCCAACACTTGAAATTTAGGTAGAGTCACCTCAATTCCCCAGGTACATGCCCTGGGGAAACTTCTTCATTGTTTCTGTAAGTCCCTGTTTCTGTTGTTCAGTCACTCAATTGTGTCCCACTTTTTGCAACCCCATTGACTGCAGCATGCCAGGCTTCCCTGTCCTTCACTAACTCCCAGAGTTTGCTCAAATTCATGTCCATTGAGTCAATGATGCCATCCAACCATCTCATCCTCCCTCGCCTTCTCCTGCCCTCAATCTTTCCCAGCATTAAGGGTCTTTTCTAATGAGTCTTTGCATGAGATGGCCAAAGTTTTGGAGTTTCAACTTCAGCATCAGCCCTTCCAATGAATATTCAGGTTGCTTTCCTTTAGGATTGACTGGTTTGATCTCCTTGCTGTCCAAGGGACCCTCAAGAGTGTTCTACAGCATTACAATTCAAAAGCATCAATTCTTTGATGCTCAGCCTTCTTTATGGTCCAGCTCTCACATCTGTACATGATGTGGAAAAACCACAGCTCTGACTACATGGACCTTTGTTGACAAAGTGATGTCTCTGCTTCTTAATACGCTGTCTAGGTTTGTCATAGCTTTTCTTCCTTGGAGAAAGTGTCTCTTAATTTCAGGGCTTCAGTCACTGTCCACAGTGATTTTGGAGCCCAAATCAACTTATTTATTTTCTTAAATAAAATCTGTCACTGTTTCTACTTTTTCCCCATCTAGTTGCCATTAAGGGATGGGGTTGGATGCCATGAAGCCCTGTAAATTCCTAGAGACATACTTTCTCATGATCTCCTCTGCTACAAGTTCCTGTGCCTCATGTCTCTGCTAACACTGCCATGTAGACTTAG
Source organism: Ovis aries (assembly GCF_016772045.2). Taxonomy (NCBI): domain Eukaryota; kingdom Metazoa; phylum Chordata; class Mammalia; order Artiodactyla; family Bovidae; genus Ovis; species Ovis aries. Next base: position 113,955,276 of record NC_056054.1, read on the forward strand.
GGAGCAGTCAGTTCAGTTCAGTTGTGTCACTCAGTCGTCCGACTTTTTTCAATCTCATAGACTGCAGCAGGCCAGATTTCCACACCATCACCAACTCCTGGGGCAGAGAGCAATACTGCAACATGTTTTCTAATGGCTTTCCCTGTCAAAATTAACATCCTCTCATAAGGAAGGATTGTTAACAAACTGTGTAGCAGACAGAGCTCTACTTAATGCACGGTGGTGACTTGAACACTAAGAAAGTTCAGAAGGGAGGGGATGCGTGTATCTATGTGGCTGATTCACTTTACTGCACAGTAGAAACTAGCACAACACTGGAAAGCAACTATAGGCCAATAAAAGTTGGTTTTTAGTTATTTACTTATATTTGGCTGGGCTGAATCTTCACTGCTTTTCTCTAGTTATGAAGCGCGCACTCCGTTCTCTGTGTTATCCAAAAGCTGTGTGGGCTTTTCTCTAGTTATGGCGAGCTGGGGCTGCTTGCTAGTTGCTGTGTGCAGGCTTCTCACTGTGGTGGTTTCTCTTGTTGAGGAGCACAGGTTCTAGGATACACAGGCTTCAGCAGTTGTGGTGCATGGGCCCAGTGGCTGTGATTCCCAGGCTGTGGAACACAGGCTCGATAGTTGAGGCACAGGCTTAGTTGCTCTGAGGCATATAGGATCCTCCCAGATTGTCCCGTGTCTCCTGCACCGGCAGGTGGATTCTTTACTACTGAGTCACCAGGGAAGCCCCCAGATAAAAATTAATTTTAAAAATGTTTCTAAAAGGATGGGTGAGCGAAGTAGAATTTACGGAAGAGTTGCAACATCAGAGGTAGAGGAGGAGAGGTTTGCCTTGCACATTCCACAACAAGCGACTTAGAAATATATTTAGACATTCTGACTCTCCAGAGTGACTTTTCAACCCACCAATACCTCAAGAACTTCCTTTGACACCTTTACCCCTTTCCCACAAGCAGAATCTTGTCATATCTCCCTTCTGTGTATACCATGATATACAAATTAATCAAACGAACAAGCAAACAAAAACACAACATAAAAAGAGACAAGAAAATGTCATAAAAGAGTATATTGTTGAGTTGCATATCAAATGTAGTGATAGGTTATATTTAATAAGATTTTGAACAGTGCAAAGGTGTCCCTGGTAGCTTGGCTGGTAAAGAATCTGCCTGTAATGCAGGAGACCTGGGTTTGATCCATGGGTTGGGAAGATCCCCTGGAGGAGAGTATGGCAACCCACTCCAGTGTTCTTGCTTGGAGAATCGCCATGAACAGAGGAGACTGGCAGGCTATTGTCCACGAGGTGTCAAAGAGTTGGACATGACTGAGAGACTAAGAACAGAACAATAAAATTTTGAACAGTGTAAATCAAAAGATGTGACATGAATTACTAAATATTCTCCAAATCCCCCTAAATCAGAAAAAAATTCATCAAGAGCAGAATAATTACAAAGTTGGTGAATGGCATGAAACATAAACTCAAATATTTTAGTAATTATATATAATGTAAATGAGCTAAGTGCTCCATGCAAAACACAAAAATTGATGGATAGGATTAAAATAAACAAAGCCTAAAATTCTTAATATTTACTAAAGTGAAAGTGAAAGTGAAGTCGCTCAGTTGTGTCCAACTCTTTGTGACCCCATGGACTGTAACATACCAGCCTCCTCCTTCCATGGGATTTTCCAGGCAAGAATACTGGAGTGGGTTGCCATTTCCTTCACAAACTTCAGGAACTAGCTGTATGTATACCTATATCCCCTCCCTCTTGAACTTCCCTCTCCCTATCTCCCTCCTCCCCCCAGGTCATCACAGATAACAAAGCTGAGCTTCCTGTGCTAAAAAGCAATTATACTCCAATTTAAAATAAATTTAAAGCAAAATAAAACATACTTTTAGTACCTTCAAAAAAATTAAACACATGAACAGAGAAATTCTGAATGTAAAAGCATAGAGAAAGATTATAGCATGTAAATATGAACCAAAAGAAAATTGGAGTAATATTAATGTCAGACAAGACAGAATTTATGACAAAAGTATTAATGAAGAGTTTCACCTTGTAATGAAACAGGTTCAATATATAATAATTTGTAATACATTACATGCTGCTGCTAAATCGCTTCAGTCGTGTCTGACTCTGTGAGACCCCATAGACGGCAGCCCACCAGGCTTCCCCGTCCCTGGGATTCTCCAGGCAAGAACACTGGAGTGGGTTGCCATTTCCTTCTCCAAAGCATGAAAGTGAAAAGTAAAAGTGAAGTCGCTCAGTTGTGTCTGACTCTTTGCGACCCCATGGACTGCAGACTACCAGGCTCCTCCACCCATGGGATTTTCCAGGCAAGAGTACTGGAGTGGGGTGCCATCGCCTTCTCTGAATACATTACATAATCATGAGTAAAACATAATATTTAAAAACTTTCATGTACCTAGTAATAAAATCTTAAAATATAACTATATATATAATAATTTTCCCAAATAGGGAGAAAGTAGAAACAGTGGCAGATTTTATTTTCTTGGGCTCCAAAATCACTGCATACAGTGACTGCAGCCATAAAATTAAAAGATGCTTGCTCCTTGGAAGAAAAGCTATGACAAACTTAGACAGCATACTAAAAAGCAGAGATATCACTTTGCTGACAAAGGTCCATACAGTCAGAGCTATGATTTTTCTGATAGTCATGTGTGAATGTGAGAGTTGGACCAAAAGGAAGGCTGAGCGCTGAAGAATTGATGCTTTTGAACTGTGGTGTTGGATAAGACTCTTGAGAGTCTCCTGGACAGCAAGGAGATCAAACCAGTCCATCCCAAAGGAGATCAGCCCTGAATATTCACTGGAATATTCAAGGGATGCTGAAGCTGAAGCTCCAATACTTTGGCCACCTGTGTGAGGAGCCGATTCATTGGAAAAAGACTCAGATGCTGGGAAAGATTGAAAGCAAAAGTATAAGAGGGCAACAGAGGGTGAGATGGTTGCGTGGTATCATCAACTCAACGAACATGAGTCTGAGCAAACTCTGGAAAAGTGAAGGACAGTGAAGGACAGGGAAGCCTGGCATGCTGTATTTCATGGGTTCACAAAGAGTTAGACATGACTTAGTGACTGAACAACAAAGTAACAATTTAAAATTTGCAAGCAGGCTTCCCACATGGTGCAGGTGGTAAAGAATCTGCCTGCAATGTAGGAGACACAGGAGATGCAGGTTTGATCCCTGGATCAGGAAGATCCCCTGGAGGAGGAAATGGCAACCCACTCCACTATTCTTACCTGAAAAATTCTATGGAAGAGGAGCCTAGCAGGCCACAGTTCTTGGGGTTGCAAAGAGTTGGACATGACTGAGCACGCACACACATGCAAAATTTGCATGCACCTAGTAAGATAACTTAAGCTATATAATACAAAATTGATAGACCAATAAGGAGAAATAGACAAACCCACAGGGCAAAATATTTTGACATATTCTCTCCATAATATTCTCTTATGATAATAAATGTAGGCTATGAATAATTATCAGAAGATTTTGAAAAATCTTATAGTATTTTGAAACAAGAAGTAGAATTTTAAATAATCTATGTATGGAAGAAATAATAATTGGAAAAAATAAAATATGTAATATTGTACTAGTGATTCCAACCAGAGTAATAAGATGGAGTGTGGAGGGGGGGAGATTAAAAAAGGAAAAATTAGCATCATCATTTTTCACAAACAATATTGTTTTGACAACAAAGTCCAAAGAATACACAGATAATTTGTTAAAAATCAGTGAGTATAGAAAGGTGCAGTATGCAAAGTCTGTGAAAAAATTGATTGTGTTCGCATATAACAATACCACTTAGAAAAGTAAACTTGAAAATATTCATGATGCCATTTATGATATCAAAACACTTCAAGGACCTAGGAGTAAATCTAGGAAAAGATGCGTTAGATTTCCAGAATCAAATTATAAAGCATAATTTGGAGATATAAGGGAAGATGCAAGTGAATGAATGAATATGTACACAATTTGGAAGAAGAAATGTAAAGTTGTAAGTGGATCCAGATTAATATATATACAGACAATCCCAAACAATATCAAGCATGTTTTTTAGTGTGGAAAATGACAAATGTTTCTGAAATTTATATAAAAATGAAAAGGATTGCTACACCAAGACATTCTGTTGTTGTTCAGTTGCTAAGTCGTTTCCAACTCCTTGTGACTCCATGGACACCAGCATGCCAGGCTCCTCTATCTTCCACTGTTTCCCAGAGTTTGCTCAAATTCATGTCCACTGAATCAGTGATGCTATAACCTCATCCTCTGCCCCGTTCTCCTCCTGCCCTCAATCTTTCCCAGCATCCCAGTCTTTTCTAATGAGTTGGCTCATTGCATCAGGTGGCCAAAGTATTAGAGCTTCAGCTTCAGCATCAGTCCTTCCAATGAATATTCAGGGTTGATGTTTTTGGATTGACTGGTTTGATCTCTTTGCAGTCCAAGGGATTTTCGAGACACTCTTGAAGATGAGGAAAGGGGTCAGAATCAATTCTACCAGATATCAAAATCTGTTTATAAAGCTACTCCAATTCAGAAGCAGGGGAAAGGCCAAACAGAATAATGGAACAGAATAAAAGTTCCAGAAACACAACTGGATGTATTTAGACACTTACATATGACAAAGCATTGCAGAGCTGTAGAGAAATACCAGTTTTTCTACAAATAGTGCTAGATCAGTTGACTATCCATCCATACGGGAAATAATGAAGTGTGTACCCTACCTACACCACACAAAATTCCAAGTGTATTGTAGACCCTCATGTGAAATATAAAATAACAAATTTAAAAGATACTGTATTTGTAGAAGAATATCTGTATTCTATACAACTTTGTGGTAGGGAGAGAAATTTTAAACCAAACCTAAAAGAAATAACCCTAAAAGAAATGATAAGATGTACTAAGTTGAAATTTAGAAATTCCACTCGTCAAAACACCATTAAAAGAGTAAAGAAAGCACAGAATAGGTGAGGATATCTGCAAAACATATAACAAAATGGTCTTACCCAGAATAGATGAAGAATTTACACAAATGAAAAAGAAATGGCAGATAATTCAATACAGAAATGAGCAAAAGAGTTGAAAAACATCTAACAAACTAATAAATGTTTGTAAATGTTTCAATTTCACTAGGAATCAGGCAAATAAAAATTATAACTAAATTAAGATACCAAGATACACTCAGAAGGAACAGTTCAAATAAAAAGACTAATGGAACTAGGTGTCATCAGTGGCCCAATGGGAATACACATATACTATAAATGGAAGAGTAAATTGGTGCAACTTCTTTGGAACATGGCATTTTATTATCTATCAAAGTTCTTGGTGGTAAAGAATCTGTCTGCAATGCAGGATCTGCAGAAGACACAGGTTCGATCCCTGGGTTGGGAAGATTCCCTGGAGAAGGACATAGCAACCCACTCCAGTTTTCTTGCCTGAAGAATCCCATGGACAGAGGAGCCTGGTGGGCTACAGTCCATCAGGTCACAAAGAGTCAGACATGACTGAAGCGACTTGGCACACATACACAAAGTTTAAATATAGATATACTCTATGAAGCAGTAATATTCTATTCTTAGGTATATACCTTAAATAAATGAGGCCATGTAAGTATAAATAAATAAAAAGATAGGTAGGTAGATAGACAAATGGATAAATGTACATGGTATTGATAGAAGTACTATTTATCATAGATCCAAGCTGAAAAAGCAAATGCTCATAACCAGTAGAATATATTAATAAAGTGTTATGTACACATACAGAAGGATACCATATAGCAATGAAGAAGAGGGAACTTCAGTTCAGTTCAGTCACTCTGTCATGTCTGACTTTTTGCAACCCCATGGACTGCAGCACTCCAGGCTTCCCTGTCCATCGCCAACTCCCGGAGCTTGCTCAAACTCATGTCCATCACGTCAGTGATGCTATCCAACCATCTCATCCTCTGTCATCCCCTTCTTCTTCTGCCCCCAATCTTTCCCAGCATCAGGGTCTTTTCTAATAAGTCAGTTCTTCCCAATGGGTGGCCAAAGTATTGGAGCTTCAGCTTCAGCATTAGGCCTTCCAATGAATATTCAGGACTGATTTCCTTTAGGATGGACTGGTTGGATCTCCTTGCAGTCCAAGGGGCTCTCAAGAGTCTTTTCCAACTCCACAGTTCAAAAGCATTAATTCTTTGGTGCTCGGCTTTCTTTAAGGTCCAACTCTCACATCCATATATGACTACTGGAAAACCATAGTTTAACTAGACGGACTTTTGTTGGCAAAGTGATGTCTCTGCTTTTTAACATGTTGTCTAGGTTTGTCACAACTTCTCTTCCAAGGAACAAGTGTCTCTTAATTTCATGACTACATGAACTTCAACTAGCCTCTAAAACATGAATGACTCTTGCAAATATAATGTTCACCAAAACAAGTCAGGTGGAAAAAGACATATGCTATATGACCCCATTTGTGTAACGTTCTGATATAGGCAAAACTAACCTATGTGATAGAAGTCAGAATATCTGGTACCTTTCAGGAGAGACTGCATTTGGTCACTACTGGGAGAGGGCATGAGATGGTGCTTGAGAGCTGCAGGTAATTTTTAATTCCAGATGTGAGTAGTGCTGACACTAATGGGTTTACTTTCTGGTAGTTTATTGATCTAATTTATCATATGCATACTTTTCTGTATGTTATAGTTCAATAAACATGTAACTAGGAAAGTGATTCCCACTAAGAAAACTTCAAACCCAAATTACTTCATTGGAAAGTTCTACCTTTTAAAAAAATTTTAATTGAGGTATGATTGTCATATACAATTATATTAGTTTCAGGTGTACAACATAATGGTTCAATATTTGTATACATTGTGGAATTATCACCACAATAAGTCTCATTAACATTTGTCACCATACAGAGTTACACTTTTTTTCTTGTAATGTAAACTTTCAAGATTTATTCTCTCAGCAATTTTCAAATATTGTGATATATATTATTAACTATAGTCACCATGCTGTGCATTGTATCTCTATAACTTTATTTTACAACTGGAAGTTTGAGCCTTTTGTCTTCCTTCCCCCTTTTCTTCCACCCCCTTCACTCCCCACATCTGGCATCCACCGACTTGTTCTTTTTATCTATGAGCTTGATTTTTAAAGAAAGATTCCACATGTAAGTGAGACTGTACAATATTATATTTTGTCTGTTATTTCACTTAGCATAATACCCTCAAGTTTCATCTATGTTGTCTAAAATGGCAAGTTTTTATTCTTTTCTGTGGCTGAGTAATATGTATATATATTGCTGTTGTTTAGTTGCTGAGTCATGTCCAACTCTTTGCAACCCCATGGACTTAGCCTACCAGACTCCTCTGAGCTGAGATTTCCCCAGCAAGAATACTGGAGTAGGTTGCCATTTCTTTCTCCAGGTATGTGGTGAAACCATCAGTCCTAAAGGAAATAAAACAGAAGGGCTATTGCTGAAGCTGAAGTTTCAGTGTTCTGGCCACCTGATATGAAGAGGTGACTTATTGGAAAAGACCCTCATGTTGGGAAATACTGAGGGCAAGAGGAGAAGGGGGTGGCAGAGGATGGTAAGATTAGAAAGCATCACTGACTCAGTGGACATGAATTTGGGCAAACTCTGAGAGGTGCTAGAGGACAGAGGAGGCTGGCATGCTGGTATCCATGGGGTCACAAAGAGTCAGATGTGAGTTAGCAACTGAACAATAGCAATGAATGGTCCCTGGGGTACAATGGTTTAACTTACGATTTTTTGACTTTACATTGTGATACACAGTAAAAAACATACTTCAGATTTTTATCTTTTCCTGAGCTAATGATATGTCATCTATGCTCTCACCTGATGCTGGGCAGTGGCAGCAGCCGCAGGTCCCAGTTAGTCCACAATCACACTGATAACAGTGAAACAACCAATACACTTACAACCACCCTGTACCCATACAACAATTCTGTTTTACACTTTCAGTATGGAATTCAATAAATTACATGATATATTCAATGCTTTATTAAAAATAGGCTTTGTGTTAAATTATTTTGCCTAATGTAATTATTTTGGCTAATGTAAGTGTTCTGAGCACGTTTGAGGTGGGTTCAGCTAAACTGTGATGTTCGGTGGATTGTGTCTGTGTACTCAGTCGCTCAGTCATATTCGACTGTTTGGCACCCTATGAACTGTAGCCTGCTAGGCTCGTCTGTCAGTGGAATTTTCCAGGCAAGAATACTGGCTGTGCTAAGTTGCTTCAGTGGTGTCTGACTCTTTGCAACTCCATGGACTGTAACCTGCCAGGCTCCTCTGTCCATGGGATTCTCCAGGCAAGAATACTAGAGCAGGTTGTTATTTCCTACTCCAGGGGATTTTCCCAACCCAGGAATTGAACCCACACCTCCTGCATTGGCAGAAGGACTCTTTACCACTAGCACAACCTGGGAAGCCCACTCGATGGGTTAGGTGTGTTAAGTGCATTTTCAACTTACAATATTTTCAACTCATGATGAGTTTATCAGGATATAATTATATCATAAGTCAAGAAAGATCTATACCACATTTTCTTTAGCCAATTCATCCACTATATCCATTATATATTGTTAGTAGTTTTCTTGTTTTAAAATAGTTATAAATTTATATATCTTGTGCTTAATATTAAAACTATCAATGAAACATTTTAAATTTCTTGTTGTAATGTGAAACAAGTTGAGTTGATTTGATAAATGTGGATCTTGATGTTTTCTTGGTAGGTATTTGGCTCTACATAGAAAAGCGATTTCCTCTATTTGATACAGGTCTTCAATGTATACATGTTGGCTGGACCTCAGTGGACCACAGTTCTAGGAATAACAAGAAGGATGAAATCCTCTCTAATAGGCCTTAGGCTATTGAAATTCTCCAGTGGGAATTTTATTCTCATTTCGGAAATGAGAACTCTTTATCTTCAGTTCAGCCTCTCAGTTGTGTCTGACTCTTTGCGACCCATGGACTGCAGCATGCCAGGCTTCCCTGTCCATCACTGACTGCTGGAGCTTGCTCAAACTCATGTCCATCAAGTCGGTGATGCCATCTAACAGGTGGCATGCCACCTGTCGGAGAAGGTGGTGCCCTTATCCTCCTGCCTTCAATCTTTCCCAGCATCAGGGTCTTTCCCAGTGAGACAGCTCTTGGAGTCAGGCCAAAGTATTGGAGCTTCAGCTTCTCTAGATCTTACACAGTCCATTTGTCAATCTTTGGCTTGGTATTTTCAGTTGATGTTTAAAGAAGACTATAGACCTTCCATGTTTCTGCTCTTCATGAAACTGCTAAGCTCTTTCTGACAGGGTTTTGGCCTTGTAACTGCAATGAGAATCTCACATTTCAATTTTGATGTTTGATTGCTGATGATTTTTAAGCCTCATCTCATCCTTTTCCCTTCTGCCCCACAACTTGGTAAGTTGATCAAGCTATTAAGAAAGGCTGGGTATTCGCTCCTTTGTCATAAATGAAGTTCAAAACACATGAGCCCCACACTCACACCAGCCCCACCCCAATGTACCATGAAAGCCCTAAGCCCTTTGTCAAAAGTTTATTAAAAACATAAATAAAACCAATGAATCACTTATTTATTACCATAAATAAAACCACTGGTGATCACTAATTACCAGTGGTAATTAGTAAAGGTTTATTGTGCAACACAAACAGTTTGCAAACCAAAACATGAAATGAGGCTCAAAGATATATTGCTATAAAGTAGCTTACGTAATGTGAAAGCAGGGGGTGTCTATTCTTTACAGTGATTTGTTACAAAATTAGAATTTACTTAATGAATGGGAATTGGTTAGTGGTTATCTGACATCAGTTTTGGGGATTGGGTGAAGTTTCATTTGTGATTCTCAGAAGGCATAAGCAGAAATGACCCAAGTCAAGTTAACCTCGTTGTCTTGCAAAATAAGCTAGATGAAGCTTTGCTTTCATAGCTAAACTGGTTTTGCTCACCCAGAGAATTTTCAAGGCTGATCTCTGTTTGTGGTTGATTTTAACACTTTTCATTGCTTTCTCCACTCATTTTCAGACCAGCTCTAGAAGACTGTCCTGCTCTAGCCAGAAAGTCTCATTCAGTTCAGTTCAGTTCAGTCACTCAGTCATGTCCAACTCATTGCGACCCCATGAATCTCAGCACGCCAGGCCTCCCTGTCCATCACCAACTCCCGGAGTTCACTCTGACTCACGTCCATTGAGTCAGTGATGCCATCCAGCCATCTCATCCTCGGTCGTCCCCTTCTCCTCCTGCCCCCAATCCCTCCCAGTATCAGAGTCTTTTCCAATGAGTCAGCTCTACGCATGAGGTGGCCAAAGTACTGGAGTTTCAGCTTTAGCATCATTCCTTCCAAAGAAATCCCAGGGCTGATCTCTTTCAGAACAGACTGGTTGGATCTCCTTGCAGTCCAAGGGGCTCTCAAGAGTCTTCTCCAACACCACAGTTCAAAAGCATCAATTCTTCAGCGCTCAGCCTTCTTCACAGTCCAACTCTCACATCCATACATGACCATAGGAAAAACCATAGCCTTGACTAGACGGACCTTAGTTGGCAAAGTAATGTCTCTGCTTTGAATATGCTATCTATGTTAGTCATAACTTTTCTTCCAAGGAGTAAGCGTCTTTTGATTTCATGGCTGCAGTCACCATCTCCAGTGATTTTAGAGCCCCCCAAAATAAAGTCTGGCACTGTTTCTACTCTTTCCCCATCTATTTCCCATGAAGTGATGGGACCAGATGCCATGATCTTCGTTTTCTGAATGTTGAGCTTTAAGCCCACCTTTTCACTCTCCTCTTTCACTTTCATCAAGAGGCTATTTAGCTCCTCTTCACTTTCTGCCATAAGGGTGGTGTCATCTGCATATCTGAGGTTATTGATATTTCTCCCGGTAATCTTGATTCCAGCTTGTGTTTCTTCCACTCCAGCGTTTCTCATGATGTACTCTGCATAGAAGTTAAATAAGCAGGGTGACAATATACAGCCTTGATGTACTCCTCATTATAGGAGTAATAAATCTTTCAGATCCTTTTGGTATGTGGGTGACACCGTCAGTCTGACATTTGAGCCACACTTGTGGTGGAAGCGCATCCTGTTTCTATAGAGTAAATGCAGGAGCTGTGCTTACGCAACAGCTGCAGATGACCAGCATCTCAGGAGAAACCTGCTCACATTCTGTTCTGACATTTGTGCTTGAGTTTTCTTGTCTTTTTTCCCCATGTATATTCTTTTTAAAGTTTATTTTTTAATTGGTGTGTAATTCCTTTACAATGTTCTGTAAGTTTCTGCTGTACATGTAGCCTCTCCTTCTTGAACCTCCATGCTTGAGTTTTAATTTTTGTTTTAAACAAACTTTAAAGGTCATCTGGAGGAAATGAAATTAAATGTGTGTGAGCGTGTGATGTTATTTATGTCACCTTCATTTTTCCATGACACGACACAAGCAGGGGAATCCAAGTCAATAGAGAATACTTTAAGAATTTTCCATGTTGTAAATTGGTACAACATTTGGGCAGCAGGATAATTTTATAAATGCCTATCAAAATTTTAGATGTATAAGTGTTTGACCAAACAATACTATTTCTATAAATTTACTGCAAGAGAAAGCTTAAAATAAATTAATTGATTAAAAAAATTGAAGTATGAAAACTTTTATTGTTATATTTCTGGAAAAAACTTATAGTTTTATGTAAGTCAATATACATACACTCACATACTGTTGAAGCCTGGCTTGGAGAATTTTGAGCATTACTTTGCTAGCATGGAGATGAGTACAATTGTGCAATAGTTTGAGCATTCTGTGGCCTTGCCTTTCTTTGGGATTGGAATGAAGACTGACCTTTTCCAGTCCTGTGGCCACTGCTGAGTTTTCCAAATTTGCTGGCATATTGAGTGCAGCACTTTCACACCATCATCTTTTAGGATTTGAAATAGCTCAACTGGAATTCCATCACCTCCACTAGCTTTGTTCCTAGTGATGCTTCCTAAGGCCCACTTGGTGTCTGGCTTTAGGTTAGTGAGCACACCATTGTGATTATCTGAGTCATTAAGATCTTTTTTTGTATAGTTCTTCTGTGTATTCTTGCCACCTTTTGTTAGTCTCCTCTGCTTCTGTTAGGTCCATACCATTTCTGTCCTTTATTTGCCCATCTTTGCATTAAATTTTCCTTGGTATCTCTAATTTTCTTGAAGAGCTCTCTAGTGTTTCCCATTCTATTGTTTTCCTCTATTTCTTTGCATTGATCACTGAGGAAGGCTTTCTTATCTCTTCTTGCTGTTCTTTGGAACTTTGCATTCAGATGGTACATCTTTCCTTTTCTCCTTTGCCTTTAGCTGTATGGATCACAACAAAGTGTGGAAAATTCTTAAAGAGATGGGAATACCAGACCATCTTACCTGCCTCCTAAGAAATCTGTATGCAGGTCAAGAAGCAACATTTAGAACCTGATGGAAAAACAGACTGGTTCCAAATTGGGAAATGAATATGTGAAGGCTGTATATTGTCACCCTGCTTATTTAACTTTTATGCAAAGTACATCATGTGAAATGCTGGGCTGGATGAAGCACAAGTTGGAATCAAGATTGCTGGGAGAAATATCAATAACCGGATATGCAGATGACACCACCCTTAAGGCAGAAAGCAAAGAAGAATTAAAGAGCCTCTTGATGAAAGTGAAAGAGAGTGAGAAAGTTGACTTAAAATTCAACATTCAAAAAATGAAGATCATGGCATCTGGTCCCATCACTTCATGGCAAATAGATGGGGAACCAATGGAAACAGTGACAGACTTTATTTTCTTGGACTCCAAAATCACTGCATATGGTGACTGCAGCCATGAAATTAAAGGAGCTTTTCTTGCTCCTTGCAAGAAAAACTATGACCACCTAAACAACATATTAAAAATCAGAGACATTACTTTGCCAACACAGGTCCATCTAGTCAAAACTATGGTTTTTCCAGTAGTCAGATATGGATGTCAGAGTTGGACTATAAAGAAAGCTGAGTGCTGAAGAGTTGATGCTTTTAAACTGTGGTGTTGGAGAAGACTCTTGAAAGTCCCTTGGATTGCAAGGAGATCCAACCAGTCAATCCTAAAGGAACTCAGTCCTGAATATGCATTAGAAGGACTTATACTCAAGCTCCAATACTTTGGCCAACTGAGGTGAAGTGACTAATTTGAAAAGACCGTGATGCTGGGAAAGATTGAAGGCAGAAGGAAAAGGGGATGACAGAGAATGAGATGGTTATATGGCATCACTGACTCAATGGACATGAGTTTGAGCAAGCTCTGGGAGTTGGTGGCCAACAGGGATGCCTGACATGCTGCAGTCCATGGGGTCACAAAGATTAGACTCAACTGAGTGACTGAACTGAATTGAACTGATACATACATTCAGTAGAATACTGGGTGATTTTAAAATTATTACAAATACATGCTTTCATGGATGTAGAAAAGTGTCCATGGTATATCTTTTAAGTTATAAAATATAATAGATCAGAAAAATCAGAAGATTCCATCTAAGCACATATGCGTGTGGCTTTGTGTATGTATGTGCTTATGTGTACATGTATCTGCATATGTATGTGCACAGAGAGAAGTCTAGAAAGAATTTTGCCAAAATATTGATAAGGATCATTTATATATGGTAAGGTTTTAGAGGGTTTCTTCTTTCTTCTTTATGCCTTTGTATTTTGTTTGATTTTTCTACTATGAACCTCTATAAAATAGAGACTGTGACTTTTTAGACTGTAGAGACTTTCTAAAGGCTCTCTTTTTTTTTTTTTTTCACCTATTTCTTTAATTGCCATCTTCCTCAATGAGCATGCCCCGAGCAGGATTTAGGTTCTTCTGACCTGCAGCCTTCCTACAGAAAGCTACTTTCCTCCTTTCCCTTCATACCAGCTGATGAATTCCTTGCATCTCCAAATATCTATTCTGTTTTGACTCTGCAGATTATAAAGCCAGACCCAGTTCCAACTTCTAACCTCACAGTATTACCTGCACAGGCTGTGTTTTGCACGTTGGTGTTTTCTGCACGTTATATCATGCTGTGAGATCAGGAAACATTTCCTGTCCATGCTTACCACATAGCTTTCTGATTGGTATTATATGTTGCAGGCCAACACTCCCCTGTGACTTCCTTCCATTACTTCTGATCTTCTCCATAATATCTTCATTTAGATCTGTGAAAGCTTGGAAGTTGGCATATTGCTATTCTAGCACAGAAAGAAGAAAGTGAAAATGTTAGTCTCTCAATTGTGTTCCAACTCTTTGAGGCCTCATGGACTGTAGCCTGCTAGAATCCTCTGTCCGTGGGATTTTCCAGGAAGAATACTGGAGTGGGTTCCCATTCCTGTCTCCAGGGGATCTTCCTGACCCGGGGATCTTCCTGACCCATGGATCAAGCCCTGGTCTCCTGTATTGTAGGCAGATTCTTTACCAACCAAGCCACTAAGGAAGCCTGCAAAGAAGAAAAGGTAGCTCATCTGTAGGAAGCAGAATGCAAGATTCCACATATCAGGATCTACTGCTAAGCCCTCAGTTTTCCAGCTTGGGCAAGTCCCCTGCCTGGGCACCTTACAGCACAGTCCCAAGGGACCACCTTGAACACTGGAATTAGGGGCATTGATAAGAGAGGGAACACATTGGTTAATAAGAAGTTCCATTCCTTTTCCCACAAAATAGGGGTATATTACCTACTGAAGATGGGTTTTGCAAATAATAAATGAGATAATGCATGTAACTTACCTGGACATCACGTAAGTATTACAGAATTAAACAAAATTTTTTATCTTTCCTCTCTGTGCTTCCTCTCACAAAAATCTGCTCTCATTTTTTTTCTTCTTCTTCTTCTTTTGGTTCTCACTACTGGATTATAGCACTGCTATTTTCTCATTTCTGATTTCTGAAGTAAAAAACTGTGGAGTCATTTGAACCTTCTTCTCTCACACCTCCCAGAATTAGCCTGTAACTAAGTTCAGTCACTACAGCCTATTATTCATATCCATCCCATCATATCCATATATTCATATCTATACAGCCTATCAATCATATCCCTCCCATCTTCTTCACCTTCTTCATTGCTATCACCTTTGTTCATGTCCTTTTCTTATTCCTGATTGGTTTCAATTAACTTCTCACAGATTGCTTCATATTCCTTTCAAACCATTTTCCATCCACTGTCTAAATAGATGATTCAAATCATTTAATCAAGTTCATCCCTGCTTATAATCATTCAAGGTACTTTATGCAAAGCCCTTTATAATCTGGCCTTTCCCTTTATACTGTCATCTCCTTCTGTTTCTAAATACACATATTCTGCTTCTCAGCCTTGTAAAGACATATTGGGACACTTTAAATCTGAGGTCTTGTGCAAGGCATGAACTGAAGCTATTGCTGTGCTCTTTCCCTTGTTTGCCTGACATCTCCTACTCTTCATTCAAGTTCATTTGAGAGGACACCTCCTCCATGAGTCCTTTTTATTTTTCACTGCTCCTAGGCAGTTTGTGTTACCTCCTTTATGTTTTTATAATAGCTGAACAGGCCATATGATAGCACCCATTCATTCATTCATAAAGTGAGGTATTCATGCAGCAAATATTCAACAATTCAGTCATCTTGCTAGGTTTGCAAATTCAGATAAGTAAGAAACAATTTCTGTTCTCAAGGAATTCATTGGCCCACTGAAAACAAGTAAAACGTATACAAATAACATTGTAATACTATGTGCTAAGTGCAATGGTAAAAATATGCATAGGATAATAGTATGGGAATGCTTATCCCTGTTTGTGGGTGGGGTCCTCCTGGAGAAAGCAGTTCAAGTGCTCTCAAAGTCTTACTTGTCTCATCTAGAAAATGATAAAAATAATAAAACCTACCACATTTGAGTGCTGAAAGGTTTAAAGGAAAACATCCATATGCTTGGCACTTAGCAAGCCCTCAATAAATGTTAACTGCTGCTTTAATTATCTTTAGCAAATTCTTTTTTTTATTAAAGATGGTTTTAAAAGGTAAAATTGATAAGCTTTTCTTTTAAAAAATATTTATGTGTTTATTTGGCTGAGCTGAGTCTTTTCAAAAAAAATTTGGCTGTGCCAGGTCTTACTTGTGGCACATGGGACCTTAACTCCCCAACCAGGATTTGAACCCAGGCCCTCTGCATTGGGAGCATGGAGTTTTAGCCACTGAACCACCAGGGAAGTCCCTTGGCTGAGTCTTAGTTCCAGCATGCAGGCTCTTTAGATGCAGCATGTAGGATCTAGTTCCCTGACAAGCGATCAAACCGGGCCCCCCCTGCATTGGGAATACTGAATCTTAGCCTCTAGACTACCATCCTATTTTTAGCTAATTCTTAAAGAATGATTAAGAGTTACCCTGTGTAGGAGAAGAAGAAATAAGGGGTGGGAGGAAGAGCATTCCAGACAGCATAGCAGGAGCCAGGAATATAGATTAGAGACCACAGCATTTTAAGGTTGTTGGGATGTTAACTACAAGGCAGAGAAGAGTAGCAATGAGGCTGAAGAGACAAATCAGACAATGGTGGGTCCTCATAGGGCTTCCTAAGGATCTTTAATCACTCCATATGTTATGGGATGCCCCAGAAGCAGATGAGAGTGATGTTGATAGCCAGCCTGATTCTAATAATGATAACTAATAAAGTGAACATCCTGCAATTAGATGAAAGAGATATGGAAATTTTTGGACTATGAAATATAAGGGGCCCAGAAGTTTCAGTAGAAATATATGTAAGAAAAAACGAGAAAGAACTGGGTCACAGAAGAAAAACAAAGACTAGAAAGGAAGTCTCAAATAATAAAATTGCTTCAATGCAGAGCCAAGTTGGGACCCCAGGAGCAGCAGAAGTAGAGACTCAGTGAAGTCTGATCTGGTATCTATGTGGTGGCCCAGGTCACAGAAAGCCAGAAGTTTCATTGTTGGCAGAGGAAGACGGGTAAGAGTTAGAAAATGTAAGTCTACAGTATTTGCTCAACTCACTTTCCTCCAATAGACCCAGAACACCTTAGGGCTACCTGTCTCATCTCTGTATCCTCAGAGAGAAACATATCTTCTTCTTATGATTGACTGTCTTGATTTTAAGTTCTATTGTAGATAAAAGGTGAAAAAGTTTCAGTGGTCCACAGTCTATTGGGAGACTATCATTAAGTCAGCATTGCTTTCTACATTAGCCTTTAAGTAATCACAGTGGCACCCCACTCCAGTACTCTTGCCTGGAAAATCCCATGGACAGAGGAGCCTGGTAGGCTGCAGTCCATGGGGTTGCTGAGCGTTGGACATGACTGAGCGACTTCACTTTCACTTTTCACTTTCATGCATTGGAGAGGGAAATGGCAACCCACTCCAGTGTTCTTGCCTGGAGAATCCCAGGGACGGGGGAGCCTGGTGGGCTGCCGTCTATGGGGTCGCATAGAGTTGGACACGACTGAAGTGACTAGGCAGCAGCAGCAGCAATCAGTTTGGTAGGATAGTTCTGGTATTTTCACCTGATATCAGATGGATTTTAGTGAGAACAAGTCGTCTGAGAAATTTGGGGCTTGCTTATTCATCTAAATAGTAGCGATTATTTATACTTACCTTGCCTTCCCTAGTGGCTCAGAGGGTAAAGCATCTGCCTACAATGCGGAAGACTGGGGTTCAATCCCTGGGTCTGGAAGATCCCCCTGGAGAAGGAAATGGCAACCCATTCCAGTACTCTTGCCTGGCGAATCCCATGGTCTGAGAAGCCTGGTAGGCTACAGTCCATGGGGTCACAAAGAGTCGGACACAACTGAGCGACTTCGCTTCACTTCTATACTTACCTTAGTAGACCCAGAGAGAGACAAGAGGAAATGATAAATATAAAATCTAAATAAAAGCTAAATAGAAATGTGTAATACTAGTAGTATTTTAAATATTGCAAACAGAGGTGGCAGAATGCATGTAAAGAACAGTGAAGCACAATTTCTTTTCTACTTGTTATCAGTCCTATGTTTAACATAAGGTTCCAAATATGTGGAAGATGATGCTACTACTCATGAGACACAGATGCACAGGGCTCACCGTTTAACAGACAGTTGCCATCCACCAAGAGCAAGGTCTCACAGTTTCCCTTGGACAGAGGGTCATGGTAATAAGGCAGATCCATGAGGAGTACTCTTGTATCCAAAGCTGATTTGATTGCAGAAAAGCAGCCCCCATATGTTCATCCTATATTCTGTGTGTAAGATATCTAAGGATTGGTGCCGAAATGTAGCCTCTGTTCACTGGTGCCAAATAGAAATATGGAGATGTGGGGTTTGGGGTGACATAGAAAAGAACAGCTTCATTGCTTTGGGGCCACAGCAGACTAATGCCCTCAAGACTGTGTGACCCACCCTGGAGAGAGTAGAGAGGAGTCTTCTAGTGTTCAATGAGTAGGGCATGATCAGTTCATGGCTATTCTTTTGGTTGGTGGCGAGGTGATTGGGAGTCAGCATAATCAACCTTCTGGTTCCAACTGGGCTGGGGTCTACGTGCTTATGGGCAGCATAAAGTCTTTCACCTGGCGAGAATTTCAGTAGCTACAAAACACCACAAAGGATGTGACTCAATACTATACATAGTCCTCAAGGAAGAACTAAAGATACTTGACTTTATTTAAGGGCTAAATCAACATGTATACTATCATGTGAATTGAATCGCCAGTCTATGTCTGACGCAGGATGCAGCATGCTTGGGGATGGTGCATGGGGATGACCATGTTTGGGAATGCATGTAAGAATTAAAGATTTTAAAATTTTAAAAAATAAATAAATTTAAAAAAAAGGGCTAAATCATTATCACATTATCTTGCTTGACTGTTTTCCTTTCTTTCTGTGTTTCTTCAACTCTCTGATTAAATTTATCTTGGACTAAAGTTTTTATACAGTTTTTAACTCTTTTTAAAAGGCAGGCAGAGGACCCTAATGGGTTGGAGTCTATTCTGCAAAGGCCTCAAAGGGTCCAGCTCAGTTACAGTATATACAGACTTGCAAAGAAATCTTAAACTCATTCAATGTTTATTGCTGTTATTCACAATTTTGATGATATTATTATTATTTTGTTGTTCAATCACTAAGTCATGTCAGACTCTTTGAGACCCCATGGACTGCAGCATGTCAGGCTTATCTGACCGTCACCATCTCCTGGAGTGCCCAAACTTGCTGAAACTCATGCCCATTGAGTCAGTGATGCCATCCAACCATCTTATCCTCTGTTGCTCCCTTCTCCTTTTGCCCTTAATTTTTCCCAGCTTCTGGGTCTTTTCCAGTGAGTCAGCTCTTCCTATCAGGTAGCCAAAATATTGGAGCTTCAGGTTCACCGTCAGTCCTTCTAACGAATATTACAACACATACATTAGGAATCTAGGGAAAATGGTACTGATGAACATATTTGCAGGGCAGGAGAAGAGGCACAGATGTAGAGAATGGATCTGTGGGTATAGTGGGAGAAAGAGAGGGGAAAATTGAGAATCAAGATTGCCAGGAGAAATATCAATAACTTCAGATATGCAGATGACACCACCCTTATGGCAGGAAGTGAAGAGGAACTAAAGAGCCTCTTGATGAAAGTGAAAGAAGAGAGTAAAAAAGCTGAATTAAAACTCAGCATTCCAAAAAGAAAGATCATGGCATCTGGTCCTGTCACTTCATAGCAAGTAGATGGGGAAACAATGGAAACAGTGACAGACTTTATTTTCTTTGACTCCAAAATCACTGCATGGTGATTGCAGCCATGAAAATAAAAGATACTTTCTCCTTGGAAGAAAAGCTGTGACCAACCTAGACAGTGTATTAAAAATCAGAGACATTACTTTGCCAACAAAGGTCTGTCTAGTCAAAGCTACTGTTTTTCCAGTAGTCATGTATGTATGGATGTGAGAGTTGGGCCATAAAGAAGGCTGAGCACTGAAGGATTTATGCTTTTGAAGTATGGTTTTGGAGACGACTCTTAAGATGCCCTTGGACTGCAAGGAGATCAAACCAGTCAATTCTAAAGGAAATCAACCCTGAATATTCACTGAAGGGACTGACGCTGAAACTGAAGCTCCAATACTTTGGCCATCTGATGCGAAGAGCCGACTCTTTGGAAAAGACCCTGATGCTGGGAAAGACTGAAGACAGGAGGAAAAGGGGACAACAAAGGATGAGATGGTTGGATGGCATCACCAGATTAATTAATATGAGTTTGAGCAAGTTCCAGGAGATGGTGTAGGACAAGGAAGCCTGGCATGCTGCAGTCCATGGGGTCACAAAGAGTCGGACACAACTGAGTGGCTGAACAACAACAACAAATCTTATTCTCTCTCTAGCTTGTCTCCCCAAAGCTGGAGAGTATAAAAAATTCCTCCTCATTTATCCCTGTATCCAGCGATTAATCATGTTCTTTCCACCTGAATAGTCTTGTATCCATTTCTTCCCATCCATATATGTAACTTAACTTTACAGTCTCATCATCTTTTCTGAATGGCTCAATTATCTATCTGCTAAACCCTACCTCTAGTTTTTCCCCTTCCAAATCCCCAACTTGACTTTTCTGAAATAAAAAATATATATTCATTTCCCTACTTGGATGTATGAGTTAGAAAGGTTTATGTTGCATATAACAGAAAACTTATCTCAAATTAATTCAATAGGGAAATTCAGTAGGGAATCTTAACTGATGTAACACAAAGTTGGGAGGGAAGGCAGACCTAAGTGCCAACTTATTCTGGTGGTTCCAGTACTATTCCCCAGTAGTTCTCTTACACGTGCCTTTCCCATGGTGAGTTTTGTTCTTCAGGTAGGTTGCAAGGGGACTGCAGCAGTTTTGGTACTCACAATTACAATAGTGGAGAGAGGAATAAACTGCCTCTTCCTTCCTTTCTTAGGTGGGAGAAAACTTTACCCAGAAGCTTCTAGCAAACTTCTCAAATTTCATTACATCATTTTCATCATTTGTACAACTCCTGAATCTGTCTCTCTGGTTAAGGGAATTCATCCACAGATTGGTTTAGAGATCCTGAACCAACAACTCTCAAGGTCTATGGGGTTATTAAAAATAGCTTAGAGTATTCACGTTGTATTTAGTTGCTAAGTTGTGCTCAACACTTTTGAGACTCCATGGACTGTAGCCCACCAGGCTTCTCTGTTCCTGGGATTTCCCAGGCAAGAATATTGGAATGGGTTGCCATTTCCTTCTCCTGGGGATCTTCCTGACCCAGGGACCAAACCCCCAACTCCTGTGTCGCCTGCATTGTCAGGCTACCAGGGAAGCCCAGAGTAATCATGACGTACTCCCAGAGCCAGGAGTCATGTCACTTGGATGGTGCATGATGAAGGTGGTACAAAATTGATATTTAGTAGAAAATCAAGAGAGCGCTACATGGATATGATGCGAATTCCTTAGAATAGCCAAAACCCTTTGAGTTTTGGCCTCTGCTTGTCTGTCAGGACTATTTTCCTTCTGCTTTTCTTTGCATACGTGAGATCCAGTCATATGAAACTACTTGCACTTTCCCAAGAGAACAGGGTCTTTCCGATGACCCTGTTTTTTAATATTTATATTTACATCTATGTCTATATTTATGTCTTACACTTTCCAGTTCCTGCGAAACCAGTCCCTTTGATGAGCTGACAAACATAGCCTTCAAAATCAAACGTAAATACCCTCTCCCATATGAAGCCTTCCTTGATTTCTTTGGACAAGTTTGACCAACGACTCCTCTGTGGCTGTAACTGTACCTAGTTCACCCTGTAAATACTGCTCACTGGTTTGCAATTATTTGTTTTCTTTTTTATCTCCTCAACATGACTGTGAACTTCTTGTAGGCAGTGTCTATGTCTTCTCTGTTTCTCTCTCTCTACTGCATAGTTGAATTCCCAGGATGTACGAGATACTCGTAAATACCTTGTGGGTGAAGGAAGCTTGCTCTCAGCATCAGTGTTTCCCCTTGCTTTATAGGCTCCCCTTGCTTAGTTTTCTTAGTCCTAGCCAGGCTACCCAATGCTGCCTTGCTGGTCCTGAGATCTTGAATTTTCACTTTAGGCATAAGATCTGTACTGTGTACACTCCAAGAAGCAGTTATTTCTTTAGTGGGGTAACTCACCAGGTAAACTAGTCCACTTATACATGCTAGTGGTAAAGACCCATCCCAGATTTGTGCTTATTTCTTTCACCAGGCCCTTCAGTGATTATGTCTCTGCTTCTTTACCTGCCCTTTGAGTATCTCTAATGGGCTTTGGTATCAGGCTGGAGGATAGATTTGGGTATATCATTGAATTATTGGGATAGCCTCCTACCATCTCTCTGCTTCTTGTTTAGCCCCTTTTCTGTCTATTCTCAATACATTCATTGCAGTGCTCTTTTAAAAGTTTAGTCAGATTCATGTCTTTCTGTTGCTCAAAATTTGGCAAATGGTCTTTCCTTTTGCTCACAGTAAGCATCCAGGACCCTGCAGGGCTACAGAGTCCTGCATGACCTGTCCTCCTGCACCTCACCACTCTGGCCTCATTTCTTACTCTGCCTCTTGCTCACTCTGCTCCAGCCACACTGGCCTAATCGCTCGTGAATGTGCCAGGCGTGCCTCTGAACCAAAACCTTTGTACTGGCTATTCTCTTTGCTGGTCGTTTCCTCATTCATGTGGATAATTCCCTCATCACCTCTTAAGTTTTGGTTCAGATGTCGTCTTCTCAACACTGTTATGCTCTTTGTAAAGCTGCAGCTTCCTGCACACCATCTCTATGAATGCTTGGTTCTCCTATTCTGCTTTTTCTTTTTCATTTTTACCATTGCACTTATACCTTTCACTTGTAGTCTGTAGTTTACTAATTTATTTATTATGTTTACAGTTTTTGTCTGAGTAGGGTAAAAATATAAGCTGAACAAAAAGTCAGGGATCTTTATTGTGTTCACTGATATATCCTGAGTGCCTAGAAGAGTGCCTGTTCCATTGGCATGTCACAAATGTATGTGGAATGAATAAAGAATGAACAAAAGGATTAGCCAGACACCTCTTTTTTTCAGACATCTTTTTTACAGTTGTCTTCCTGAGAACATATAGGACATGGGTTTGCAGAATGCAGTGGTAGAATACACTTTTGATACTCACTAATAGTTGGCTTAAAGCTCAACATTCCAAAAAAGAAGATCATGGCATCACTTTATGGGAAATAGATGGGGAAACAGTGGAAACAGTGTCAGACTTTATTTTGGGGGGCTCCAAAATCACTGGAGATGGTGACTGCAGCCATAAAATTAAAAGACACTCCTTGGAAGAAAAGTTATGACCAACATAGATAGCATATTCAAAAGCAGAGACATTACTTTGCCAACAAAGGTCCGTCTAGTCAAGGCTATGGTTTTTCCAGTAGTCATGTATGGATGTGAGAGTTGGACTGTGAAGAAAGCTGAGCGCCGAAGAATTGATGCTTTTGAACTGTGGTGTTGGAGAAGACTCTTGAGAGCCCCTTGGACTGCAAGGAGATCCAACCAGTCTGTTCTGAAAGAGATCAGCCCTGGGATTTCTTTGGAAGGAATGATGCTAAAGCTGAAACTCCAGTACTTTGGCCACCTCATGCGAAGAGCTGACTCATTGGAAAAGACTCTGATGCTGGGAAAGACTGAGGGTAGGAGGAGAAGGGGAGGACAGAGGATGAGATGGCTGGATGGCATCACTGACTCGATGGATGTGAGTCTGAGTGAACTCCAGGAGTTGGTGATGGACAGGGAGGCCTGGCGTGCTGCGATTCATGGGGTTGCAAAGAGTCAGATAGGACTGAGCGACTGAACTGAACTGAACTGATAAGGAGTTATGTTCCCAGAAAAAAGCTCAAAAATAAGCCACTCACATTTTATTACCCAAGCTCAGTAGAAACTTAGAAATTTGAGCAGTGCTAAAAATAAATATTTTGCGATTGTTCCTGTCATCTATAAAAGTCTCTGGATTGGAAAGTATGTTTCATCAAACCCTTCATATATATTCTACACCCACGGCATCCATTTCTTCATCTCTGTTTAACATTTTGCAATCCAACTTCTGCTTTTTTAAATAACCATGTTAAATAACTGTATTTTTGCTGTATTTATATTCAGCCTTGTTATATGATATTTATTAGCTCCCGAGGGCATCTGCTGAAAACCTCTAGTTTAAGAACAACTTCTCAAAGGTAAGACCTCTACTGTTTACACCTTAAAAGCCACTCTAAAGTGCATTTTAACAAAGGGCAAAACAGATATATTTAGATTAAATATATCGCCCTCATCAGTTCAGTTCAGTCGCTCAGTCATGTCTGACTCTGTGACCCCATGAACCGTAGCACGCCAGGCCTCCCTGTCCATCTCCAACTCCTGGAGTTCACCCAAACTCATGTCCATTGAGTCAGTGATGCCATCCAATCATCTCATCCTCTGTCATCCCCTTCTCCTCCTACCCTCAGTCTTTCCCAGCATCAGGGTCTTTCCAAATGAGTCAGCTCTTCGCATCAGGTGGCCGAAGTATTGGAGTTTCAGTTTCAACATCAGTCCTTCCAATGAACACCCAGGACTGATCTCCTTTAGGATGGACTGGTTGGATCTCCTTGCAGTCCAAGGGACTCTCAAGGGTCTTCTCCAACACCACAGTTCAAAAGCACCAATTCATCAGCACTCAGCTTTCTTTATAGTCCAACTCTCACATCCATACATGACTACTGGAAAAACCATAGCCTTGACTAGACGGACCTTGGTTGGCAAAGTAATGGCTCTGCTTTTTAATATGCTGTCTAGGTTGGTCATCACTTTCCTTCCAAGGAGTAAGCATCTTTTAATTTCATGGCTGCAATCACCATCTGCAGTGATTTTGGAGCCCCTTCCCCACCAAAATAAAGTCAGCCACTGTTTTCGCTGTTTCCCAGTCTATTTGCTATGAAGTGGTGGGATCGGATGCCATGATCTTCGTTTTCTGAATGTTGAGCTTAAGCCAACTTTTTCACTGTCCTCTTTCACTTTCATCAGGGGGCTCTTTAGCTCTTCTTCATAAGAGAGTGAAAAACATCTTTTGTAACTATGTGTGTTGACAATGTTAACTAGACATTGGTGGTGATCATTTCTCAGTGATATACAAACATTGAATCATTGCATTGTACATCTGAAACAAATGTAATATGTCAGTTATACCTAAAAAACAACCTCCCATTCAGTCCCATTACTGCTTGGTAACTTCTGAGACTGTAAATCACTATACATGGAAAATGTCAGGCAGAAGTCACAACTGGATTCTGAAATTTTATTCCATGAAATAATCTTGTTAATAACTCCAGTTAATGGTATTGTTAATGATATTCCAGTTAATAATCTTATTCTATAAAACTCATGCAAACATCTGTCTGGTGTCCCAGCCCTTCCTGACTTAGTCAGTTCGGACTTCTATAATGAAATACCATAAACCGAATGGCTTATAAAAACAGAAATTTATTCCTGCCAGTTATGGAGGCTGGAAGTCTGAGATCAGTGTGCAGCATGGTCAGGATCTGGTGAGAGTCCTCTTCTGGGTTGTAGACTGCAGCTTCTAGGTGTATCCTCACATGATGGAGAGCAGAACATAGGAAGCTAGCTCTTGTGACTCTTGTAAAGGCACTAATCTCATGCATGAGGGCTCTCTCCTTATGACAGGATTAAATCCTAATTACTTTTAAATGTCTGCCTCGTAATGTCATCATACCGGGGATTAGAGTTTCAACATATAAATCTGAGGGAAGGACACAAACATTCAGTCCATCTGAACAGTTATTCACTCTCTGTATACCAAAGCAAAGAGAGTGGTGAATATTTAGTGGAGAAGCCCACAAACATTTCTTGAGTATCTATTATTGTCAGCTATAAGAAATATTTTCTTCCCTGATAATTCATGTGAGCAGAGATATAAAAAGCAACACAGAATGACTATCAGTGGAATAAAATCAGCATGAGTCCTACAAAAGATTAAAGAGAGGAGAACTTGGCAGGATGGCATCATCAAAGACAGCAACTTTTGTGGTGGAGAAGAACCTGGAGCTGAGACTTAAGAAAGTGTTTAAACTTTTGTGGTACACAGAAGTTTCTGAAGATCACACAGATTACAAAGTACTCTCATCCACAGACCTGTGAGGAAGGTTCATTACGATAAAAACCAGTGGCTTCTACCTTGAGTACCTGATCCATGGGCTGAAAAGCTGGAATGAATTAGACTTTGTCCTAAGTGTAAGGAATAAAAGAAGATAGGTGCCTGTTAAATCAACAGACTGTCATATTTTCTTCATCTGAGTGCCACTTACCTGGGTGTTTTCACTTTGTGAAATTTAGCTGTGTACCCACAACTTGGATGCATTTCTATATATGGTACATTTTAATCTATAATTTCACTTCAAAATTCTTCTTCATATAATATAAATACTAAAAAATCATCTTAACATCTCTGGGAGACTTAAGAGGGTTGGTCATTCACAAGTTGGGATAAATTGGTTTATCATTAGTGTTACCAGTACCCAGTGTAAGCTAGCTGTGTTGTTGTTCAGTTTCCCAGTCATGTCTGACTCTTTGTAACTCCATGGACTGCAGCACACGAGGCCTTTCTGTCCCTCACCATCTCCCAGAGTTTGCTCAAGTTCATGTCCATTGCATCGATGATGTCATCTAGCCATCTCATCTTCTGATGCCCTCTTTTCCTTCTACCCTTGATCTTTCCCAGCATCAGGGACTTTTCCAATGAGTCATCTCTTCACATCAATTGACCAAAATACTGGAGCTTCAGCTTCAGCATCAGTCTTTCCAATGACTATTCAGGGTTGATTTTCTTAAGATTGACTGGGTTGAGCTCCTTGCTACACAAGGGACTCAGGAGTCTTCTCCAGAACCACAGTTCAAAGGTATCAATTCCTTGACACACTACCTTCCTTATGCTACAGCTCTCACAGCTGTACATGACCACGAGGAAGACCAAAGCCTTGACTATACAGACCTTTGTTGGCAGACTGGTGTCTCTGCTTTTCAACACACTGTGTAGATTTGTCATAGCTTTTCAGCCAAGAAGCAAACATCCTCTGATTTCATGGCTGTAGTCAACATCCTCATTGATTTTCGAGTTCAAGAAGAGGAAATCTGTCACGCCTTCTACCTTTTCCCCTTCTAATTACCATGAAGTAATGGGCCCGGATGCCATGATCTTAGTTTTTTTAATGTTGAGTTTTAAGCCAGCTTTTTCTCTCTCCTCTTCCACCCTCATCAAGAGATTCTTTAGTTTCTCTTCACTTTCTGCCAGTAGAGTGGTATCATCCACATGTCTGAGGCTGTTGATCTTTCTACCACCTATCTTGACTCCAACTTGTGACTCATCTAGCCTGGCATTTCTCATGATGTACTCAGCATATAAGTTAAATAAACAGGGTAACAATAGACAATCCTGTCATTTTCCTTTCTCACTCCTAAACCAATCAGTTGTTCCATACAGGGTTCTAACTGTTGCTTCTTGACCTGCATACAGATTTCTCAAGGGACAGGTAAGATGGTCTGGTATTCCCATCTCTTTAAGAGCTTTCCACAATTTGTCATGAGCCACAAAGTCAAAGGCTTTAGCATAGTTAGTGAAACAGAGGTAGATGTCTTTTATGGGATTCCCTTGTTTTCTGTATGATCCAGCAAATGTTTTTAATTTCATCTCTGGTTCTTCTGCCTTTTCTCAACCCAGCTTGGACATCTGGAAGTTCTTGGTACATGTGACACTGAAGCCTAGCATGCAAAATTTTAAGCATGACCTTACTAGTATGGGAAAGGAGAGCAATTGTCCAATGGTTAGAACATTCTTTAGTACTGCCCTTCTTGGGATTTGGGATAAGTGAAAAGCAAAGGAAAAAGGGAAAGTTATACCCAACTAAATTCAGAGTTCTAAAGAAGAGCAAGGAGAGACAAGAAGGTCTTCTTCAGTGAACAATGCATAAAAACAAAGGAAAACAGTAGAAGGGGGAAGAATAGAGATCTCTTCAGGAAAATTGGAAATATCAAGGGAACATTTCACCCAAAGATGGGCACAATAAAGGACAGAAGTGGTAGAGAGCTAGTAGAAGCAAAGCTGGCTTTATTACCTTGGACAAATTACTTAGCTTCTTAATGACCACAGTTTCCTCATCTGTAAAATTAAGACAGTAATAGTATATGCACCTCAGGGGTGGATCTGAAGATTAAATTAATTACTCTATGTAAGGTGTGTAGAGCAATGCCTGGCACATGTAAGTATTTTATTTATTTATTTTAATTGGAAGCTAATTACAACATTGTAGTGGTTTTTGTCATACATTGACATGAATCAGCCATGGGTGTACATGTGTTCTGCATCCTAAATCCTCCTCCCATCTCCCTCCCCATCCCATCCCTCTGGGACATCCCAGTGTACCAGCCCTGAGCGCCCTGTCTCATGCATGGAACCTGGACTGGTGAGCTGTTTCACATATGATAATATACATGTTTCAATGCCCTTCTTTTAAATCATCCCACCCTTACCATCTCCCACAGAGTCCAAAAGACTGTTCTATACATCTGTGTCTCTTTTGCTGTCTCACATCCAGGGTTATCATTACCATTTTCCAAAAAATTCCATATATATGTGTTAATATACTGTATTGGTGTTTTTCTTTCTGATTTACTTCACTCTGAATAATAGGCTCCACTTTCATCCACCTCATTAGAACGGATTCAAATGTATTCTTTTTAATGGCTGAGTAATATTCCATTGTGTATATGTACCACAGCTTTCTTATCCATTCATTGGCTGATGGACATCTATGTTGCTTCCATGTCCTGGCTATTGTAAACAGTGCTACGATGAATATTGGGTACACATGTCTCTTTCAATTCTGGTTTCCTCAGTGTGTATGCCCAGCAGTGGGATTGCTGGGTCATATGGCAGTTCTATTTCCAATTTTTAAAGGAATCTCCATACTGTTCTCCTTAGTGGCTGTACTAGTTTGCATTCCCACCAACAGTGTAAGAGGGTTCCCTTTTCTCCACACCCTCTCCAGCATTTATTGTTTGTAGACTTTTTGATAGCAGCCATTCTGACAGGCATGAGATCGTACCTCATTGTGCTTTTGATTTGCATTTCTCTGATAATGAGTGACGTTGGGCATCTTTTCATGTGTTTCTTAGTCATCTGTATGTCTTCTTTGGAGAAATGTCTGTTTAGTTCTTTAGCCAATTTTTTGATTGGGTCGTTTATTTTTCTGGAATTGAATTGCAGGAGTTGCTTGTATATATGTTTGTATATTTTTGAGATTAATTATTTGTCAGTTGCTTCATTTGCTATTATTTTTTCCCATTCTGAAGACAGTCTTTTCACCTTGCTTAGAGTTTCCTTTGTTGTGCAAAAGATTTTAAGTTTATTAGGTCCCATTTGTTTATTTTTGCTTTTATTTCCGTTACTCTGGGGGGTGGGTCATAGAGGATCCTGCTGTGATTTATGTCAGAGAGTGTTTTGCCTATGTTTTCCCCTAGGAGTTTTATAGTTTCTGGTCTTACAGTTAGATCTTTAATCCAGTTTCCATTTACTTTTGTGTATGATGTTAAAAGGTGATCTAGTTTCATTCTTCTACAAGTGGTTGACCAGTTTCCCCAGCATCACTTGTTAAAGTGATTGTCTTTTCTCCATTGTACATTCTTGCCTCCTTTGTCAAAGATAAGGTGTCCAAGGTGTGTGGATTTATCTCTGGGCTTTCTATTTTGTTCCATTGATCTATATTTCTGTCTTTGTGCCAGTACCATACTGTCTTGATGACTGTGGCTTTGTAGTATAACCTGAAGTCAGGCAGGTTGCTTCCTCAATTTCCATTCTTCTTTCTCAAGATTGCTTTGGCTCTTCACGTTTTTTGTATTTCCATACAAATTGTGAAATTATTTGTTATAGTTCACTGAAAAATACCGTTGGTAGCTTGAGAGGGATTGCATTGAATCTATAGACTCCTTTGGACAGTATATTCATTTTCACTATATTGATTCTTCCAATCCAAAACATGGTATATTTCTCCACCTATTTGTGTCCTCTTTGATTTCTTTCACTGTGTTTTATAGTTTTCTATACATAGGTTTTTTGTTTCTTTAGGTAGATATATTCCTAAGTATTTTATTCTTTTCATTGCAATGGTGAATGGAATTGTTTCCTTAATTTCTCTTTCTGTTTTCTCAGTGCATAGAAATGCAAAGGATTTCTCTGTGTTAATTTTATATCCTGCAACTTTACTATATTCATTGATTAGCTTTAGTAATTTTCTGGTGGAGTCTTTAGGGTTTCCTATGTAGAAGGTCATGTCATCTGCAAACAATGAGAGTTTCACTTCTTTTCCAATCTGGATTCCTTTTATTCCTTTTTCTTCTCTGATTGCTGTGGCTGAAACTTCCAAAACTATGTTGAATAGTAGTGGTGAGAGTGGGCACCCTTGTCTTGTTCCTGACTTTAGGGGAAATGCTTTCAATTTTTCACCATTGAGGATAATGTTTGCTGTGGATTTATCATATATGGCTTTTCTTATGTTGAGGTATGTTCCTTCTATTCCTGCTTTCTGGAGGGTTTTTATCATAAATGGATGTTGAATTTGTCAAAGGCTTTCTCTGCATCTATTGAGATAATCATATGGTTTTTATCTTTCAATTTGTTAATGTGGTGTATTACACTGATTGATTTGTGAATATTAAAGAATCCTTTAATCCCTAAAATAAAGCCCACTTGGTCATGATGTATGATCTTTTCAATATCTTGTTGGATTCTGTTTGCTAGAATTTTGTTAAGGATTTTTGCATGTATGTTCGTCAGTGACATTGGCCTGTAGTTTTCTTTTTTCATGGCATCTTTATCAGGTTTTGGTATTAGGGTGATGGTGGCCTCATAGAATGAGTTTGGAAATTTACCTTCCTCTGCAATTTTCTGGAAAAGTTTAAGTGGGATAGGTGTTAGCTCTTCTCTAAATTTTTGGTAGAATTCGGCTGTGAAGCCATCTGGGCCTGGGCTTTTGTTTGTTGGAAGATTTCTGATTACAGTTTCAATTTCCATGCTGGTGATGAGTCTGTTAAGATTTTCTATTTCTTCCTGGTTCAGTTTTGAAAAGTTGCACTTTTCTAAGAATTTGTCCATTTCTTTCAAGTTGTCCATTTTATTGGCCTATAGTTGCTGATAGTAGTTGCTTATGATCCTTTGTATTTCTGTGTAGTCAGCTGTGATTTCTCCATTTTGATTTCTAATTTTGTTGATTTGATTCTTCTGCCTTTGTTTCTTGATGAGTCTGGCTAATGGTTTATCAATTTTATTTATCTTCTCAAGGAACCAGCTTTTAACTTTGTTGATTTTTGCTATGGTCTCTTTTGTTCCTTTTGCATTTATTTCAGCCATAATTTTTAAGATTTCTTTCTTTTTACTAACCCTGGGGTTCTTCATTTCTTCCTTTTCTAGTTGCTTTAGGTGTAGAGTTAGGTTATTCATTTGACTTTTTCCTTGTTTCTTGAGGTAAGCCTGTATTGCTATGAACCTTCCCCTTAGCACTGCTTTTACAGTGTCCCATAGCTTTTGGGTTGTTGTGTTTTCATTTTCATTCATTTCTTGAGAAAAAGGTGAAATTCATTGTTTCGGGGTGAAATGTTCTATAGATATAAATTAGGTCTAACTGGCCTATTGTATTGTTTAAAGCTTGTGTTTCCTTGTTAATTTTCTGTTTAGTTGATCTATCCATAGCTGTGAGTGGGGTATTAAAGTGTCCCACTATTATTGTGTGACTGTTAATTTCCCCTTTCATACTTGTTAGCATTTGTCTTACATATTGCGGTGCTCCTATGTTGGGTGCATATATGTTTATAATTGTTACATCTTCTTGGATTGATCCTTTGATCATTATGTAGTGTCCTTCTTTGTCTCTTTTCATAGCCTTTGTTTTAAAGTCTATTTTATCTGATATGAGTATTGCTACTCTTGTTTTCTTTAGGTCTCCATTTGCATAAAATATCTTTTTTCCAGCCCTTCATTTTCAGTCTGTATGTGTCCCTTGTTTTGAGGTGGGTCTCTTGCAGACAACATATATAGGGGTTTGCTTTTGTATCCATTCAGCCAGTCTTTGTCTTTTGGTCAGGGCATTCAACCCATTGACATTTAAGGTAATTATTGATAAGTATGATCCCATTGCCATTTACTTTAACATTTTGGGTTCGAGTTTATAAAACTTTTCTGTGTTTCCTGTCTAGAGAATATCCTTTAGCATTTGTTAGAGAGCTGGTTTGGTGGTGCTGAATTCTCTCAGCTTTTGCTTGTCTGTAAAGCTTTTGATTTCTCCTTCATATTTGAATGAACTCCTTGCTGGGTGTAGTAATCTGGGCTGTAGGTTTTTCTCTTTCATCACTTTAAGTATGTCCTGCCATTCTCTCCTGGCCTGAAGAGTTTCTATTGAAAGATCAGTGGTTATCCTTATGGGAATCCCCTTGTGTGTTATTTGTTGTTTTTCCTTGCTGCTTTTAATATTGTTCTTTGTGTTTGACTTTGTTAATTTGATTAATATTTGTCTTGGGGTGTTTCACCTTGGGTTCATCCTGTTTGGGACTCTCTGGGTTTCTTGGACTTAGGTGATTATTTCCTTCCCCATTTTAGGGAAGGTTTCAACTGTTATCTCCTCAAGTATTTTCTCATGGTCTTTCTTTTTGTCTTCTTCTGGGACTCCTATGATTCGAATGTTGGGACATTTAACATTGTCCCAGAGGTCTCTGAGGTTGTCCTCATTTCTTTTAAATCTTTTTTCCTCTCTGCTTCATTTATTTCTACCATTCTATCTTCTATCTCACTTATCCTATCTTCTGCCACCGTTTTTCTACTGTTGGTTCCCTCCAGTGTTTTTTACCTCATTTATTGCATTATTCATGATTGATTGACTCTTTTATTTCTTCTAGGTCCTTGTTAAACATTTCTTGCTTCTTCTAAATCCTTGTCTCCAGGCTATTTATCTGTAACTTCATTTTGTTTTCAAGATTTTGGATCATTTTTACTATCATTATTCTGAATTCTTTTTCAGGTCGACTCCCAATCTCCTCCTCTTTTGTTTGATTTGGTGGGCATTTATCATGTTCCTTTATCTGCTGAGTATTTCTCTGCCTTTTCATCTTGTTTGGATTGCTGTGTTTGGGGCGGCCTTCTGTATTCTGGCAGTTTGCGGTTCCTCTTTATTGTGGAGGTTCCTCCCTGTGGTAGGGGTTGGACAAGTGGCTTCTCAAGGTTTTCTGGCTAGGGAAGCTTCTGTCAGTGTTCTGGTGGGTGGAGCTGGATTTCTTCTCTCTGGAGTGCAATGAAGTGTCCAGTAGTGAGTTTTGAGATGTCTCTGGGTTTGGTGTGACTTTGGACAGCCTGTATATTGAAACTCAGGGCTATGTTCCTACATTGCTGGAGAATTTGCATGGTATCTTGCTCTGGAACTTGTTGGCTCTTGGGTGGTGCTTGATTTCAGTGCAGGTATGGAGGCTTTTGGATGAGCTCCTATCGATTAATGTTCCCTGGAGTCAGGAGTTCTCTGGTGTTCTCAGGATTTGGACTTAAGCCTCCTGCCTCTGATTTTCAGTCTTATTCTTACAGTAGCCTCAAGACTTCTCCATCCATACTGCACTGATGACAAAACATCTAGGTTAATGGTGAAAAGATTCTCCACAGTGAGGGATACCCTGAGAGGTTCACAGAGTTACATGGAGAAGAGAAGTTGGAGGAGGGAGATGGAGGTGACCAGGAGGAGAAGAGGGGGAGAATCAAAAGGAGAGAAGGCAATCTAACCAGTAATCAATTCCCTATGTACTCTCCACAGTCTGGAACCCTCAGAGATGTTCACGGAGTTACACAGAGAAGAGAAGGTGGCGGAAGGAGATAGAGGTGATCAGATGGAGAAAAGAGGGAATGAAAAGAAGAGAGACAGATCTAGCCAGTAATCAGTTCCTAAGTGTTCCCCACAGCCTGGAACACACAGAGAGATTCACAGAGTTGGGTAGAGAAAAGAAGGGGGTGGGGGAAAAAAAGAGGTGACCTGGGGGAGAAAAAGGAGAGTCAAAAGGGGGAGAGAGTAATCAAGCAGTAATCACACTCCTAAGTAAAAATAGGTACTGAAGATTGGATTCTTAAAGGTACAAAATTGATAAAAAATACCAAAAAGCAAGGATTAAAAATCTAGAGTAGAGGTTAGACTCTCAAAAATACAATATTAAAAAAACAAAAGAAAATCACAAAAATTATAAAAAAATATATATGAAGTTTGCTTTAAAAATAGGGGGCTTTTTTGCAAGGTAATCAGTTCAGTTCAGCTCAGTCGCTCAGTCATGTCTGACTCTTTGCAACCCCATGAATCGCAGCATGCCTGGCCTCCCTGTCCATCGCCAACTCCTGGAGTTCACCCAAACTCATGTCCATTGAATTTGTGATACCATCCAACCATCTCATCCTCTGTCGTCCCCTTCTCCTCCTACCCTCAATCTTTCCCAGCATCAGGGTCTTTCCAAATGAGTCATCTCTTCGCATCAGGTGGCCAAAGGATTGGAGTTTCAGGTTCAACATCAGTCCTTCCAGTGAACACCCAGGACTGATCTCCTTTAGGATGGACTGGTTGGATCTCCTTGCAGTCCAAGGAACTCTCAAGAGTCTTCTCCAACACCACAGTTCAAAAGCATCAATTCTTCGGTGCTCAGCTTTCTTCACATCCATACATGACCACTGGAAAAATCATAGCATTAACTAGACAGACCTTTGTTGGCAAAGTAATGTCTCTGTAGGTTATAAAAATGAAAATTAAAGGAGTAATAGAGGACTTAAAAATTTAAAAATATTTTAAAAGTTTAAAAAATGATTATAGTAAAAATATATCTAGGACTTTCTCTGAGCTATTGTGGGCAGTGTGGGGTCAGTCAGTTGTTTCAGATAGTTCCTTGTTTCAGCTTATACTTTCAAGATCTATAGGCCCCTTCCAATGTAGTCAGTGCTTACTACAGGGTTTTTTCTGTTGCACCTGTCACTTCCAAAGTGATTCCCTCTGTTTATTCGGCTTCTTCTGTTTGCAGGTCTCTTCAGTGTCTAATTTCTGCCCTGACACAAAAGGGTGAAGGTGGTCACTTATTTAGGCTCACTTGTTCAGTCGTGCTGTGGGGAGGAAGAAACAATGCAAACAAATATTACTGGCATGTGTGGGGAGTGCTCACAGTGTCTGGGCCACACTAGGTTTGCCCCCGCTCATAGCGTGTGTGCTTTCCCAGTCTACACTACTCAGGCTCCAGGTTGCTCTGCAGGGGCACTGTTTAAAGCAGGCCCTGGGTTGCGTGTACTTCCCAGGTCTAAGCCACTCAGGTTCAGGTTCTTGGATACTCCATAAAGGTACAAACTCAGTTGGGCCTGCGTTTTGTGCCCTTCCCAGGTCTGAGCAGCTCAGGTGACCAGGTGCTTGGCGAGCTCACTTTCCCCAGGTGGGGGCTGCATCTATCGCCTCCCCCATTCCAGCCACTTGGTTCGTGTCAGGCATGCTGTGTGTCTCTTCTGGAGATCTGATCTCTGGCTGCGACCCTCCTGGCGGATGTCAACCATCCAGAATCCCAGGAAGTCTTGGTTAGCAACTGGGAACCTGCATGCAGTTTGGTAGAGGATGCTGTCTTTGGGGCCGAGATTGTCCCTTTCCGGCTCTGGCTGCCACCCGCCTGCCTCCCTGCCTCTGGCTGGGGATGGAACCGTCCACAGCTGGCTAGCTCTCCTCTGGTATTCGCTCAATCCTTTGTTCTGTGAGCGGGCCAGCAGTAAGGTTTAAGAAAAGCCTTAGGTTAGGGCTTTTTGCGGTATAGTTCTCTTTCTCTATTTTCTTTCTCTCTCTCTCTGGCTCTCCCACAGTTTGGGTTGCTATCTCATGTTAGTTCCCTCAGATTGCCCTTGGGGAGTTCAGGCCCAGTCCTTACCCTAAGTAAAGCAGCCTGTGCCTCCCTGTTCAGGCCCTGCTTGCTGGTGGTGGATGCAAGTGTCTGGGCTACTTCTCTGCTGGGAGTTGCCATTAGGCCCGAGATCTGTGGGGTTTATTTATTTATTTATTTTTCCTCCCGGTTATGCTGCCCTCTGGAGATTCCAAAACTCCCCACAGACCCGCCAGTGAGAGGGTTTCCTGGTGTTTGGAAGCTTCTCCCATTCCTGGGATGGATCTCTGTCCCTAACTCTTTTGTCTCTCTTTTTATCTTTTATATTTTTTCCTACCTCCTTTTGAAGCCAATGGGCTGCCTTTCTGAGTGCCTGATGTCCTCTGCCAGCATTCAGAAGTTGTTTTGTGGAATTTGTTCAGCGTTCAAATGTTCTTTTGATGAATTTGTGGAGGAGCAAATGGTCTCCCTGTCCTATTCCTCTGCCATCTTAGGACCACCCCTGTAAGTATTTTAAAGAAAGAAAAATAAAAAGCAAATGTTCTTGGCTTACTTCACTCTTGTAGTCATAAACAATCTAAATCAGAGTTTACAGTCAGGTTCCATGGAAACATCACATGTGAGTTCAGCAAGAAATTGTGAATGAAAACTTACCATTTTTATATGTTGTGTGCTACTCACTGCTAGTGCTTACAGTGGGGGATGGTGACCCAACAGCCCTGCTAGCAATTTCATTCAGAGGTCTTTAGCCCCACTGTGTGACACACAGTAGAACCATGTTCATTAACTTAGTGCATTCTCAGTTTTCAATGTGATAGTTGTTGAAGACTGTACTGCATGGATGGTGATTATAGGCTTATGACATCAGCCACTCTTTTCCATTTGCCTCCCCAAACCTCCTCTTATAAGCCACCAAGCCACCAGCTGCCTTAAAAGTGGTGAGTAAACTTAACTAGTGTAATGGAAAATTACAGGGAAATTTTTATTCTAAAGAAGGAAATTTGGTGTGCCACAACTCAGCTGTTCATGTAGCTTTGCTATTATTGTAAACATTGCAGGATATGGATTATTTGTTGTATGTAAAATTTAAATTGTATTGTAAAGTCTTCACATTCCTTGCAATCTTCTCATTTGGTTATGTTTTTATACCCTTCCATTTTATATTAATAATTATGTTTTACATGACCAATGGTCACCTGTGATGATTTTCAAAGGTGAGTCATAAGATGAAAGAGAAAAAGCTTAGACCTCGGCTTGTGGAAAATTCTGTTGAGGTTAATGATGAAAGTGACAGTCATCTGAATAACTTCACTGCACTGATAAAATAAAAGACATAAAAGAAGTCCATTTTTACAGTAAAGGCCAATTATCAATGGCTTTTACATGTGAAGACAGAGCAGACTTAACATTCACAATTTCCAGGGATATCTTTGGGGGCCATTATTTAGTCTACTGCATGCAATATGAGACCCTGGGAATGTTCCACTCTCAAAAGTACAATAAATCAACATAGCAATGACAAGTCACATGATACTGAAGAGGCTTTGTATAAAAAACTGAAGAAGCAGAATTTCTTTACCCAGGTTGATGAGTTAGCAGACCTCAGACATAAATATTCTGTAGCATTTGTAAGATTTTTTAATGATGATACTATTTAAGAAAAGCTTTTTGGTGGCAAAGGGTAGAGCAAAGCAAGAAAAACCGAGGAAATGTTGAGTGTCTTCGTTTCTAGAAAAGATGGTTATCCTGGAGGCAAGTATAACTAATGGTGTCCCATTAATGGCTGGTTCCATGAGAGATTCCACCATTAGTTTAAAAAAAAAATCCTGATATTATCACAGCAGACTGACTTCTTCAAAGAGAGGTGCTATTGAAAAATTCTGGGAAATTATTTTTAAAACTTATGGTGATGCTACCAAAAAATGCTTGTTTATTAAACAGAGAGTTATTCATTCAAAAATGTTTAAAAGTCTATGAAAAACAACTGGACAAAAAACACAAATGTCCTGCTACCCACAGATATCTGGTGGCTGGCAAAGGAAGACTTCTTAACAGGGGGTTTGAACTGAAAGGTGAATTGCAGGACTTCTTTCAAGAAAATAGGAGGCCAGATTCTGCTGGGTACGTTGAAGATAAAGAATAGCTACAGAAACCAGCATTCTAAGCAGACATTTTTGATCCCATGAACAAGCTGAATAAGTCTCTGTAAGACCCTGAAGAAAATGTCTGAACTTAAGTGACAAGATTTTTATTTGTAAATACAAATTTGTAAATACAAGATCTTGTATTTAAAAGGAAACTTGAGTCTTTGAAAAAAATCACATTGTAAAGCAAAATATCAAACACATTTCACTTCTGCTTGGGATTAGAAGAAACCAGCAAGTTTCGAGTCTTACTAAAAATGACCTGGAAATAACAGAGAATGAAACTGAACAATTGTTTTTTTTTTTTTTTTTTTTTCTGCTTCCAATCCAAGTGGATGGTTGAGTGAGGAAACTTTTTTTTTTTTTCCTGAATGTTCTGTGCTTGGCTTTGATAGAAGAGAAAGAAATTCGTGATCTACAATTTGATCACACACCAACGATGAGATGTACTGTCTTGCCTCTAGACAAGTTTTGGATTTTGGTAAAATAAGGATATCCTGCCATTCATAGAAAAACAATAATGGAATTCCCTGGTGGTCCAGCGGCTGAGACTTCGAGCTCCTGATGCAGGGAGCCTGGGTTTGATCCCTGGTCAGGAAACTAGATATCACATGCCACAACTAAGTGTTCGCATGCTGCAACCAAAGATCCCACATGCCGTAACTAAGACCTGGCACAGCCACATTTGAAAAAGAAAGAAAGGGCAGTCCTAAGATGGCAGAGGAATAGGATGGGGAGACCACTTTCTCCCCCACAAATTCATCGAAAGAACATTGAATGCCAAGCAAATCCCACAAAACAACTTCTAAATGCTGGCGGAGGACATCAGGCACCCAGAAAGGCAGCCCATTGTCTTCAAAAGAGGTAGGACAAGATATAAACTATAAAAAGAGAGACAAAAGAGGTAGGGACAGAGATCCGTCCCAGGAAAGGAGTCTTAAAAAAGAGAGGTTTCCAAACACCAGGAAACATTCTCTCTGGTGAGCCTTGGAATCTCAGAGGGCAAAATAACCAGGAGGAAAAATAAATAAATAATTAAACCCCACAGATTACGTGCCTAACAGCAACTCCCAGCGGAGCAGCAGCCCAGATGCTCTCATCCCCCACTAGCAAGCAGATGCTGGACAGGGAAGTGCGGGCTGCATTGCTTAGGTTAAGGACTGGGCCTGAATGCCCCAAGGGCAATCTGAGGAAACTATCTTGAGATAGCAACCCAGACTATGGGATAGCTATCCAGTGAAAAGCCCTAACCTAAGACACGACCCCTCCAGTGTTATTGCCTAGAGAATCCCAGGGATGGGGGAGCCTGGTGGGCTGCTATCTCTGGGGTCATACAGAATCAGACACGACTGAAGTGACTTAGCAGCAGTAGCAGCAGCAAGACATCACCAGGCCTGCTCACAGAACAAAGGACTGAGCAGAGCTAACCAGCTGCAGACAGGCCCATCCCCCAACAGAGACAGGCAGGCGAGGGCAGCCAGAGCCGGAAGGGGGCAATCGTGGCCCCAGAGAGGCATCCTCTACCAAACTGCAAGCAGGCTTCGTTGCTAACCAAGGCTTCTTGGGATGCTGGACGGTTGACATCCACCGGGAGGGTCGCAGCCAGAGATCAGCTATTAAGAAGAGACACACGGCACACCTGAGAAGGCACACCGGTTGTACATCCAGGAACCGAGTGGCAGGGATAGGGGAGGCGATAAGTCACAGCTTTCAACTGGGGGTGACTGTGCTCGCCAAGCATCTCACCTGAGCTGCTCGGACCTGGGACGGGCACAAAACGCAGGCCCAACCAAGTCTGCGCCTTTGTGGAGTACCCAAGAACCTGAACCTGAGTGGCTTAGAGCTGGGGAGTGCATACAACCCAGGGCCAGCATCAGACAGTTCCCAGCAGAGCAACCTAGAGCCTGAGTAGTGTAGACCGGGCAAGCACACTGGCTGTGAGCAAGGGCAAACCCAGTGTGGCTGAATCACTGTGAGCATATGCCAGTGATATATGTTTGCAGTGTTCCTCCCTCCCAACAGCATGACTGAACAAGTGAGCCTAAAAAAAGTGACCACCACCCCCCGCCCCTTGCATCAGGACAGAAATTAGACACTGAAGAGACTGGCAAATAGAAGAAGCCAAAATAAACAGAGGGAGCCACTTTGGAAGTGACAGATGCAATAGATTAAAACCCTACAGTTAGCACTGACTACATAGGAAGGGGCCTATAGACCTTGAGAAGTACAAGGTGGGCCAAGGAACTATCTTAAAATGAACTGACCCCAGATTGTCCACAACAGCTCCAGAGAAAGTCCTAGACATATTTTTACTATTATCATTTTTTTAATTAAAAAAATTATTTTAAGTCCCCTATTACTCCTTTAATTTTCATTTTTACAACCTACTATTACCTTGCAAAAAAACCCACACACCTATTTTTAAAGCAAACTTCATATATATATTTTATAATTTTTGTGACTTTTTAAATATTGTATTTTTGAGAATCTAACCTCTACTCTAGATTTTTAATCTTTGCTTTTGGGTATTTGTTATAAACTTTGTACCTTTACAAACCCAATCTTCAGTACCTACCCAATTTTACTTGGGAGTGAGATTACTGGTTTGACTGCTCTCTCCCCCTTTGGACTCTCCTTTTTCTCAACCATGTTGCCTCTATCTCCTCCCTCCCCCTTCTCTTCTCTACCCAACTCTGTGAATTCTTTGTGTGTTCCAGGCTGTGGAGGACACTTAGGAAACTGATTACTGTCTGGATCTGTCTCTCTCCTTTTGATTCCCCCTTTATCCCCCTGGCCACCTCTGTCTCTTTCCTCCCTCTTCTCTTCTCTGTATAACTCTGTGAACATCTCTAAGGGTTCCAGACTGTGGAGAGCACATAGGGAAGTGATTACTGGCTAGCTTAGTCTTGCCGCTTTTGATTCCCCCTCTTCTCCTCCTGGTTACCTCTATTTCCCTTCTCCCTCTTCTCTTCTTCTTGTAACTCTGTGAACCTCTCTGGGTGTCCCTCACTGTAAAGAAACTTTTCATCATTAACCTAAATGTTTTATCATCAGTGCTGTATAGATGGAGAAGTCTTGAGGCTACTGTAAGAATAAGACTGAAAACCAGAGGCAGGAGGCTTAAGTCCGAATCCTGAGAACACCAGAGAACTCCTGACTCCAGGGAACGTTAATCGATAGAAGCTCATCAATTTCTCCATACATATACTGAAACCAAGCATCACCCAAGGGCCAACAAGTGCCAGGGCAAGACACATCATGCAAATTCTCCAGCGACACAGGAACATAGACCTGAGCTTCAATACACAGGCTGCCCAAAGTCACACCAAACCCAGAGACATCTCAAAACTCATTACTGGACACTTCATTGCACCCCAGAGAGAAGAAATCCAGCTCCACCCACCAGAACACTGACACAAGCTTCCCCAACCAGGAAACCTTGACAAGCCACCTGTATAACCCGACTCACAGTGAGCAACCTCCACAATAAAGAGGAACCACAAACTGCCAGAATACAGAAGGCCATCCCAAACACAGCAATCTAAACAAGATGAAAAGGCAGAGAAATACCCAGCAGGCAAAGGAACAGGATAAATGCCCACCAAACCAAACAAGGAAGAAATAGGGAATCTACCGGATAAAGAATTCTGAATAATGATAGTGAAAATGATACAAAACCTTGAAAACAAATTGGAGTTAAAGATAAATAGCCTGGAGACAAGGATCGAGAAGATGCAAGAAATGTTTAACAAGGACCTAAAAGAAATAAAAAGAGTCAATCAATAATGAATAATGCAATAAATTAGATAAAAAACACTCTGGAGGTAATCAACAGGAGATTAATGGAGGTAGAAGATAGGATAAGTGAGATAGAAGATAGAATGGTAGAAATAAATGAAGCAGAGAGGAAAAAAGAAAAAAAGAATTAAAAGAAATGAAGACAACCTCAGAGACCTCTGGGACAATGTTAAATGCCCCAACATTCAAATCACAGGGGTCCCAGAAGAAGAAGAAGAAGGAAAAAAAAAAACACCATGAGAAAATACTTGAGGAGATAATAGTTGAAACCTTCCCTAAAATGGGGAAGGAAATAATCACCCAAGTCCAAGAAACCCAGAGAGTCCCAAACAGGATAAACCCAAGGCAAAATACCCCAAGACACATATCAATCAAATTAACAAAGGTCAAACACAAAGAACAATATTAAAAGCAGCAAGGAAAAAACAACAAATAACACACAAGGGGCTTCCCATAAGGATAACAGCTGATCTTTCAATAGAAACTCTTCAGGCCAGGAGGGAATGACAGGACATACTTAAAGTGATGAAAGAAAATAAACTACAGCCCAGATTACTGTACCCAGCAAGGATCTCATTCAAATATGAAGGAGAAATCAAAAGCTTTACAGACAAGCAAAAGCTGAGAGAATTCAGGACCACCAAACCAGCTCTTCAACAAATGC
This sequence comes from Ovis aries, assembly GCF_016772045.2. Classification (NCBI taxonomy): domain Eukaryota; kingdom Metazoa; phylum Chordata; class Mammalia; order Artiodactyla; family Bovidae; genus Ovis; species Ovis aries. The sequence goes on from NC_056054.1 coordinate 113,997,804, forward strand.
TAAAGGATTTTCTAGCTAGGAAACACAGAAAGGGTGTATAAACTCGAAACCAAAATGATAAAGTAAATGGCAATGGGATCATACTTACCAATAATTACCTTAAATGTCAATGGGTTGAATGCCCCAATGAAAAGACAAAGATTGGCTGAATGGATACAAAAACAAGATCCCTTATATATGTTGTCTACAAGAGACCCACCTTGAAACAAGGGACACATACAGACTGAAAGGGAAGGTCTGGAAAAAGATATTCCATGCAAATGGAGAGCAAAAGAAAGCAGGAGTAGTAATACTCCTATCAGACAAAATAGACTTTAAAACAAGGCTGTGAAAAGAGACAAAGAAGGACACTACATAATGATCAAAGGATCAATCCAAGAAGATATAACAATTATATATGCACCCAACATATGAGCACTGCAGTATGTAAGACAAATGTTAACAAGTATGAAAGGGGAAATTAACAGTCACACAATAATAGTGGGAGACTTTAATACCCCCACTCACACCTATGGACAGATCAACTGAACAGAAAATTAACAAGGAAACACAAACTTTAAATGATACAATAGACCAGTTAGACCTAATTGATATCCATAGGACATTTCACCCCAAAACAATGAATTTCACCTTTTTCTCAAGTGCACATAGAACCTTCTCCAGGATAGATCACATCCTGGGCCAGAAATCTAGCCTTGGTAAATTCAAAAAAATTGAAATCATTCCAAGCATCTTTTCTGACCACAATGCAGTAAGATTAGATGTCAATTACTGGAGAAAAACTATTAAAAATTCCAACATATGGAGGCTGAACAACATGCTGCTGAATAACCAACAAGTAACAGAAGAAATCAAAAAAGAAATAAAAATATGCATAGAAACAAATGAAAATGAAAACACAACAACCCCAAACCTGTGGTACACTGTAAAAGCAGTGCTAAGGGGAAGGTTCATAGCAATACAGGCTTACCTCAAAAAAACAATGAAAAAGTCAAATAAATAACCTACAGCAGGAGAAGGCAATGGCACCCCACTCCAGTACTCTTGCTTGGAAAATCCCACGGACGGAGGAGCCTGGAAGGCTGCAGTCCATGGGATCGTGAAGAGTCGGACACAACTGAGCGACTTCACTTTCACTTTTCACTTTCATGCATTGGAGAAGGAAATGACAACCCACTCCAGTGTTCTTGCCTAGGGAATACCAGGGACGGGTGAGCCTGATGGGCTGCTGTCTGTGGGGTCGCATAGGGTTGGACACAACTGAAGTGACTTAGCAGCAGCAGCAGCACACCTACAGCAACTAGAAAGGGAAGAAATGAAGAACCCTAGGGTTAGTAAAAGGAAAGAAATCTTAAAAATTATGGAAGAAATAAATGCAAAAGAAACAAAAGACACCACAGCAAAAATCAACAAAGTTAAAAGCTGTTTGAGAAGATAAATAAAATTGACAAACCATTAGCCAGACTCATCAAGAAACAAAGGGAGAAAAATCAAATCAACAAAATTAGAAATCAAAATGGAGAGATCACAACAGACAACACAAAAATACAAAGGATCATAAGAGACTACTATCAGGAACCATATGCAAATAAAATGGACACCTTGGAAGAAATGGACAAATTCTTAGAAAAGTTGCAACTTTCCAAAACTGAACCAGGAAGAAATAGAAAATCTTAACAGACTCATCACAAGCACAGAAATTGAAACTGTAATCAGAAATCTTCCAACAAACAAAAGCCCAGGACCAGACGGCTTCACAGCTGAATTCTACCAAAAATTTAGAGAAGAGGTAACACCTATCCTACTCAAACTCTTCCAGAAAATTGCAGAGGAAGATAAACTTCCAAACTCATTCTATGAGGCCACCATCACCCTAATGCCAAAACCTGACAAAGATGCCACAAAAAAAGAAAACTACAGGCCAATGTCACTGATGAACATACATGCAAAAATCCTTAACAAAATTCTAGCAAACAGAATCCAACAAGATATTGAAAAGATCATACATCATGACCAAGTGGGGTTTATTCTAGGGATGCAAGGATTCTTCAATATCTGCAGAGCAATCAATATAACACACCACATTAACAAATTGAAAGATAAAAACCATATGATTATCTCAATAGATGCAGAGAAAGCCTTTGACAAATTCAACATCCATTCATGATAAAAAAAAACCCTCCAGAAAGCAGGAATAGAAGGAACATACCTCAACATAAGAAAAGCCATATATGACAAACCCACAGCAAACATTATCCTCAACGGTGAAAAATTGAAAGCATTTCCCTAAAGTCAGGAACAAGACAAGGGTGTCCACTCTCACCACTACTATTCAACATAGTTTTGGAAGTTTCAGCCACAGCAATCAGAGAAGAAAAAGAAATAAAAGGAATCCAGATTGGAAAAGAAGAAGTAAAACTCTCATTGTTTGCAGATGACATGATCCTCTACATAGGAAACACTAAAGACTTCACCAGAAAATTACTAGAGCTAATCCATGAATATAGTAAAGTTGCAGAATATAAAATCAACACACTGAAATCCCTTGCATTCCTATACACTAATAATGAAAAAATTGAAAGAGAAATTAAGGAAACAATTCCATTCACCATTGCAAAGGAAAGAATAAAATACTTAGGAATATATCTACCTAAAGAAACAAAAGACCTATATATAGAAAACTATAAAACACTGGTGAAAGAAATCAAAGATGATACAAATAGATGGAGAAATATACCATGTTTTGGATTGGAAGAATCAATATAGTGAAAATGAGTATAGCGTCAATGCAATCCCTATCAAACTATCAATGGTATTTTTCAGTGAACTAGAACAAATAATTTCACAATTTGTATGGAAATACAAAAAACCTCAAAGACCCAAAACAATCTTGAGAAAGAAGAATGGAACTGGAGGAATCAACATGCCTGACTTCAGTCTCTACTACAAAGCCACAGTCATCAAGACAGTATGGTACTGGCACAAAGACAGAAATATAGATCAACGGAACAAAATAGAAAGCCCAGAGATAAATCCATGCACCTATGGACACCTTATCTTTGACAAAGGAGGCAAGAATGTACAATGGAGAAAAGACAATCTCTTTAACAAGTGATGCTGGGAAAACTGATCAACCACTTGTAGAAGGAAACTAGATCATCTTCTAACACCATAAGTGAAAGGAAAGTGAAGTCATTCAGTCATATCCGACTCTTTGTGACCCCATGGACTGTAGCCTACCAGGCTCCTCTGTCCGTGGGATATTTCAGGCAATAGTACTGGAGTGGATTGCCATTTCCTTCTCCAGTGGATCTTCCCACCCAGGGATTGAACCCAGGTCTCCCGCATTGTAGACAGACGCTTTACCATCTGAGCCACCAGGGAAGTCCAACATACACAAAAGTAAACTCAAAATGGATTAAAGATCTAAACATAAGACCAGAAACTATAAAACTCCTAGAGGAAAACATAGGCAAAACACTCTCTGACATAAACTACAGCAGGATCCTCTATGACCCACCTCCCAGAATATTGGAAATAAAAGCAAAAATAAACAAATGGGACCTAATTAAAATTAAATGCCTCTGCACAACAAAGGAAACTCTAAGCAAGGTTGAAAAGACATCCTTCAGAATGGGGGAAAATAGTAGCAAATGAAGCAATGGACAAAGAATTAATCTCAAAAATATACAAGCAACTCCTGTAGCTCAATTCCAGAAAAATAAATGACCCAATCAAAAAGTGGGCCAAAGAACTAAACAGATATTTCTCCTAAGAAGACATACAGATGGCTAGCAAACACATGAAGATGCTCAACATCGCTCATTATCAGAGAAATACAAATCAAAAGCACAATGAGGTACCATTTCACGCCAGTCAGAATGGCTGCTATCCAAAAGTCTACAAGCAATAAATTCTGGAGAGAGTGTGGAAAAAAGGGAATCCTGTTACACTGTTGGTAGGAATGCAAACTAGTACAGCCACTATGGAGAATAGTATGGAGATTCCTTAAAAAACTGGAAATAGGACTGCCATATGACCCAGGAATCCCACTTCTGAGCATACGCACTGAGGAAACCAGAATTGAAAGAGACACGTGTACCCCAATGTTCATTGCAGCACTGTTTATAATAGCCAGGACATGGACACAACCTAGATATCCATCAGCAGATGAATGGATAAGAAAGCTGTGGTACATATACACAATGGAATATTACTCAGCCATTAAAAAGAATACATTTGAATCAGTTCTAATGAGGTGGATGAAACTGGAGCCTATTATACAGAGTGAAGTAAGCCAGAAAGAAAATCACCAATACAGTATACTAAAGCATAAATATGGAATTTAGAAAGATGGTAATGATAACCCTGTTTGCAAGACAGCAAAAGAGACACATATGTATAGAACAGTCATTTGGACTGTGTAGGAGAGGGAAAGGGTGGGATGATTTGCGAGAATGGCATTGAAACATGTATATCATTATATATGAAATGAATTGCCAGTTCATGTTTGATGCATGATACAGGGTGCTTGGGGCTGGTGCACTGGGATGACCCAGAGGGATGGGATGGGGAGGGAGGTGGGAGGGGGGTTCAGGATGGGAAACACATGTAGACCCATGGCAGATTCATGTCAAAGTATGGCAAAACCAATACAATATTGTAAAGTTAAAAAAAATACAAGAAAATAAAAAGAAAGAAAGAAAAATGATAAACATTTTGCTACAGTATTCAACTATTTACATGGGTAATAATATTTTTTCTGATATACAAAGCATCAAGAAGACAGACAAAAATCATCTTATTTCATTTAATTTTTAAAATAAATTTTCATTGAAGTATTGTTGCCTTACAGTGTTGTGTTAGTTTCTGCTGCATAGTAATTGAATCTTTTTTTGTATACATATATCCACTCATTTTCAGATTTCCTTTCCATTTAGGTCACCACAGATCAAAAAATGATCTTCTTTTTAAAATGAAATTTTAAAAAAAATGAAATTCAAATGAAATTTAAATAAAATCCATTTAAATGGATTTTAATGAAATGAAAATGAAATTCATTCCAGTTTCAACTGAGAATTAAATATTTGTGTAGCAAAAAAAAAATCTAGCACAGATTACACATTAAATTTATGCTTGAAACTAGCACAACATTTTAAATCAACTATACTTCAACTTAAAAACTTTTTTAAAGAAAGTTTTTCTGCATTTGTAGTTTCTAAAATAATGCTTTAAAACAAAAAATCATATATATATATTAATTTTGTTACTGCTGCATTTATATTTGAGATGGATCACAGCAAACAGCAAGAAAATATTTTTTAATTCTTGTATAAATTTGTATCTTAAGCAGATTTTTATTCGGATTGTTTGACTTATGATTTTAACAGATTAACTATTCAATAAGTGTTAATAAAATGTTAAGTAGACAGCATTAATTAAAATAAATATATAGCTGTTATTTAATCTAAATTACTTAAGCCTACCTTAAGAAAAATTAAGTCTTATTCAGTTTAAGTCATTTATCCAACAAAAATTCATTGTTTCCTTATGAATTAAAAAAAATTATGAAAAGAAAAGAAAGATTAATTTCAAAAAAGATAAGTTAAACTTAATTCCAAAATTCTCCAAGAAAGTCTAGCAAAAAAGTAATTTTTAGTTTTGAATAGGAGAAAATTACTCTTCCCTAGGAAATAGTCCACATAGTATACCTCATTAGCATCTCACACAGTAGGAATTTATTATAAAACTTTTAGGCCACGTTGGATAAGGTAAAAAAGTCAAGGTAACAGAGGGAATGTATGCAGGTCAGGAAGCAACAGTCAGAACTGGACATGGAACAACAGGCTGATTCCAAATAGGAAAAGAAGTACATCAAGGCTGTATATTGTCACCCTGCTTATTTAACTTCTATGCAGAGTACATCATGAGAAACACTGGACTGGAAGAAACACAAGCTGAAATCAAGATTGTTGGGAGAAATATCAATAACCTCAGATATGCAGATGATACCACCCTTATGGCAGAAAGTGAAGAGGAACTAAAAAGTCTCTTGATGAAAGTGAAAGAGGAGAGTGAAAAAGTTGGCTTAAAGTTCAACATTCAGAAAACGAAGATCATGGCATCTGGTCCCATCACTTCATGGGAAATAGATGGGGAAACAGTGGAAACAGTGTCAGACTTTATTTTTTTGCTCTCCAAAATCACTGCAGATGGTGACTGCAGCCATGAAATTAAAAGACGCTTACTCCTTGGAAGAAAAGTTATGACCAACCTAGATAGCATATTCAAAAGCAGAGACATTACTTTGCTGACTAAGATCTGTCTAGTGAAGGCTATGGTTTTTCCAGTGGTCATGTATGGATGTGAGAGTTGGACTGTGAAGAAAGCTGAGTGCCGAAGAATTGATGCTTTTGAACTGTGGTGTTGGAGAAGACTCTTGAGAGTCCCTTGGACTGCAAGGAGATCCAACCAGTCTGTTCTGAAGGAGATCAGCCCTGGAATTTCTTTGGAAGGAATGATGCTAAAGCTGAAACTCCTGTACTTTGGCCACCTCATGCGAAGAGATGACTCATTGGAAAAGACTCTGATGCTGGGAGGGATTGGGGGCATGAGGAGAAGGGGACGACAGAGGATGAGATGGCTGGATGGCATCACTGACTCGATGGACGTGAGTCTGAGTGAACTCTGGGAGATGGTGATGGACAGAGAGGCCTGGCGTGCTGAGATTCATGGGGTCGCAAAGAGTGGGACACGACTGAGTGACTGAACTGAACTGAACAGAGGGAAAACTTTGGAAAATTAGGAAAGTTTTCTCTATCTACACTAAATGATTTACAGTAGAGTTGTGATCCTTTGTAGGGAGGGAGAACCACATAAAAAATACTGTAGCAGGTGGATCAAAATAAGTAAATCTGCAGAAAGTCATCATTTTCTTCTAAACAGAACATTGACCATGATTATCTACACCTTCCTGATAATATAAACCAGAGATTTAATAATTCCTAAGTAAGGCTCCTTGGGACCTGAAAATTATTTCCTTTTTTTTTTTTTTCCAGGGTAAGTAGATTGAGAAAGGCTGGCCTCATCAGTCAATTGGCCTCCTCTTCCTATCTCATTTACTAATCAGGATCCAGTTAGGGGTCGCACACCACACTAGTAATTTGAGAAGGCAAAATTTAATATAAGAATTTTTGTGGTAAAAAGCAGTTAACTAAAAGGGCTAAGAGAGGACACTAAGGAGCACAAGAAGAGGAAATAGAAGAAGCAGCTTCCACCTCCAGGATGGAGAGTAAAAATGTCCAAAGAAGAAGCAAAGACTTTAGCAGAGGGTACCCACCACACAAGGCTGAGTTTCAGATCCTGTGGGAGAGAGTGTGGTCATGGGACAGGCTGGAGATTGGGACCCTTTGCTGCCGTGCTGCAGTGTTTGCACCTGGACGCACCTCTCCTCCAGCAACAAAATACAAAGAAACCATATGGGACTAAAAATAACTGTGCATGCACAGTTGGGACAAATTCTGAGCAAAAGATACAAAGAGACTGAAAAACCCAACTGTCACTTTTGAAGAGTCCAGAGCAAAAGTATGGGGTTGGGTGGAAAAGCATGGTGGACATCTGGACAAACCCTTACCCTCACCCCATATAAAGAACAAGTTCACCCCCTCCATCTCTGGGGAGTGAGCGAGGAAGCAAGGAAAAATGTTCTGTGTTTCACTCTCCCTCTTTTGCAGCAGGAATCCCAATAAAACCTTGCCTGGATTTCTTGTCTGGCCTCTAGTCAATTTCTATTGACATGGAACAATGGACTGGTTCCAAACTGGGAAAGGAGTGCATCAAGACTGTATATTGTCACCCTGCTTATTTAACTTATATGAAAATGCATCATTCAAAATGTCGGGCTGGATGAAGCACAAGCTGATATCAAGATTGCTGGGAGAAATATCAGTAACCTCAGATATCCAGATGACACCACCCTTATGGCAGAAAACAAAGAAGAACTAAAGAGCCTCTTGATGAACATGAAAGAGGACAGTGAAAAAAACTGGCTTGAAATTCAACATTCAAAAAACGAAGATCATGGCATCCGGTCCCATCACTTCATGGCAAATAGATGGGGAAACAATGGAAACAGTGATAGACTATTTTGTTGGGCTCCAAAATCACTGCAGATGGTGACTGCAGCCATGAAATTAAAAGACGCTTGCTCCTTGGAAGAAAACCTATGACCAACCTAGACAGCATATTAAAAAGCAGAAGCATTACTTTGCCAACAAAGGTTCATATAGTCAAAGCTATGGTTTTTCCAGTAGTTATGTATGGATGTGAGAGTTGGACCATAAAGAAAGCTGAGTGCCGAAGAATTGATGATTTTGAACTGTGGTGTTGGAGAAGACTCTTAAGAGTCCCTTGCACTGCAAGATCAAACCAGTCAATTCTAAAGGAAATTAGTCCTGAAAATTCAGTGGGAGGACTGATACTGAAGCTGAATCTCTAATACTTTGGCTGCCTGATGCGAAGAACTGACTCATTCGAAAAGACCCTGATGCTGGGAAAGATGGGAGGTGGGAAGAGAAGGGGACAACAGAGCATAAGGTGGTTGGATGGCATGACCAGCTTGATGGACATGAGTTTGAGCAAGCTCTGGGAGTTGGTGATGGACAGGGAAGCCTGATGTGCTGCTGTCCATGGTCAAAAAAATTTGGACATGACTGAGCAACTGAACTGAACTGAACTGAACGGAACAGAACTGAACTGGAGGAGGCCAAGAACTGGGTCAGTATCCACTGCAGCTTAGTCTACAGGGAAAAAGAGAAATTCTCTGGACAAACTCACTGTTAGGTGCTTCTGTCAGGCCTCTCTCATGTCACGTGCAGCCACAATGGAGGTGGAAATCAAAGCACTCCAGAAGCAGGGTGAGAAGCCCCCTCCTCTGGTAGAGTCCCTCCAAGTGTCCTCAATATTATTAACAGAGACAGCTGGCAATGGAGAAATGTTCATAGTGTCCCAAAGCAGGTCAAAGAAAGATGGATTTGTATCAAAGACAATAAATTGATAACTGGCACATTGCATCTTCCTGCTAACCAAGACATCTCCCAACTGTTCTACACTTAGGATGTTCTATTTCTGTTAACAGAGCATGGGGAATATTTTCAAGCATATATCATCACATAATTATATCTTTATAAACTTTATAACTGAACATATTGAGTGTAATTGTTCCTCAACTGAATACATTTCCCATCTTCTTAATGCATTTCTATTCTGACCAGTGAAAACTGTATTAAGTAGATTGTACTTTTCATCAACAGTTTAAGTTGATGGCCTTATGGGAATGTCATTTTCAAGCTTTTAAAGCCATATGATGTTGCAAATGATACAGCTACAGTAGCTTAAAATTTTCACTTTCATCTTTCAAGTAATAAGATGATATTTTTAATACCTGATGGCTTGAGCCATTTTTTGTGTGTGGAGTAAAAAAGCTAGGGAGCACTGAGTTCCAAAAGAATCATTCTAGTCTACATTGAACATTAATGCTCTATGATGCACTACTGTCCAGTGGTTTCACCAAGGGGTTTCTTGTGAAGCCCGAACTGACTAACTTGTAACTCGCATGACTCCCCCATTTTATATTTTCTTCTTATTATAGCTGATTCACTAGCACATTTCTCTCATGCCCTTTTGATATTCATGATCTTTTGCCTAATTTATGTATAGGTGTATTATATCATTAGTCTCCAATACTACATGTGCAAAGTTAATACACGTACAGAAAATATCTTCCCTCAGGTGCCGGGGTCCAGCCCCAGTGGATCCAGGGTAATTCGAAGGGGAGATGGAATTGATGTCCTAGGAAAAGACTTATTTAATTACAGATATATATAGAGATTAGAAATGGATAGGGTAGTAGGAAATATTAGTGGAGAAAAAGATGCTGAATATCTTGGTTTACATGAGATACCAATAAAATTCCAAGACAAGGAATTTGCACCATCTATGTTGGGCCACCAGTGTCACTTGAATATCAGAAGGTGCCCCTCCTTGGGCTCCTTCTCACGTGGAACTTAAAAGCCGGGCCAAGTAAGTATACATGGTGAGCATCCACGCTCCAGATGGGAATTCCGCCAGAAAAATGGGGAGCAAGAAAGAAACGACACGGGGAATCAGTCTTTCCAGAAAATGATCCGATTTCTTTATTTTTTAGGTTTGCTTATATACCTTTTGTTATACATAGGGATGAATACAGAGTCACGCAAGGGTCAGCAGACCTGACCCTTGTAAATGTATTAAAAAAGGTCTTAGGGGTTTTACATCATCTTCTGGCCATGAGGCCTGATGACATTTTATGATCCTTTCTTTCTGATAACCAAAAAACTTATTTTTTCCAAGGGTGTTTTTTCTTAAACCAGGCACCACCCTCCAAATAAAGTTGCATTCCTATAGGGTGAGAGTGTAGTGGGTTACAATCAAGAAAGGAATTTATTTAACCTAAGGCTAACATGATTAATCTTAAAGGTTAATACTTATTTCTCTTATATGCTAGTTATATTCATTATAAGGGCAGGGAATATGGAGATTTAGCAGCAAACATCAACCCAACAAATGAAAACCCTTCACCAATGTTCCCCTTAAGATCTATTTAGTCTTAAGATAGTGATAAAGTTGCATTTTTGCATAGCAAGGACACAGTGATTTATAACAAAGTACAGTGATCTATTACAAAAGAGAAAATTCATTAACTCAAAAAGTCTAGTATTGCTAACATCAAAAACTACTATATTTCCTTTTTTATATTCCAAATACATTGATTAATATATTCCCAGGTGCCTAAGGATATGGAGGTCTGGCGGCAATCATTGACTCAACAATGAGAAAAGCCCTATGCTAATTAAGACTTTCAAAATACTCCAAACTCTCTGTGCTGTTTATGGTTGCGAGGTTGTCCCACAAGCTAGTCTGTCAGCAGAGAGGTTTGACCTGAGACACCCTTGTCACACCCAGAGCAGGGAATTAGCAGCAATTATTGGCATGACAAATGAAAAACCCTTCATCAATATAATTCCTAACCAACCCACTATACTAACAATTTCCAACTTCCCAAAAGAATCTGCCTTTAGCAAGTCCAAAACATCTTGTGCCTCTCATGGCTGGGAGGCTGCAAACAATCACATGTGGCTGGATGAACCTGTACAGGCAGGCTAGATAACCTTCAGAGGAGTTCGTAAGTTGAAACACTCTTATCACGCCCAGGAATTTTTATTGACTTGGTACTGTAAGTTAACTCCTTCTCAGAGAGAGGTAATGGAGGTCAGCCCCCCCTAAAGTCACGGGTATAGGTGAGAGCATAAAACAGTAAAGTAGGTAGACTCTAGTTTTGGGGGTAGATGCTCGGGAACAGGGGGTTTCCTGAGGCTCGATCCACCTTTGCATATACCGAAGCCTCCTTCCTCATGACCTTTGTCATGGGCGGAGTTCCTCACACTGGCTCCTGGCACTTAGGTTTTCTCTTTATACAGAAGACTAATACAGAAAATCTTAGATGTGAAAACCCTATGTCTAAAAGTTTAAGTTGTTTTGATATAAAAATAAAAACTTAAAGGAAGTTGCCTAACTGAATAGTGTTTGCTTCAGAATCATCAGTTTTACCAATTTTTAAAATTCACAAAAATCATTTTTGTCACTGAAATTTTTAATAATTTTATTTATATATTTATTTTTGGCCATGCTGGGTCTTCGAGGCTGTGCAGGCTTTTCTCTATTTGAGGCAAGTGGGGGCTACTCTGTAGTTTCAGTGCACAGGCTTCTCACTAAGGTGGCTTCTCCTATTGTGGAGCACAGGCTGTATACAGATGCCTGGGCTTCGTTAATTAGCTGCGTCACATGGGCTCTGTAGTTGCAGCTCCCTAACCCTGGAGCACAGGCTTGGTAGCTGTGGCATATGGGCTTAGTTGCTCCAGGGCATGTGGGATCTTCCTGACCAGGGACGGAACCTGTGTCTCCTGCATTGGCAGGCAAATTCTTTACCGCTGAGCCACCAGGAGAGCCCCTGTCATTGAATTTTGTCTAGTCTTGGTAGTAACAACAACCAGAAGACTAAAAATAATTCTTGCTTTTGGTAAAGCTGTGGAAAGTGGCTATGGCAACCAAGTAGTATTCCTACCCGGAGAATCCCACGGACAGAGAAACCTGGCAAGCTACTGTCCATAGGGTTGCAAAGAGTTGGACATGACTGAAGTGGCTTGGCGTGCATGCATGCAGCAACTAATGCAGATTTCATGTCTTGGAAAATTTTTTGGAGAACATAGTTTTCTGACAGGGCCAATGTATCAAGTTAAAATCATTGTGTGTGTGTGCGTGTGTGTGTGTGTGTGTGTGCGCGTGCGCGCAATTAGTCATGTCCAACTCTTTGTAATCCCATGGACTGTAGCTTGTAGGCTCCTCTGTCCATGGAACTTTCTAGGCAAGAACACTGGAGTGGGTTGCCATTTCCTTCTCCAGGGGATCTTCCTGACCCAGGGATTGAACCTGCATCTCCTGCATTGATAGGCAGATTATTTACCACTAGCACTAAAAAGAGGATAGTTTTAAGGGTAATGGGTTCATGATCACTTGGGGAGGAGAGGAGTTTGGAGGCATCAAGTCTACTGGTTCAATAAAACACACTGGCTAAATTTCAGAGAAAACAGTCCAAGATGGGGTTCAAAGATAAAAGAGAAGAGTTTTCCACTGCATCAGTTCAGTTTCCTGCCTTCTACTCCATCTGCTGCTCCGGCTCGCATCCTTACTCGCTGGATCTTGCTGAGGGGTTCCTGGTCAATGCTTACCACTATCCTAGAAAATAGAGCAGATGAGGTCATAGCACCATCTGTAGGTCCCCAGCCAGTAAGACAGTTTGAGTTCTTTAATCTGATTCTCTGAGGCATTCTGAGGGGTCACGTGGTGAATAAGTCAAAATCCAGAGACAAATAGCTAACATCTATTGAGTGCTTATTCTGTGGCAACCACTTTAAACACAGTATTTCTTTTAGTCTCCATAGTAACCAAATGATGTTTTACAGTTGAAGAATTGAAAGTTTAGTCAGGAGAAGTCACTTGACTGAGATCACACACATGATGGCAAAGTAGTGAATCCAGGGTTAGGAGCCAGACAATTCAACTCCAAATCTTATGCTTTCAACCATCACCCTGGATGTCTTAATATATCATCTACGAAGAAATGGTATTACCCAACCGGTGATTCGGCTGAGGCTTGCTACATATTTGCAGGAAAGAGACTTTAGATAATGAATACTAAACATATTAGAGACACTATCTTCTTGAGAAATTTCATTTGCTAATTTACGGATTTTTATTTTTAAGAATTTGCTAAATCTACCCTTCCTCCAACCCCACATCCTCCGACTAGAAGGGTTTAGTGTTTTTTCCTTTCCGACTTTCTAAGGTAGGCTCTGTTAATGCACTATGTAAGGGACTGAGTGACATACCCAGCTACCATGTGGAGAGAGGTTGAACACTTTAGTAAGAAAGGAGCAAGATCCACTTTGGGGAAAAGGAAAATGTTCTCCTTGTTCTTCACCCATCCTTACCACATTGAAGAATTGTTGCTGTTCCTTGTTAGGATTGAGACAGGTATGCAGTGAAGTGAAAGGCGCTCAGTTGTGTCCCAACCCAGGGGTCCCAACCCAGGGATCGAGCCCAGGTCTCCTACATTGCAGGCAGATTCTTTACCAGCTGAGCCACAAGGCAAGCCCAAGATATGAGTTGGTAGCCTATTCCTTCTCCAATGGGTCTTACTGGCCCAGGAATCCAACCGGGGTCTCCTACATTGCAGGTGGATTCTTTACCAACTGAGCTATCAGGGAACAGATAGGTATAAATATTAATAGAATAGAATTTATCTTTTGCCACTAGACACCAATTAGCTTTATTTGCCAACATCTCATCAATGTGTTTCATGTTATAATACAGTTCCAGATTAACCAAGGAGGGGCAGGAAGAAAGAAAGAAACTTCAAACTGCTAACTCTCACTCTGCATCCATTTCTCTCCAAAAGAATGAATATGATATAAAATTATATTAAAAGATGTAACATTAAAATATATAGTACCCATATACAGACATGGTAATTTAGCAAGGATCAGCAGCTTAATATTAGATATGAACCCATGAAACAAAAAGTTTAATGAAATTTGCTCAGACTGTAAGAACCAGGATAATAATTCATTAGTAAAGTCTTAAAATTTTGGAGGAAAAACTGTTAGCACTTGAAGCAATAATAATGCAGCTCAGTGAAATTAGTAATTAAGGTAATTTGTAATACTAAGTAAAACAGTGACAAGTGATGATTTATATCTCTCTTTTATGATTTTTATTATTTCAGGATCAAGAATATAAACACAGTACTTTTGAATCTATAGACAATTCTTAATTATATATAACTGTTCATGAAATTTCAGGATCATTAAGGCCTTTGATTTTCCTTGGTTTAGCTGATCCTCTTTTCAGTGCTTAACACTCCCACCAGAAATCTGCATCACATAAATGTCACTGTCTGCAAAGATGGCTTTTGTAAGAGTTGGAGCTGAGAGAGAAAGGGAGGAAAGGAAGATAGGGAAATGAATGGCCTGAAGTGTTGAGAGGAGACTATAGGAGGGCAAGAGTGGAAGCAGGAAGACCAGTCAGCACGTTATTTCAATAATCAAGGCAAGAAGTGATGGAAGCTTAGACCAGGCTGGTAATTAGAACTTGGCTTTAAAAAAAGTGGTTGAGTATATTTTGAAGGGATTTCCTTGATAGCTCAGTTGGTAAAGAATCCACCTGTGCCGGGAGCCAGCACGGGAGATCCCACCCATGGCAAAGGTCATGAGGAAGAGACCTGATGGGCAAAGGCGGGTCAGGACTTGAAGGACTCCCTGACCCCACCCATGACAAAGTCATGTGGAAGAGGCCTATCAGATAAGGCAGATCAAGACTCAAGGGGTCCCTTAGATCTGCTCGAGCATCTACTCCTGAAACCAAAATCTGTCTGTTACACTACACTCTTCTGACATTAACAGGGGCTATCCCCGACCACCTTTCTTTGGAAAATAAACTTAGAGCTCCATTTAATAGTCTCCTGCATATAAAAGGAGTGTCTCAGCTCAAACCTCTCTGCTGGCAGTCTAGCTTGTGTGACAGGTTTATCCACACTCCTGCTACTATGCACATGATTGTTTACAACCTCTCAACCATAAACAGCACAGAGAGTTTGGAGTATTCTGAAAGTCTTAATTAGCATAGGGTTTTTCTAAAGATAAAAATCATGTTGGTGAAGGGTTTCATTGCTGAGTTAATGATTGCCACCAGGCCTCCATATCCTTAAGCACCTGGGAGTGTGTTAATCAATGTAATTGGAATGTAGAAAAAGAAATATAGTTGTTTTGATGCTAGCAATACTAGACTTTTGGGTTAATGAATTTTTCTCTTTGTTATAAATCACTGTACTCCTCTTTCTTTGTTATAAATCATTGTATCCTTGCTATGTAAGAATGTAACTTTATCACTATCTTAAGACTAAGCAGATCTTAAGGGAAAACAAGTTTTCTGACTGACTAACCTTTATCAATAGAAAGAAAGACAGGGCCATAAAATGTTAATCAGTCTTCAGACCAGAAGATATTGTAAACAAACGTAAGACCCTTTTAAGAACAAAGGTATGCAAAGAACACTCTGTCTTTAGATAAGGGTCAGAGCAGCTGACCTTGCATGACTCTGCTTCTTACATTTATCTCTATGTACAACTTAAAGTATAAAAGCTTCCCTGAAAAATAAAGAGATGGACCAGGACCAGTTCCACAAAAGCCTGGTTCCCCCGTGCAGTCTTTTCTTTCTTACTCTCCTTTTCATGCTAATTCCCATCTGGAGCACAGAGGTCCACCATGTTTACTTATTTGCCTGGGCTTCTCGGACCTGAACAGGAGGGCACCCTGTGTCTTCACTCCCTCGGGAGACCAGAAGGGCACCTGCGGCCTATGTAAACGGTGCAAGTCTCTTGTCTCAAGACTTTATTGACTTTCTGTGTAAACCAAGGAATATAAGCCTCTTTCTCTCCTCTATTCTCTTAACTGCAAAATCTTTCCTTATCTCTCTCTAAATCTATACATCTCTCTTGCCTCACCATCCACGCTTCGGATACGCTGGATCCCACTGGGGCTGGACCTCGGTACACCTGCAATGCAGGAGACCCTGGTTCAATTCCTGGGTTGGGAAGATGCACTGGAGAAGGGATAGGCTACCCACTCCAGTGTTCTTGGGCTTCCCTTGTGGCTCAGATGGTAAAGAATCCACCTGCAATGCAGGAGACCTGGGTTCGATCCCTGGGTTGGGAGGATCCCCTGGAGAAGGAAATGGCCACCCACTCCAGGATTCTAGCCTGGAGAATTCCATGGGTATTTTGAAGATGAGAGAAAGATAAAAATCAAAGGATAACTCCAGAGTTTGGGAGCTGATTGGGGAGAAAGATCAGGAGTACAGTTTTAAATATATAAAGCTTGAGATATTAGTAAAGTGTTGACTTGGCATTCCCAGGTCAAAATTTTTTTTGAGACAATTAGTTGCTTGGGCCAGTTGACAAGAGTGACATTGAGGCATAACCCCACCTCTTACTTGGCCTTTTCCTCAATAGTGTATATAATGCAGAACTGCCTCCTAAACATTATCTAAAATCCAGTCTCAAATCTAATTTCAAAATACACTCTACTCTCCGTATTCACAGTTTCATATTCAGGATTTTCAGTCTTCTCTGGGTTTGGTTGAATCTAAGAATAGGGAATCTGCAACACGGAAGGTCCTCTGGGGTATAGAATTTTATATAAGGTACTTGAGCATCCATGAATTTGGTATCTACCAGGGTCCTGGAACCAATTCCTCTGTCCTGCTCCGATCACTGCAGGACAACTATGTACCATTCCATTTAAACCTATTTTTGAATCTAGAGAAGTTTATTGCCACCCTCCTTCTCAATACATTTCACTGAAGTTATTTTCTCTTTCAATTTCTGCCTCTTTCCCCTTCCCTCTTGGGATGATGATATCATACCACCTTAATGGGAAAGCTTGGGGTCATCTGCATTTTTCAGTTTACTAGATCACTTTCTCACGATCCTTATTTCAACTTTCTCCAGTCTTAAATAATGAGCTTTATCTTATGCTCTAAGGCAATGGCATCCCACTCCAGTACTCTTGCCTGGAAAATCCCATGGACAGAGGAGCCTGGAAGGCTGCAGTCCATGGGGTCGCTGAGGGTTGGGCACAACTGAGCTACTTCACTTTTGCTTTTCACTTTCCTGCATTGGAGAAGGAAATGGCAATCCACTCCAGTGTTCTTGCCTGGAGAATCCCAGGGACGGGGGAGCCTGGTGGGCTGTCCTCTATGGGGTTGCACAGAGTCGGACACGACTGAAGCGACTTAGCAGCAGCAAGTGTAGTTCATCACTTGTATTTATTTTTCTTTAATCTTGTCTGTTTCCTTCACCAGACTCTGAGTTCTTTGCACAGAAATTGTAGTAGTTCTTTACAAATATTTATTGAAGTCAAGAATAAGTGAATGAATAGTTTCAAGCTACCTGGCCTTTCTGCCTTTCTGTATTTGGGCTTGCAGTCCTCTCTCTAGAATATTCTATCTCTCTTGGTCTTAAGGCCAAGACTAGATTGATTTTCATTAATGCTTGAGTAATTGTCTCTGTTATTTAGACCCACCTGTATTATTAAGCACCGACTTTTCATAAAATGTTGGTTGGAGAATTACATGATCTTCTATTTGTGACTTCTCCACTTTTGCTGCCTTCATCTCTAAGGGAAAATAATGATAACACCATGTTTTATAGCTTTCAAAGTCTTTTCAAGTATAGTACTTTGTTTTATCCTGACAAGAATGAGAGTTGGAAAAGGCATACCAGACCACCTGACCTGCCTCTTGAGAAACCTATAAGCAGGTCAGGAAGCAACAGTTAGAACTTGACATGGAACAACAGACTGGTTCCAAATAGGAAAAGGAGTACATCAAGGCTGTATATTGTCACCCTGCTTATTTAACTTCTATGCAGAGTACATCATGAGAAACGCTAGGCTGGAAGAAGCACAAGCTGGAATCAAGATTGCTGGGAGAAATATCAATAACCTCAGATATGCAGATGACACCACCCTTATGGTAGAAAGTGAAGAGGAACTAAAAAGCCTCTTGATGAAAGTGAAAGTGGAGAGTGAAAAAGTTGACTTAAAGCTCAACATTCAGAAAACGAAGATCATGGCATCTGGTCCAATCACTTCATGGGAAATAGATGGGGAAACAGTGGAAACAGTGTCAGACTTTATTTTTTGGGGGCTCCAAAATCACTGCAGATGGTGACTGCAGCCATGAAATTAAAAGACACTTGCTCCTTGGGAGAAAAGTTATGACCAACCTAGATAGCATATTCAAAAGCAGAGACATTACTTTGCCAACTAAGGTCCGTCTAGTCAAGGCTATGGTTTTTCCAGTGGTCGTGTATGGATGTGAGACTTGGACTGTGAACTAAGCTGAGTGCCAAAGAATTGATGCTTTTGAACTGTGGTGTTGGAGAAGACTCCTGAGAGTCCCTTGGACTGCAAGGAGATCAGCCCTGGGATTTCTTTGGAGGGAATGATGCTGAAGCTGAAACTCCAGTACTTTGGCCACCTCATGCGAAGAGATGACTTATTGGAAAATGATGCTGGGAGGGATTGGGGGCAGAAGGAGAAGGGGACGACAGAGGATGAGATGGCTGGATGGCATCACTGACTCAATGGATGTGAGTCTGAGTGAACTCCAGGAGTTGGTGATGGACAGGGAGGCCTGGCGTGCTGCCATTCATGGAGTTGCAAAGAGTCAGACACGACTGAGTGACTGAACTGAACTGAACCATAGGCATAGCTGAGCTACTCTCTCCTTTTATATCCCTTCAATTTGTTCTTTTGGATTTTCAATCCCAAAGTAGTTTGAAGGAAAAACCATGTCTGTTAAGTTTTACCATGCCACCTTTGAGAAGATAACTGCAAAGGGTGATATAGGGTTGTAGATAGGAAGCAGTAATTTTGTACAGTTTTTGAAGAGCTATTGTTTATCAAAGAGCCCTCATGACGTAACAGCTCACAATAAGTCCTCTATAAAGTTTAGTGTCCATATTTTCTCAAAACAATCTCTCCTTTTTGATCACAGATTAGTTTTTTCCCCCAAGTCATTCTACCCTTCCTTGGACTCTGTTGCTGCAGCTCCAGCATCAGTGAACCTGCCTAGCTTTCTGTGCCATTTGGCCAAGGACAGTGCTCCTGGGATCAGACGCAGTGGGTGAATCAGTTGTTCTTCTCAGCCACCTGTTTTACAACCTGGGGGGATAAAAAAAAAAAACAAAAAAACAAAACTCTATCTCTGTTTTACTCTGAGTTTGGGAGACTATTTCTGCAGTTTTTGTGACATAGCTCTAGGGCCTCAGAGGCTGTAGTTTCTCCATTGTAACAACAGAGGGCACCAATGCACCCTCTAAATTTAACTTTCTCCCAGATCATGTGAGTCATCAATAGCCTCCAGGACACTAAGATTTCAGACTTTTGGAGGTGAAGGAATTCCCTGTCATAGCTGGCTCACACCGACTTTCCAAAAAATATCTGCAGAATGAACCCTGCACCACATTATCCTCCTCCATCTGAAGGGCAGTAACCTTGACAGGAAAAGAAGTGTGATTCGGGTCCTTTAGATACCACAAGGGGACAGAATACATGGAGGAAATGTTTAGAGGTAGTGCCAAGAAACACAGTTAGTCATCTGTAGGAGCTTTGCAGTCCACCGAGAAGGAGTCATGATGAGAAAGGTTCTATTGGTCACTCTAAGTCCAAGTGTAGAATCATAAAAATAAGCAAATCTTATTGAGATCCCACCTACTGTGTGTCAAGTACTCCATGAGATAATCTACTTTTGTTATTTTATTTAATTATAGCATGGCAGATGGCTTTCCCTGCTGGCTCAGATGGTAAAGCAAGGCAGATATTCCATCCTGTCTTCAAATTAGCCAAAGAAACTATGTCTAAGAGAGTTCAGTTAGTTTACTTAGAGTTGCATAGACAATTAAATGGTAGATTGAAATTAAGTCTGACTCTGAAGCCAGGGTGTGGCCTCCAGACCCACAGGAAAAGCACCAGTCAAAGGCCCTGGCTCTGCCTCCTCCTAGAGCTGCTTCTGACATTAGAGAGGATGTGGGTATTGAAAAGATGGTAAATGTCATGACAGACCACCAAAATGGTCCACCTAGCCTAGCTGTAGAACAAGGCAATGAGAACAAAGTCTCTTGAAATATCGGAAGAAATGGGTTCTATTACAGGAATACTTGGGTGGCCCAAAGTTTATGATAATCATTGTTCCTTAGCTCAAGCTGCTATAACAAATTACTTGAGACTGGGTGGCTTAAATAACAATTTATATTCTCATGATTCTGGAAGCTGGAAGTCTGAGATCAGGATACCAGCATAGTCCGGTTCTTAATGAAACTCTCTTCTTGTTTTACAAACTTCCAACTTCTTGTTGTGCCCTCACACAATGGAGAGCAGAAGGAGAAGGTAAAACCATTTGGTGTCATTTCCAGGGCTCCAAAGAGCTCTGGTAACACAGTCGTTTATGTCTCAATGCAGCAAAGAATTCAGTGAGAGGCAAAGTGACAGATAAGAAGTGATTTATCAGAACAGGACGCTTGTAAAGCTTACAAGCAGACAGGCAAGAAATGCTTCGCCCCAAGAACTTACTGCACTACGGTTTCATAATGAAAGGAAAAGCAGGGATGGGGAGAACTTCTTGTTCATTCTTGAGTAGATGTCATGCTTCTCTCAGCAGCTTCTCCTCCAGGTTCCGCAGGGGAGTTTTTTTATCCCTACATGGACAAGTTAGGTCCACAAATTAGTGTTTTTCATGTGTTCAGAGAGCATATCCTATAGATCATTAACTTACTGAGCTCATTGGGCAGGATGTGGGTCTCACGCCACCATTGTTTTATTGCTTGGGGGCATGTCTCACGCTTCTGTTGCATGGTTTTGTTACTAAGCAAGCCTGCCTGGTTTTGCGGCTAAGCAAACTTGTTTTCTTGGATAATCTTTAATTTACAAGGGTCTCCCATATTTTTTCTACTTACAATCCCATAGGGAGAGTCACTATTTAATCACCTACTTTGTCCCTTTACTCTGTCCCTATCAAAAGCAAGCTTTCCTGCATTTCTTCTTAGTGAAAGTGAAGTCGCTCAGTCGTGTCCTGCTCTTTGCGACCCCATGGACTGTAGCCTATTAAGCTCCTCTGGCCATGGGCTTTTCCAGGCGAGAGTACTGGAGTGGTTTGCCATTTTCTTCTCCAGGGGATCTTCCGGACCCGAGGATCGAACCCAGGTCTCCTGCATCCCAGGTAAGCAGATGCTTTACCGTCTGAGCCACTAGGAAGCCCGCCCTCCCCAGGCCCGCCTCCTTCAGCCGACAGGATTGGCTCTTCCTCTATTTCCGGCTTCTGGGACCTCCCTCCCCACCCCGCCCCAGGAGGCGGTTTCCGGTGTCATGGCGGCGTGAGGTCCCGGCAGTCGGTGAGGCGGCTGCAGGCCCGTCCCTGCGGAGCCGCTGGTCCGGCGGGCGGGGATGTGACCGCAGGCCCTGCCGGCCTGCCCCGGGCGTCGAGTCAGCTCCGTGTCAGCCCCCTCAGTCCGCACCGATGGCGGGATCCGGCTGCGCGTGGGGCGCGGAGCCGCCGCGGTTTCTGGAAGCCTTCGGACGGCTGTGGCAGGTACAGAGCCGCCTGGGTAGCGGCTCCTCGGCCTCGGTGTATCGGGTGCGTTGCTGCGGCACACCCGGCTCGCCCCCAGGAGCGCTGAAGCAGTTCCTACCTCCAGGAACCACCGGGGCTGCGGCCTCGGCCGCCGAGTATGGTTTCCGCAAAGAGAGGGCGGCGCTGGAGCAGTTGCAGGGTCACAGGAACATCGGTAATTGCCGCTGTCTCCCTTCTTGTCTTGCCCAGGTCCCAGTTTTAGCGTGCTGTCTCTTTCAGCCTGGCGTTCCGTCTCCCGTATTTTAGGCTGGAGAAGTGGGGCTCGCCCTGTGCCCATCACCGGTACAAGGCCGTTTCCCATCCCCCTTTCACTCTGCAGTACGGGGAAGATGGTCTGCTTTGCTCGTAGTAGATGCTCAGTAAATTCTGTTTTGCTTCAGTTCTCACTAGAGAATGTTGCACAGAGAATTGTCTTCTCAAGTGAAAGGAGGTGTATCTTTGGTAAATTGTCATCTCTTGTACGGAAATTTTTGAATCTTTGCACACCAGTGAAAAATGGGAAATATTTCTTGTACTTGTGACGTCAATACTAATAACTCGTATAGGTTGTTCTTGATACATATTTGGTATGGATTTGGGAGAAATGACTCCTAAATTTTACATAGATGTTCGTATGGAAGTGTGAAAATTATACGTGTACACTTTATACTTTTAGCCAGGTAAGACCATGTTTCATCATTCAGATATTTAGAATGTAAGATATATAATGATTACTGGTGATTGATTTACAAAAACAGTTTTCATTCTTATTATACCAACGGAGAGCTTATAATTAGTTATGGCTTTATAAATGGTCTTACTTGCTGGCAAACATGATCCATATTTAATTTGAAGAGTGACCTCTTTAATACTGCCATTTAAAGAAGAATGTCTTAATACTAGTGTTGCTTTTTTTTCCCCCTTTTCTTTTTCAAGGGTTGCTAAATGGTGTATATAACCTGGCTATTTAGGAGGGAATTTTTTTGGCTTAAGGACTTGATGAATCTCTACAAGATTGTTAAAATGTCATCTTGACTATCTTAATCTTTTCTTTTAATATTAATAGAGTGCTATTCTGAATCAGGAAAGGATCTTCAGTTTTGATTTTGCATGTTGTGACATTTTGTTAAGAGTACTTAGTATTTGGATTTTTCTTCTGATCAGTTTTGCTTGGCACCCAAGTGCATATTCACCCATCACTGAGTGCTTGGGAAACACAGTTTGAATTATTATGTCATATCTAATATCTTTTAGTAGTAATCTGCTGCTGAAGGTCATCTCATTTTGTTAAAATAACCGAGTTGCCCAAAAATCTTACTCATGGTTGGAATAAATTCCAGTGGCTTGCTCATTAAAGTTATCCTTATCTAGACTACCCCCAATTTTTATCTACTTTAATAGTCACTTATTCTGAGTCTGGTTTTTAAAGTATTGTAATTAATTTCTTTTTTAGTGACTTTGTATGGAGTCTTCACAATCCACTTCTCTCCAAATGTGCCATCACGCTGTCTGTTGCTTGAACTCCTGGATGTCAGTGTTTCGGAATTGCTTTTATATTCCAGTCACCAGGGTTGTTCCATGTGGATGATACAGCATTGTGCCAGAGATGTTCTAGAGGCCCTTGCTTTTCTTCATCATGAGGGTTATGTCCACGCAGACCTCAAGCCACGTAACATATTGTGGAGTGCCGAGAATGAATGTTTTAAACTCATTGACTTTGGACTTAGCTTCAAAGAAGGCAATCAGGTAAGACATACTTTCTCTCCCCAGCCCCTCAGTGGTCTAAAACAAATATTTTTAAATAACAGAGGTGATTTAGTAGAGACTTAAGAGATATTTGGGGCTTCCCTGATGGCTCAGATGGTAAAGCATCTGCCTGCAATGCAGAAGACCCAGGTTCAATTCCTGGGTCAGGAAGATCCCCTGGAGAAGGGAATGGCTACCCACTTCAGTATTCTTGTCTGGAAAATTCCATGCACAGAGGCTGGCAGGCTACAGTCCATGGGGTTGCAAAAAGACGGACACGACTGAGCGTCTAACACACATGTTTGAGTCAGGTAGGAGAGAGCTAATACAAGAGGGCTCTGAAATTTTTAAAAGTACTTTACATAGAACACTATTTTTCTTTGAGTGTTTGGTTAATTGTTGAATTACTGTTACTGATGTTTTCATGTTGGGACTCTAATGGAAGAACTCACGTGATAGTTCTGGCAAATGGTCCATTTTCCATAGTTTATCTGCTCTTTGCAGAGTGTCCTTATTTTTCAGCAGTGCCTCACAGGCAAGAGAGTATCTAAAGAAATGAGCAGTTGTATGGAAAGTGTGCAGCTTGCCTTTGAGAACTATCCAGTTAATGAACCAAAGAATTATGATCGCCAAGGACTAAAAATTCTGCCATTCAGTGTGACATTGGCTTATCACACATTCTGAGAGGTAAATACACTGTAGAGATGGATGGAAGGTGGGCAGTTTTTGATTGGTTATAATACTTACTCATTTTCTTCAGGATGTAAAGTATATTCAGACAGACGGGTATCGGGCTCCGGAAGCAGAACTGCAGAATTGCTTGGCCCAGGCTGGCCTGCAGAGTGATACAGAATGTACCTCAGCTGTTGATCTGTGGAGCCTAGGAATCATTTTACTGGAAATGTTCTCAGGAATGAAATTGAAACATACAGTCAGATCTCAGGAATGGAAGGTAAACTGAACCAGTGTTTTGCTTTCAGGTCCTTAATCCCAGTGTAAGAGTACTCAGTTTATAATGATTTTCGTTGAGGACTCTGATTGCTTTATCTCCTCCATATTCCCCTTACTACCTTTAATGCTGCTTACTCCTCAGTCCCATAGCTACAGATGCGCTAGGGAGCATTGCATGCTCACTGTTTTTAGCTGAGGCCTGGCATGTTGTAAGTGCTTGATAAAGTGTTTGAATGAATGCCTTTTCCTGAGGAAGTAAAAGTGGTTTGTTCAGTAAAGTAATTGTATTACATTCTAAAATATTACTAATACAGTAGTACTCTGTGAGGATTGTTAGAATGGATATTAGTTATTTACACGTGAAAACCTGGGGGCACGAATATGTAAAACCACTAACTCAAGGTCATACAACTGGATGTTCTGGACCAAATTCTGCCCCTCGTAGTCAGAAGGCCAGTGTTCTGCCGACGGCTCCACGCTGCTTCCTGTTTGTGCTCTGTACATGAACTGTCCTGAGAAAGTGACTGCTGCTCATAACATTGTTTGCTTGAGAACATGGGTTCTAAGTTCCAACTGACATAGGAATTTACTTTTTGCGTATTTGTGAGTTAAGAATTAATTGCAGTATTTTTTCAAACATATTGAGGCTTGAATGTTGTGATGGTATCAGTCTCTTTTAGACTAGGTGTTTGAAAAGCAATATGGTGTTTAGGAATTAGATTTTGATATGAAGCAAGTATGTTTTTGAGCATATAATACTTAGTGTGTTGCTGTTATACAGAATTTTATTTCTCTTAAACCCCTAGTCATCTATATCTGTTGAAACAGTTCTTGGAAGGAATACTTTAATAGCCTAGTAGTTGTACCTTACTTTTGGCAAAAAAAAAAATGCTGCTATAATATGCTGTAAAACCAGTATCACTCTTTGTCATTGGTGCCTGCACACAGTCCAGTGTACTTTGGGGGTACTTTCTCTAGTGCTTTTACAGATAAACACATCAATTTCCTGCATTAGGTTTGACTCACTTTGAATTCTTTGGACTTTTTCTGAGAGCCAGTTAGAATTAGATCACATTCAGTGATCTAGTTAATTATTAACTTAGGCATTTAATTTTTTTTCTTTTTTGGTGAAATTTAGAGGCTGATGTGTATTAAAGCAGTCCTCACTATTTGCCCCCTAGATAAAAGTATCATTCTGTATTGTATCCCTTTCTGTGGAGGCACAATTACCAAATGTGAGCTTAGGCTCTGAAGTTAAATCTCTAGGGTTTATATCTTCCCTTCATCTTTAAGTTACTTATTTAGGTTTACTAAACTGTGGTTTACTTTCAGTAAAATGATGATAAGAGTGTTGAAATGATATCTAATTCTTAGCATAGTGTGTGGCCTGTGGTAAGTATTGCTATTTGGTGATGATAAATTGAGTATTTTTACTCATGTACACACTTCCATAGTACTCCTGGAGAAAATGTTATGTTCCACAAAGATTTAAGGTATGAATAATGTGACAGGTGCAGTTTTTAAATTCTGCCATGGTTTCTCCTTGATAGTTTATTTTATTCCATCTGGAAACCAATTGACTCATGATGAGGACACTCTGACTCACCTAGCGCACGTTTATTTTCTCAGTTTGCATTAAATTACATTTCTGTGTGGTTGCCTTGGTATTTTGTTTCTTTATTCATTCACCTAGTAAATGTTCACACAGTGTTAGATACTGAGAATAGAGAAAAAATTCCTCTTCTCTAGAAGTTTTATAATAATGTATGTAATCCCCTTCATTAAGATTATAAACTTTCAGAAGAGAGTGTTTTCTGTTGTATTTAACTTACCAAACTGTTCAGTGCTGTGTGCCTAGTACTCAACAAATAAGGACTGAACTGGATAACCAAAGAAGAACTTTTCTGTCTTTTTAGGCAAATAGTTCTGCTATTATTGATCACATATTTGCCAGTAAAGCAGTGGTGAATGCCGCAATTCCAGCCTATCACCTAAGAGACCTTATCAAAAGGTACATTACATGTACTTTAAACTTGCTTTTTTTCCTGAGTGGATTTATATTATTTTCTGGCTTGCTTAATCATGTAGAGGTTTTGCTTCCTCAGAATTAAAAACTTTAGATATTCTATACAGACTGGTTTCTGATAAGAAACAAAAGTGTTCTTTTTTTCATGGCAAGTACCAGGTATTAGGCTGTTACCGCTGTTCAGTGGAAGATAGATGATGAGTCACTGTATGTTGGGCCTTCTGTAACTCTGGCAGTTCTGTAAATGATGGAGAATAGGTGTTTAAAGAATCTTTACTAACTAAAGACCAAGTTTACTTTGGAATGCCAAAATAATATTTCATGTAAAGTAATTATATATTATACTTTAAATAATTACCATTGAAAACTTTGGGGACAGATAGAGTGTTTTGCCTTCACCTGTTTCCCTTAGTGGTAACATCTTAAAAATCTGAGTACCATGTCAAGACTAGGAAATTGATAGTACAGTCCATGGAACTCAGATCTCACCAGTTTTACGGGCACATATTTGTGTGTATGTGTGTATGTTTTACAAATTACAGTAGTTTTAAGTAGCTGCTAGTAGCTGATTGATACTAGATATTGCATGTTGCAGTTTACATTGAAAAGAGGCGTGTAAAATTACATCATAGATTCTAGGATAGAAGTCAAATTATATAATGGATTCTAAAGGAGATCAGCCCTGGGATTTCTTTGGAAGGAATGATGCTAAAGCTGAAACTCCAGTACTTTGGCCACCTCATGGCGAAGAGTTGACTCATTGGAAAAGACTGATGCTGGGAGGGATTGGGGGCAGGAGAGAAGGGGCCGACAGAAGATGAGATGGCTGGATGGCATCACTGACTCGATGGACGTGAGTCTGAGTGAACTCCGGGAGTTGGTGATGGACAGGGAGGCCTGGCGTGCTGCAATTCATGGGGTCGCAAAGAGTCGGACACGACTGAGCGACTGGACTGAACTGAAGATAGACTTAGAAGTCTAAGTTCTAGCATTGACTTTGTTATTTAGCTTGAGAGTTTTTTTGTTTTTAATGATAACTATTCTTTTTCTTTCTGCAACTAATACTAGATTTGGAAGCTATAAAAAATTGTGATGAGAAATTATAAGCTCATTTTCTAGTATTAGTGCTTTGCTCTATTTCTTTTCAGTATTTTCCTTCGTATTTTGATGTGTATGCATGCAAATTATTCAGACCTTTTTTTTGTTAGACTAAAACATAAATACTGAAAAAAAAATGTATAGCTTAGTGAATACTTAGGAATATTATTGTATCTACCATCTAGGTTGAGAAATAGAACTTTACCAGCTACTCTAGAAGTCCTCTGTGTACCCCATCCCAATTGCAAGCCCCTTCTTCCTCCCTAAAAGAACCACTGCCCTGATTTCATGGTTGTTACTTCCTTGTTTTTATTATAGTTAAGTGTGCATCCCTAAATACTATAGTTTAATGTTGCTCTTCTATTAAGAATCCCTTTTAACTTTCATTTTCTCTAAAAAGTCCCTTTCCATCTCCTGACCCCCTTTTCCCTTGTTTATTTGTTGAACAGCCTGGATTGCTGACTCAGTATAGTTGTCCACAGTCTGAATTTTACAGATGGTGCTATTGTAGTATAGTTTAACATATTGCCCTATTTTCTTTAAATTGGTAGTTGTATATATGGTACTGTGTTTTTTTAGGTTAGCACATAATGTGGCTATCTCCATTTGATGTGTTAATAGCTGTTAATACTCAATGCCTAGATCTATTACTTTGTTAGGAGTTGTAGAACAGTGATGTTCTTAGTCTCCTTGTTTAGTTAACTAAAGATGAAATAAATGCTTGGTTCACTTAATTAGCTTGTTTTCATAATGAATTGATTCCTTATCATCTTTCAAAGTGGATTATTTCCTTTTTGAAAGGTCAAAATATCATTATTAACTAATGAATCTAAATATATTTGGTATAGTTTAATCCATTGCAGTTCTTATCCTAATTGAAGCTGAAATTATCTCATCTTTGATGAATTTGAGGCTTTGCAGGTTAGCTTTGGCATACCTTTCTTTAATAGCTTCATCACTGTCTGGCATGAGAAGATGTTTCCAGTTCAAAGCGTACATTTCCTGCTCCAGACCTGGAAGTAGCCGTTTCTCCAAGAAGCCTGGTTTCTTTTAGTAGGAAGTAGTATTTCCCGCAGTCTGGGATGTGAGGCGATCTGGTTGTGACATCTGTCCTCCTGTGCAGCTAAACTGGCTGACTGGGCAGGTGTCTCCTCCCTCCTGCACAGTTCCATGTGCGGGCTTCCCGAAGGTGTGTGCTCGGTCGAAGTGGATGACCATCCCCGATAAAGGAGAACTGGTCTTTGGTCAAGGGTATATGAGTAGCTGCACTCTCTGCTACGGAGAAGGCAGTGGCACCCCACTCCAGTACTCTTGCCTGGAAAATCCCATGGACGGAGGAGCCTGGTAGGCTGCAGTCCATAGGGTCACTAAGAGTCGGACATGACTGAGAGACTTCACTTTCATGCATTGGAGAAGGAAATGGCAGCCCACTCCAGTGTTCTTGCCTGGAGAATCTCAGGGACGGTGGAGCCTGGTGGGCTGCCGTCGATGGGGTCACACAGAGTTGGACACGACTGAAGCGACTTAGCAGCAGCAGCAGCTCTCTGCTAGAACCTCCAAGTAAAAGGCACTCAATCGTGTCTGAGTCTTTGTGACTCCATGGACTATACAGTTCATGGAATTCTCCAGGCCAGAATACTGGAGTGGGTAGCCGTTCCCTTCTCCAGGGGATCTTCCAACCCAGGGATCGAACTCAGGTCTCCCACATTGCAGGTAGATTCTTTACCAGCTGAGCCACCAGGGAAGCCCAAACAAGCTCTCAAAACCACAGTCTGGGTATTAAGAATACTCATTGCTGTTGGGGTGATCATTGATTCTAGGCCTGTTAAGTGGGTGGAGTTCATACTGAGATTTCTCATTTAAATTCAATACCACAATGTTTTTACTTCTTCTGTTTTATATCTCTTTTCTTTTATGTCAAGAATTCTGCTTCTTAAGGACAAAGAGAATGTCAGATTAGAATATTTCATTATTACTCATTTGCTTTATTCCACATTACACTAAAACAGTCTCAATAATAGTGCTATAGTAAGATTACTGAAAACAGTTGCTTTTGCATATGCTCTTCCTATTCTCCCATTTGAAAAATAGTTATAACCGTGTTGTCAGATTATATGGCTATTACATGCTATGCACTGTTTATTTTTCAAACACTCTCATTTAGTCAGATTTGTGTGTAACTAGATATTTAATCTTCATCACTGGTCCTTGTATTCTTATCATTTTAGTGTACTGAAGCTTGTTCTTTTGATTGTAGGATTAATATCCTCTTGAGTTCTTGCTTGTTAATAATAGTTAAACTGTGTTATTAAACACTTGAAAGTCTGTTTATCTGAGTATAAAAATCCTTGGCAGACTTTTTTCTTGAGTGTTTTAAACATATTACAGTTGATCCTTGAACAGCATGGGTTTGAACTACGTGAGTCCATTTATACACAGATTTTGTTACTACATGATGTGCAGTTGGTTGACTCTGTGGTACAGAACTGTGGATACAGAGAAACTGTGGATATGGAGGGCCATATGTAAGTTAAATGGATTTTTAGCTGGGGAGAGGGTGTACTCCTAACCTGAAGTTGTTCAGGGGTCAACTGTAGTCCATTTTCTTCTAGCAGATAGTGTTGCTGTTGAAGGCAGAGTGCTGATGACACTTTGTTTTTAAGTAATTTGGTCTTTAGGTCTAAATGCTGTGAGGATTTCATGTTTTTGTTAAAAGTCTAGTGATTTTACCAGAATAATAGATTTTGATTGCTCTGGGTCTGAATTCTTAAGAAATATGTAGTTTTAGATCTTTTTGTTTGTTGTATGAAAGTATTCTTAAGTTAAAATTCTTAGTGTTTGTTCCATTACTTTGCTTTTTTTTCCCCTTCACTCCCATTCTATAGGCATTATTAATAGATTTTCTCTGACTATTCAGTATTATCACTCTCTTGAATAGTTTTTTATTTATTTTATTATTTCTTTTTGATCTAACAATTTTTTCTCCTTTTTGCCTTCTGTTTATCTTTAGGACATCATCTTTTGTTTTTATTCATCCTTACGTGACTTCCAGCTTAAGCTTAGTTTATGAAGTGATTCCTTTTATTCCTGTGTTTTGTTACCTGATTTTTGATATTTTCTAGTTTTGATTTATGTTACTCTCTAACACCTTGTATCTTTGTGAACAATGCCCTGGCCTCATCTTCAGATGGTTGGCCATAGTGCTCCTGGGTGTTGTGGTCATCCTAGTTTTGATTTATGTTACTCTCTAACACTCTGTATCTTTGTGAACAGTGCCCTGGCCTCATTTTCAGATGGTTGGCCATAGTGCTTCTGGGTGTTGTGGTAATCCTAGTTTTGATTTATGTTACTCTCTAACACCTTGTATCTTTGTGAACAAGGCCTTGGCCTTATTTTCAAATGGTTGGCTATAGGCTCCTGGGTGTTGTGGTCATGCCCTTCAGGCCTTTCTTGTGTGCATTTGTTGTCTGAGGGCAGGTTATGTTGCAGTCCTCTTTCCTGGTCTAATAACTTTGGTATAATACTTTGTATGTGGCTCATTTTTATGTGAACTTCATTTTCCTAAACCTAGGAAGGTGTAGCTTTTCTAACTATACATAGCTCCCTCTTCTGTTGTTTTGTGTAGTGGGTTTTTTTTTTTTTGCCTTGAGATCCTCTTGGCTGTTCCCTTTCCCTGCTTTTTCCTGATGTCTTTGTCTCTTTCTCAATTTTCATTTACCCCATCAATATGGGTTCTCATCCCAAGATTTCTTTTTTCTGTGGGACTCTGCCTTAGAAGGGAGCTTCAGCTGATTGGTTTTGAGAGATTCTAGTGTCTAGATTACTTCAGCCCCCTCAAATCTTACAGAGGACCCCTTGTATTCATTTGGAATGTATAACCCCTGGTTTAGTTTAAACAGCTTTTCTCAAATTGGTTTTTGTGCTTCCCAGTGAATACCTGTTTTGGGGGATTATTTTTTCTCTGGGTCATCAGATTAACTGTGGTTTCTCTCTGCTTCCGTCTACATAGATGCCCATGTGGTGCAAGTCTTACTGCTACTGATGGTTTCTCCCTAGCCACTCGGATTTTGTTGTCTAGTGAGGCTACTTACTTTTGTTAGAGATGTTGTCCATAGATTTTTTTTAATTTTGCTATCAAGTTGCTTTATTATTAGGAGGCTTTAACAAGACAAAAGTCATCTCACCTCTGTTTTTTTAATTCAATTACCATAAATCTATGTCCAGCTCTTTTTCAGTTAGTGTTACAAAATGTGGATCATTTTCCTATGTTGTGTTTATTAATCAAAAACATTTTAAATTAAAATATAGTATTATGTCTTAGGTGTATATAATAATTTATTAAACTGTTTACTCATAAATGGCATTAATATTTTTTGTAGTTGAATGATTCAGAAAGTCATGCTAATATAATTAATGTTGTGGTGAATATTTAGATGTTTTTGTTTTCTTTACTGGTTATACTTTCAAAAGATTTGATGTAAACTTACATATTTTTGTGTTTTAGCATGCTTCATGATGATCCAAGCAGAAGAATTCCTGCTGAAATGGCATTGTGCAGCCCATTCTTTAGCATTCCTTTTGGTAAGTTGTACACATCTTTATTTTTTCTTGGTTATTTTATAATCAAATAAGATATCAGAACTAATTTATATTCCCAAGCTCCTTTTCCTAATATTCATCAGTTTATTCGAAGGAGTTTGCATTTAACCATGTTGTAATGAATTTAACAGCCCCTCATATTGAAGATTTGGTGATGCTTCCTACGCCAGTGCTAAGACTGCTGAATGTGCTGGATGATGATTATCTTGAGAATGAAGAAGAATATGAAGGTCAGGACTTTCTAAATTTTATTTTAATGTGTCTTTCCTGTGTAGAATAGACATACCATTTCATAGCATTCTCGTATTTTGCTAGTTTATATAGTGAGGATATGGAACTATGTGGTCTCTAAAGGACACTTACTTTTGACTCCCGCTGTATATTTAATATGTCCCCGACCAATTTCCTATGAGAACGCTCTAAGCCCCAATGTGATAGAGTTGGAGACTTTAGGAGGTAATAGGATTAGATTAGGTCATGAAGCTGGAGCCCTTCTGATGGAACTAGCGGCCTTTAAAACAGAAGAGACAGAAGAGCAGTCTTTCTCTTTCTTCTCTTTCTGTCTCTGCAAATGTGAGTATACAGCAGGAAGGCAGCTGTCTACACCCAGGCACCAAATCTGCCTGCACCTTGATGTTTGAATTCCAGCCTTCAGAACTATGAGAAACAAATGATTGTTGTTTAAGCCACTTAGTGTGTGGCGTTTTGTTACAGTAGTCCCAGCAGACTTGAATAATTCCTAAGGTCCTTTCAACTCTTTTACATCTGATAAACCTTTACTAAATAAATAAAGATTATCTTTCCCAGCAACTTCTTTCTGTCTGTGCTAATCCTGCCCTACACTTTCACTTCTTTTTAGCTCTTATTTATTTGTTTTGCTTTTAACAGTTCATTCACTCAAAACATATTTACTGAGTATGCACTTGCCACTGTGGATTTATTTCCTGTCTTTAGTGTAATAGGGGAGACAGTTATATAAATAATTACAAGTGTATAAATGATTACTTCTGTAAATCTGAAGGTTACAGTAAAGTATTGAGGCAGAGAGGAGGGCTGTTTAACTCAGTCTGACATATAATATATGAGTTCTGTTAGTAATTTAAGTTACTTGACTAAAAGTTGAGGGGTTGAGCTAAAAGTAGCTCAGAGACACTGAGATGAGAGAAAATGTGGCATATTCAGAGAACAGCAAGTTGTTCGGGATGACTGTCTTTTAGGATATTTAACAGTTAGTCAAAGCTAAAAAGGTAGCCAGAATACAGGTATCTAATAGACTTGTTTGTTATGTTTAAGAATTTGGACTTTAATCCCAGAGATAGGAACACTGGAATATAAATTACACAGAAGAACTTTGTATCAGGGGTAGAATAGTTCCTGGCTTCTGATAAGTATTCAATAAATATTTGTCCATTGTAAAATGCAATAAAGAGCTGTTAAAATTTAAACTAGGTGAGTATTATAGTCAAACTTGGGTTTAATAAGAGCATTGTGGAAGCAGAGTGGTGAATGGACTAAAAAGCAGGACCAAACTTAGAAATATCAAATGTGTGCATGTTAAGTCACTTCAGTCTGACTCTTTGCAACTCTGTGGACTGCAGCCCTCCAGGCTCCTCTGTTCATGGGATTCTCCAGGCAAGAATACTGGAGTGGGTTGCCATTTCCTCTTCCAGGGGAGCTTCCTGAGCCAGGGATTGAAGCCAGGTCTCCTAGGTCTTCTGTGTCTCCTGCATTGGCAGGTTCGTTCTTACCACTCCCCCCATTTGGGAATTTCAGAAATATCAGTTGCTTAGTACTGAGCATTTTCTTTGTGGGAAATTAAACCGTTACTGATGGAGCTAGTTGTACCCCACTCTTGCTTATAAGAGTAAGTCATTTTATGTTCCTCAGCTTTATATAGTTACCTAACAAGTGAAACAAACCTAATTTCTTTGAATCTGTGACAGATGTAGGAATCTCCAATCTATACTTTTTAGGATGCCTTTTTATCTGAAAGAATAGTCTTACCCTCGTTATTGTTTTGGAATTCCAGGTGGCTCAGTTGTAAAGAATCCGCCTGCAGTGTAGGAGTGAAGTGAAAGTCACTCAGTCATGTCTGACTCTTTGTGACCCCATGGACTATACAGTCCATGGAATTCTCCAGGTCAGAATACTGGAGTGGGTGATATGAAGTGAAGTCACTCAGTCGTGTCTGACTCTTTGTGACCCCATGGACTGTAGCCTACCAGGCTCCTCCATCCATGGGATTTTCCAGGCAAGAATACTGGAGTGGGTAGCCTTTGCCTTCTCCAGGGGATCTTCCCACCCTTGGGATCAAGCCCAGGTCTCCCGCATTGCAGGCAGATTCTTTACCAGCTGAGCCACAAGGGAAGCCCAAAAAGGGGTCACTGTGGCTGCATGGGCCAGGAAATGAACCTGGGCCTCCCTCATGGCAGGCGAGAATTCTACCACTGAACCACCCATGCGCAATTCAGGAAATGTGGGTTCAGTTCCTACGCTGGGAAGATTCCCTGGAGGAGGAAATGGCAACTCACTCCAGTATTCTTGCCTGGGAAGTCCCATGGACAGAGGAGCCTGACGGGCTGCAGTCCATGGGGTTGCGAAAGAGTTGGATACAGGACTTCCCTGGTGGCTCAGATGGTAAAGCGTCTGTCTACAATGCGGGAAACCTGGGTTTGATCCCTGGATCGGGAAGATTCCCTGGAGAAGCAAACGGCAATCCACTCCAGTACTCTTGCTTAGAAAATCCCATGGAGGGAGGAGCTTGGTGCAGGCTACTGTCCATGGGGTAGCAAAGAGTTGGGCATGACTGAGCGACTTCCCTTCTAGCAATTAAACAACAGCATTTTTTAATTAGGTCATTATGGTACAGTAGTTCTAAATAATCTCTTGACATCTATTTCAAATTATTACTTAAGCCTTTTAAGTCTACCTGCTGTATTTAATTCTGTCTCCTCCTCATAATTTTGATAGCTATAAAATTCAAGCGTGAACTTCCTTGAGTAAACCTTAGGGTAGTCTGTATCTGTTCTTTCCTGTGTATCTTGCTGTGTAACACCATTTTTTTCTACTTCTAAATACATTAAGCATTTAAATGCTGAAATGTTAAACATTTAATGGCATTTAAACATTTAAATGCGTAAATGCTATTAAGTTTTACTGTTTAAGAGTCTTACATGAACTAAAGTGCAACAGACTTTTTAGTAGCATTAAACACCTTTGTCAGTTCTGATTAGCAAGGTCACCTTCAGATTACACTAGTTTTAGGTAAGCTTGCCTTGCTCGAAATCATGTGTGAGGACAGCTGTCTTGTAATCTTTTTTTTTTTTTTTGTCTTGTAATCTTGATGGCAGTGGGGAAGAAGTTAGATTCGAACCTTCCACTGAGACCAAAATGAATTGCAAGTTTTGTATATGTTAGAGTATTAAAACAAGGAAGTAGGGAGAGTGTAAGGAGGGAAGGAAAAAGGGCAGGCAGGCAGGAGAGAGTAAAGGAAAAAAATTTAGCTAAAAAACCATAGGAGATTAAAATATATATGTTCTTGGAGTTGAGAAGGCACAGTGTGCACCAGTGTGCACATAATTGAAAATAATGATTCAGCAAATTTTACCGTGACGTAAACCACCATAGACAAAATATTTACAGTTCTTACCACAGAAAGAACCCCTATAAGGCAAGCCAATAGATGGTGGGTAAAGGATACAAACAATTTATATGAAAGGATGTACAATATATCTCACACACATATTTCATTCTCAATTGTTGAAATATTAATACTATACTCTGATATCTTACAGTGAAGATGTGGGTAAGGTATAGGAAAACATTCTCATATGTCACTGGAGAGAGTTTAAGTTGGTGAACCTATATGAAAAGCAGATTGGTAACTCTAGCAGTTACAAATTGATATTAATTTTGACCTAGCAGTTCCATTTCCAAAAAGTTAATTTAGAAGTACACAAGTGAAATGAGATGTATATACAAGTTTATCTATTACAGTATTATTTATAATGGCAAGCAGTTTGGGGATAGTTTAATTGTTCATCAGTAGGACACATTAGAGTCTTTTATAGAATGAAATATTAAATCAGCATAAAAATAAATGAGAAAATTTTGTGTAATGATATTGAAAGGTCTAAAAATGTACTTTTAAAAAAGATTGGAACTTTTTATTCAAAGCGTATATGATTATATTTGCTTGTATAAACTTACAAAGTTCATGGAAGGTTACGGAAGAAACTAATAATGCTTACTGTCTTCAGGGAGGGGAACAGAATGACATTTTGGAAAGTTGCAAGACGACTTTTCTTTTGGATTTCAAATTATTTGAATGTATTAACCAAAACATTTAAAATATAAAAAAAATTATTAAATGCATTACATTTATATTATTCTTAACTTAAGCATAATTTTAAAAGTTACAGAAAATGATTTCATTACCTAGTTATGGATTCTTGAATTTAAAATCTGAAAATAATGAATGCTCGCAAATTACATGAAAGTGATTTTCCTTATTTATTAATAACCAGATGTTGTAGAAGATGTAAAAGAAGAATGTCAAAAATATGGACCAGTGGTGTCTCTGCTTGTTCCAAAAGAAAATCCTGGCAGAGGACAAGTAAGTGAATATTTTTCATAATTTGAAAAGGATTCAGTGGTTATTAAAATCCTGTACAAAATGTTTTAATTTTAAAGAAAGATACACACAAAATGTTGCAAGGAATTATGAATTTGCATTATCACGGTTTTTACTTCTTTGTACTTCTTTCTTTTTCCAAAAGTTCTATAATATGCATGTACTTTTTATCACTTAAAAAAAACTTTTTTAAGTGTTAATCTACTTTTTAAGCCATTGAATACAGCCAGCTGAATCATATGCTAATTTAGGTCAGGGTCAGCTACAGAAATATTTGGCCCAGTTTTTCCTAATTAAGTACAGTAGGAAAACCAT
The DNA here is from genome assembly GCF_016772045.2 of Ovis aries. Lineage (NCBI taxonomy): Eukaryota > Metazoa > Chordata > Mammalia > Artiodactyla > Bovidae > Ovis > Ovis aries. Next base: position 114,034,994 of record NC_056054.1, read on the forward strand.
TTAGGTTAGGTTCTGATTGTAATAGAATTATCAGTGATAATTTAACCAAGGAAAATATACTGGACTGAGGATCCTGAAAGCTGAGTTCAAGTTTCAACTTGGCTTGTTTTGTGAGGAACCATAGTTTTTTCATCTATAGAATGTATAGGCTAAAAGTATGATCAGGGTTTCTGAAGAAAATTCTGATCCTAAATTAAGTCTTCTTTTTATCTGTAGGTTTTTTTTTTCCCCCCAGAAAATAGAATATTGTTTTATTCTGTTTCTTAATCTTAACATCACTGGCATTTGAGCTGGGTAGTCCTTTGTTTGGGGAGATATCATGTACATTATAGGATGTGTAACGTCATCTTTGGCCTCTGCTCACTGGATTAGCTTCTTTCCACCATCCTTCTCAGCTGTGACACCAGAAATGTCTCTAGACAGTGCCAAATGTCCCTGGGTGCAGTCACCTCTGGTTGTGGATTTTGTCTTTCACGGTTAAATATTAGGAAAATTCTTGGCAACTGAAAAGAAGTGAAAGAAATTTCACTCTCATCTTAGTGAAAAGTCATTATTGCCAGTCTAGTGATAACAGCATTTACCTCATTCAGTGTCTGGAGCATACTAGTAACTGCTGTTTGTTTATTCAACCAGTATTTATTGAGCATAACAGGTAGGATACAACAGTGAACGAAGCAGACAAAAGAATGTATAATGATAAGTGCTATGGAGAAAAGGAGATTGGAGAAGAGATATAAAGAGTGCTGTGGAGGGGTGGATGGCAGTTTTAAATAAGCAGGTGAGGAAGAACATAATGGATTACACTTGAGTCAAAATTTGAAGGCGGTAAGGAAGAGAATTCTAGCAAAAAGAACAGCAAATTTCAAGGCCCTGAGTATTCCTGGTAGGTTTGAGGAGGACAGTGTGACTATGCAAAATGAGAAGAATGGAGAATAATGGGAGATTAGATCAAGGAAGTATGGAAGTATAGGATAGATCAAGGAATGAGAAGGAAAGGTATTGGAAGGTTTTGAATTAAGAATGAACATGGTCTGACTCAATCTGAGTGGCAAAATAGAGAAACAGGAAAAGTCTTTTCAGGGAGAAAGTGTCCATCTTGTAGCCTACTAGGCTCCTCCGTCCATGGAATTTCCCAGGCAAGAATACTGGAGTGGGTTGCCATTTCCTTCTCCAGGAGATCTTGCCAACCTACAGATTGAACCCAGGTCATGAAAAAAAAAAGTTTGACCAAAAAGAGTAACAGCAACGTGGTACAGCTGAAGCGTGCTGGCCTGTAACCGAAGGTTGATGGACCGAAACCATCCTCTGCTGTCAGTGTAGCTTTGGGCTTCCCCAGTGGCTCAGCTGGTAAAGAATCCGCCTGCAGTGCACGGGACCTGGGTTCCATCCCTCGGTTGGTAAGATCCCCTGGAGAAGAGAATGACTACCCACTCCAGTATTCTGGACTGGAGAATTCACCCCTACACATTCCATGGGGTGGCAAAGAGTTCAGCATGGCTGAGCAATTTTCACTTTCTTGAGCAAAAAGACACTGGCTTTATCAGTGCCGAAGAATTGATGCTTTTGAACTATGGTGTTGGAGAAGACTCTTGAGAGTCCGTTGGAGTTGGACTGCAAGGACATCCAACCAGTCCATCCTAAAGGAAATCAGTCCTGAATATTCCTTGTAAGGACTGGTGCTGAAAGTGCAACTCCCAATATTTTGGCCACCTGATGTAAACAACTGACTCATTGGAAAAGACCCTGATGCTGGGAAAGATTGAAGGCAGGAGGAGAAGGGGACGACAGAGGATGAGATGGTTGGATGGCCTCATTGACTTGATTGACATGAGTTTGAGTGAGCTCAGGGAGTTGGTGATGAACAGGGAGGCCTGGTGAGCTGCAGTCAATGGGGTCACAGAGTTGGACACGACTGAGCAACTGAACTGAACTGACACGACTGAGTGAAAGAAATAAGCTTATCAACAAAAGAAATAAGCTGCTAAGTGGAGAGTGAATGCAACTTTTGATAAATTCTTAAAATCACAGATTTAACTTCTTTCATTTATTGAAGATGTTGCCTAGTTGATAAAGTCAGCATGAATTTTTCAGTTCAAACATGTTTATTTTTCAAGGAATATTCAAAAAATACTGGAAAATAGATTATGGGATGCTTCTTACAATTATAAACAGTCAAGATTACAGTCATAGAACTCTAATGTAATTAATTATATAATAAGTTATACAATGTGTTTCCTCTGTATTTAGTTTACAGTGATATAATGTGTAAAACTGTAGGTTATCTATGAAGCAAGGAGTAAGATAGGAAGCATTGTATTTCTTCTATAAGTGCATGTCTACTCATTTATTGAGCTTTGGTCAGTAGATTTTGGAGTAATTACTAATCAATTTAAAAAATCAGAGCTTCATATTCTCATTGGACATCATCTAATCTTCCTTTTATATTTAATGAAGAAGTATTTATTGCTGGAAACTATAGCTAAACACATTGGTTTTTGGAAGAAAAGGAGATATAAAATATCAAAGATATCGAAGATGAGTAAAATGAGCATCAGTTTTTAGCGCTGGATGGTCTCAAACTTTGTCTTTAAGAGTAATGCATGGCTTAAAATGTCATAGAATGGAAGAGGCAGAGTCAGTTCTACATGTACATTTTACAGTATTAATGAATTCAGAAAATCCCATTGTAGGCCAAAATATCCTAGGTCTAATTGTCACGCTTCATCCTTAGCAAAAATATTTGCATGACCAGTCATAGGCAAGGCATGAAACTTTGTTTACCAATGCAGGCACAGTCCATTAAAAAAGAAAAAGTATTGGATTTAAAGTTGTTTCTTTTTATATCCTGGAAATTTTTATGCCATTTGGAAATACTTTGATTTTTCAGCTAGGAAAAGGGCTCCTAAGAGAGGGGAAATGAAAAGGAATAACCTGCCTGAACGTATAGGTAGATCCAATTTTAGGAAAAGGTACAAATGAAAGTTAAGAATCTGGAGATTGATGTCTGTCTGCTTGCCTCCACTGTGAAAGTCTCTGAGTGTCCTAGGATGCTCACACCTCAGTTTGAAGAATATTGATGTAACAAAGGAGGCATCCAACTGAGGTGGGAGAGGCAGTTCTTTTCCTGGTTCACATACTTACACAGTAACTGAGGAACAGTCATTTCACTTGCTTGTAACTTTTGCTTTAGATTGTCAAAATAAATTAAATTAGACTAATAAAGTTAGGTATTTCAGCTACCTAGGAAGGGAAATTACCTACTTTTAAATTTCTTCCTTACTTAGTTATGACACATGCGCACGCGCACGCGCGCGCACACACACACACACACACACACACGAAGTTGGAGAAGCACTGTTCTGAAACAGTTTTGATGAAAAGGAAGTTACTTTGTTTTCTCTATTCTCTTACAGGTCTTTGTTGAGTATGCCAATGCTGGTGATTCCAAAGCTGCTCAGAAATTACTGACTGGAAGGATGTTTGATGGAAAGTTTGTTGTGGCTACATTTTACCCACTGAGTGCCTACAAGAGGGGATATCTGTATCAAACTTTGCTTTAATCAGTAACCTGAGGACTGTTTTCTGTTTCTCCTCTTCCATCTCCTGGGTTATTCTACATCTGAATGCAGGAGTACCCCTCCCCCCCTTACCATTTTAAGGGAATACTTTGTATATTTATTCAGTCCTGCTAATGTGCAGCCATTGCTCAAGCAGTGACTGCATTGCAGACACTGGGCACTGCGTAGGACAAGCCCTCTTAGCTATACATTGAGGGCTTGTAGAGCATCCATGTGGGCATCTTTTACTTGTGCAGTAGGGCAAGTGCTGCTCTTCAGTATGTAACTTAAAAAGATACTAACTATTTCATGTGATCACGAGGCAGGGATGAATACTATCCTGTCATAGGAATATTAACAAATTCGTTAGCGTTGGTGACATCACTTACAGGTTATCCCTTCATGTTGTTAGATGGTTCTTCCTTATTGATATCTGTAGTTGGCACTGGATGCTCTCAGTAATTTAAAGTAATTGTCAAGCAGCAGTTCCCTACTGTGTTCTTCACACTGAGTTATGATTTTTTTTAAAGGAGTACTGTAGTACTGAATATTCCTTTAAAGAAACTGCGGTGAGCCTATCTATATATTTTTTTTTAATTAAGGCTTTTAAAATAGAAAGCTGATGCTTGATCTTGCACAATTTTTATGTCTAGTACGTATGCTCGAGTGAGTGTGCAGGTATGAAAGGTTAGAGAATATTTGAGTAGCATTCTTTATAGTGTGAATCTTGTGGGTTAATACAGTCTATGCCCATCTCTTCCCTACCTGTTCAATGTCTATAATATTTAGGATACAGGTTTTTTGGGAGTTGGTGTGTCTGAAAGAATGAAATGAGAAAATAGTCCATTCCTGAGAGGCCCAGAACATACAAGTCTAGACTGGATTACATTGAAACTCTCTTAAAGTGAGAAAACTCTTGTAAGAGTTTTGGTACACATAGATTGCCCCATCTTTCAGGGTCTGATTTCAACCCTGCATTAGCTCATCTGTTTTGTACTGACTCTTCTAGGATCATTGTAAGATTTCTCAAGATACAGTTCTGCCTACTATGATGGAAAATTTATGTTGGTTAAAAAGAAAGAATTAGTTGTTCAGTGAAGGGAAAAGAAAAAAAAATAGGTGAAGAGTGCATAATCAAGGATTCTTTATTTCTTCCTTTTTCTCTCATCTCCCTCCCATACCTTCTTTTCCTCTTCCCTCATTCTTTACCTCTATCCTTAGCTGAAGAGAAGTTAGAGGAAAGCATCCTAGCTGGTCAGGTGGTCTGACTTTTGATTGCAAGGAAGTTAAGAAAGGTGTAGCTATAATAAGGTGGAAGTAGAAAGAATGAAAAACTCATGAAGAATTCTTAAAAAAATTCATAGCAATCTAACGTGACCCCAGATAGAGGCTACTAGTATTCATGAGTTCATGGGCACAGATTGATTACAGGGTTTTAGGAATCATAATTATGGATTCCTCTCACTTTACAGTAGATTGTCTTCAGAGGTTTAATCTTAGGAAATCTTTATAAAGCACTGATTATACAAAACAGTTATATACAGGTTATGAATTTTTTGTTTTCTTAACTAAATGAAAAATTTATTTATTTATTTATTTTCCTAAGGAAAACACTTTTATATCTTTCCCTGCTGGAAGGCTCCTCATATAGTTTTTCCCTGTGGGTGCCATGCAGGTTATTGAGAGCCCAATTAAGAATTTATGTCTTAGAGGATGAATTATTTTACCCTTTTCACACAGTTACTATTTGATATTTTAGTTAATCATAGTTAAACCTAATTCTTCAGAACTCTCTTTAATATTTATTATGAAGCCAAATTTGGTATAAGGAGGATAAATAATGAATTGCCAAAAGACCTTGTGGCCTGGTGCCCAAGGGAAGATTGTATAAGTAACTTCTAATATGTGCCCTTAGGAGGAAGAGCTACTCTTTTTCATTTTGGCCCTTTCAGAGGTTTATTAGCTGGTTTGGTTTCAGGTGAAAATTCAAGAGAGTATTATGGAGACCTAAGCTTTCCTAAAACATAAATGTTTGTATGGGTAGCAGCTTCTGTGTTGATTAAAAACACCAGGTCCTTCCATACAAACTGATGAACACAGTGCAAATGAGTTCTTTTTAAGGGCAAGTATTTTAGGTTAGCACATAGACCTTTCTCATTTCCCTTCCCCACCACCACCAAAAATAAAAGTCCTTACAAATAAACTGCAGGTAGGCTTCTGAGCTTAATGATGCAGTGTGCTGCTAACATCTCGATGCTGAATTTCACAGCATTCTTTGATCGTCTTATTGTTGATGTATTCATCATGAGTATATGTAGTGTTTAACACTGTAGAATTTTATTACAGAAGATGCTAACTAGATTTTAAGTGTGCTGAGGGAATAACTGATGAGCCTAAGTAATCATGCATTGAATTAAATGTTTTATATTTAAGCCACAAAATTGAAAAAAGATGCTTCCTTTGATTTAAGTTATTTTATAGCTCTTAGCCCATTACTACCAAAGATGACATTTGCAGATTTTTCTCCCTCTTCTAATATTATAAGAAGTTTAATCTTGCTAACTTTTTTAAACCTGAACCAAATATTAAAAGATGCAGTTTTCATCATCCTTTAGGATGAAATATGTACACAGAGATTTTGATTTCTTGAAGTTTTAAAAACAAATTTTCTTTTGGAGAGGAAGGGTAAACATACTAAGGTTCATGTTCACTTAACCCCTACCAGTTTGGGAAAAATTTTATCTCAGGTAATTTTTCTTTCCCTAAATTAATATCTGTGCTTCCTTCCCTCTTGCCTTCAAGTTTCTTCTTTATTGTCCCATGATGTTGTCCTAGTACATTTTTGTCCCAGAAAAGGCATGTAAATTGATTGTTCTGTAGGAAATCTTTGGTTCTTTGGAAACATATTTGGAGGAGGTGGCTAGTTGGCCACTTTCGAAACTTTAATGCTGTATTTAGAGAAGAATAAATGGGGTTGGATGCCTCAGTAAAAGATAGCACTAGCTAAAAGAAACTATTTGCTGCATTTTAAAGGCATAATAACAAAATGAGCCTCTTGCAATAAGAGATTGAATGCATTTATTATTACTGTATATCTTCCCTGTTTTGTGGCCATCAGTATAGCACATCTCTAGAAAAAAAAATTCTCTGCTATGCCTCGAGCCATTGCTATGGCTGCTTTTAGAGCAAAACCACAGATACAGTTTTTCTCATCCTTCTCCGTGTTTTCATTGAAACAGGTATTGCCTTCTTTTTAAAGGTACTCTGGCTGCTAAATAAGAGTGCTGAGCTATGTTAAATTAACCTTTAAAAAAAATTCTCTTCTAAAATCATATTACTTATACTTAAATTTTAATCTTTGAGCAAATTTATTATAAGGAATGCTGCCAGAAAGAGTGCTGCCGTGTAAAGGAAGTTGAAGAGAAACTATGGGCTAAGGTTTGTTTCTGTCTTAGTTCACTGGGCTTCACCCTGGTAAGGAAGTCAGTTATCTTTCTGGAATAAATTATAGTCAGAGTTACAATACTCAGATGCTGTGTTTTGACTCATTTGAGTTATTTCTCAAATGCAGGTAGCTGACATTTTGGCATCGTTTTCTTAGGCTTTTATCCTAACTGTATAAAATTAGGCCTAGCTTACATAATTTCTGCCATTAGTTATACTTGGCAGCGTGGCATTTTATTTTTTATAATTTAATGAGAATCAGCACCATAGTAGCTGATGGTAATTATAGTGACATAGTTACTGGGTGAGGGGGTGGGGGAGACACTCAGTAACCACATGTTTTACCTGGACTTTCATGCAAGGGTACGTGCTAGGTGGCTTTATTCAGATTAGGGTACAGATGGAATCTCATCATGACTTTTAGTCTGGTGGATGTGTAGACAGTCAAAGACGTAAGCAAGTGCCTTGTGTTTCCTGGAAAATTTTAAAACTCATTTGGGTGAAACCTTCTCAGATGATAGTAGTTACTGCTCCTTTGCCTTTTCCTTGGAATAGCTTTTAGTTTGAGTCATATAGTATAAAACTTCAACATTTCCTTGGTTTGCCTTTTTTTTTTTAATATGTGTAAAACTGTTCATATTTGTTTTCCCCCCCCCAGTATTACATATAATGGAAAGCCAGAGTTGTCTAGCAGAATCTAATTCTTCTTGGATGTGGTTCCATTTTTAATATTACGTTCCTTCTTCAAAACTTACTACTCTAGCTCTCTGATAAAATTTATTTCTTGTTAATTGTGATCACAGTACAGACCAAACTTTGGTCACAGCTCAAAAGAATTTCCATTTCTTAAGGTGCTCAATAAATCACCTTTACTTTTGAGATGTTAGCCTTTTCAGGTTAGTATCACTTTCTAGCTTTCTCAGTAAATAAAAGCATGTTGAATCTCTGTGAAATGGAATTCATCTGAGCCTCTTGTGGTTTATTTGGTTAAGTTACATTTCCTTAGTGATAGAGGAGTATGATTTTTTTAGTTTTTGAAGTACCCAAAATTTTAGAGATTTTGTTGTTTTGTTTTAGGTTAGCGTCTTCTCTGACACCACAGGATATATCGTGTTTGTTATTCAGTGTTTTTCACTGCTTTTTAAATTCACACAGTGAATGACCAGTAGATTAACACAGTGACATGTGATTGACAAGCACTTAGGGACATTTAAGAAGGCATACAGTTTTAACTTTTTGCTGCAATTTTGGGCTTTTATAGGAGAAATGGGCTGTAAAAGAAGTACCTGTAAACCAGAGAGCATTTAGGAAATTGTTTATGGGTGGTCATGAAGGTGATCTTCAGGATATGAGATACATAGTTTACATAACCTTTGTTCTCCTGATGTGAAGTTTGTATTCATTTTCCTACAACTCAGCACTTTTGTTGTCCGTTACACTATTTAGAAGGATAAATGTTTTATTTGCTTTATTTTTGCTTTTCAAAGAGTTGTCATAATCATGGCAGTTATGTTTTTGGCACTATCAATGCCAGAATTCATGGGAAATTTATCAAATGATTACAAGTTATTTCCCATTAAATAGAGTAACTGTCGCAGTATCCTAAAGGAAACCGAGGGCTTTTTTGAAAGTCATGTATGTTTTATGATTAGCTTTGTGATCAGAGAGAACATTCTGTCTTGTTTTGCCTTATGTGACTGTTGATCCACGTGACTGTTGATCCTTGTTGTGAAGTAAAAGAGCTTATTTTGTTATACTACTTTGTATGATGGAATAAGTCACACTCTGAAGGAAAAAACCCAAAACTGGAATTGTCAAAATTTTTATTCCTATTTGCAAAACTCTTAGGTAATAACATCAGAGCTTTTTCTTATCATAAACTCTTGATTGTCAGCAAGAGAATTAGATGTAGTCGGTTCTGTCCCAGTTGGAATTCCCTTCCCTTTCTAAGCTCTCTCCTTAATGGTATTCATGATGTCAGGATAACGAGTGTGTAAAAGAAAATGTAGTGAGTGTTCTGTATCACACATCCAAACTCATGCATTTATGGACTCAAAATCTTTTCAGTTATTTGAATTATCTATAGCTATATTATTATATTAGCATGGGTTGTCAAAAATCTACCAGATTTAAGAGTAAAGAAGAGAAAAGTAATATAAACAAAGAGATGAGGGGAAGAAAATGGCTTCCTTTTTAAGGTATTATTAATTGTTCATATAGTTTATGATCTAAAAATGATATTTATTTTTAAAAATCCAAGTTTGGTACCTGTAACGTGGAAACATTGCCTTTTCTATACATTCCTCATCGTTTCCCCAGAAAATTATTTTTAAGAGTGTATGAGACCAGATTAAATATCCATATTCAGTTTGGTCAAATTTTTAAAAATAAATATTTAAATGAGACTCTATCCTTTGTGTATTTGGTATACATCAACACTTAGCAAATCAAGGATCAGAAAGAAACTGGGGATTAGCCATCTCTGTGTTTCCCTTTGCACATTGGGTACAGTGGGTGGCATTAGTATGCACTAGCTGCAGAGTTGTAGCACCTTATGAAAGTAAGTAGTGTTAAGTACAATAAACCTTGAATAATTTAACATTCCTTTATATCCTCCAAACAGTGTCAAATCTGGCGTAGAACAGATTTTTTCCCCCCAAAGGACTCCATCTTTGTTCTTTTGTTCACTCTTTGAAATCCAGTTATGATCAATAGATTTTGAGAATTTGTGGCTTTCTATATCAGCACTGGAGTGGTTGGTTGTGAGTATTAAAACCTACTACTGTTTTCCCTCAATAACATGTAATAGCTGTGTTCTTGCTTAGAAGGTATGGTTAGAAAAATGTGAACGATCACTTAAACCAAAGCCAGTTATTAGGAGTATTCTCTCCTGTTGGTTTACCTTCACCTCAGAACTACAAGAATATTACAGTACACAACAGCTGTCTGTAACATTTCTACCAGTTGTTTCAGTAGTTTATTGGTCTTGGCATTTCTTGGCACTATGGTTCTCTGTTCTTGGTGATGTCTTATTTTTTTGTGATTTTTTTTTTTTTAATAACTGAGTGGGACTATAAATGTAGATGTGTATCAGTACCAAGAAATTCTTTTCTCAAATCTCTATAGTTCTGATTTCTATTCAAGTCTTTTAAACATGTTTTTTCTTGCTGAGTAGCAAAGAACTTTTATTTTCCACTTTCCTATATGCTAAAAATGTATGGACACAGCATTTCAATTAACTGAATTGCATATAGTTTTTTTGCTGAAAACTTTTATCTGTAAACACGATTGCCTTGTTCAGTTTTGTTGTAAACTGACTTACCATAAGATGCACTGTTGATATGCTTTTTGATGTGTGTTTGTTTGATAAGGGTGATAAAATAAAGCTTAAAAACAAATGAATTGCTTTTTATATTTCAATTATTTCTGTGTTTAGTATAAATATTCAAGATTAGGTAACAGGTGAGTATACTTATTTTATGGTTTAATTTTTACTGAGAGCTACCATTGAAAACTTTTCATATAGCTTCATTCATTCATTTCTAAAGACTATAATTTTTCACTTTTGAAAATAGTGCATAAACTGACAATACCAAAATGTAATTTTTATTTTGGAATAAATGTTTTTGATTATGTAGAAACAGCCTTATCTCATGAAAAGAACCAGAATTCGTAATTGAGAAACTTGTGTTCTAATCTTGGATCTTTTATTAAGTTGGATGACGTTAATCAAGTGACTTAATTTCTGACAATAGTATGAGATCGTAGGTTCGACCATCAGTTGTGGAGCATCTCCTAGATGATGGTACTATTTTAGATTATGTCATGTTTAATGTTCCGTTTTACATTTATGAAAAATAAAGCCCAAATAGGATAAATAAACTTGCCCAACATTTACTGTGACTTACAGATGGTAATCATATACTGATGTGGCATGTTTTTTAGGAAACCTGTGGCTGTATGATGAATTCAAGGGAAAGAGACTGCCGAGAAGAATACCCTAAGAGGCTGATGACTGTGTTAAGAGCTCAGACTAGAGAAAATGAGTATTTAAATTAGTAATTCTCACACTCCGTGTATAACAGAGTCACCAGGGAGGGCTTGTTAAAATGTAGATTGCTGGACCCTAACCTCTAGAGTTTATAACTGTAGTTTTTGCTGGGTTTGAGAATTTGCATTTCTACCAAGTTGGTGGATTATGCTGCTGCTGGTGCTCTGGAGACCATACTTTGAGAAGCACTGGGCTAAACAAAGGGTGTGGGCTGTAGGATTGAAAAGCCAGACCAGATTCTAGCTAATAGGGAATCATTTTCAATCCCTTCTTCTCCCTGATAATTGCAGTAATGATAGTAACTAATTGAGCACTTCTTTTGCGCCAGGCACTGTGCTAAATGCTTTTTTGTACACTTATCATTTTTTACCCTACATTTAATCCTAATCACAAGCCTGTGAAGAAGATACTGGTATTCACTTCATTGGGCAGGGTGGGGTGGCGGGGGGGGGGGGGGGAATGCTCATTTAGATGATTTTACTGCGGATGATTACACAGTAGGTAAATGAATGCCTGGCTCTAAAATAGTGCTCTTAACACCACTATGCTGGATTGCCTTCCAGGCAGCTCAACAGTTCCTCTCTGGTCCGTCTTCCCTTTTCCATTTCCTCTATAATACTTATTTTAGTCCTGATCTCCTTACTTTATCTTCTGACAAGAGCCTCATCTTTAGTCTCATGCTCTCCAGCCTCTACTTTAAAATGTTGACAGTTTTAATTCTTAGAAATAAACCTGATCATGCTACTCGGCACTTCAAAAATTCTTCACATTATTTCCTATCTCTTTTCTTGCCTATTTGCCTTCAAAATAATATCTAATTCCCTCAGATTGGCACATAAGATTTTTCACAATCTGGCTTCTGCAAATCCTGCTGCATTTCCTCCCTCTCTCTGTTTATACTGTATGTCCATCCTAAACTACCCATCTTTTTACACATTCCATGCTTTTTCCTATATTTGAGGACAGGTACCGTGCATACAAAACCACTAGTGCAGATCTATTGGTGGAGAACTGCTAAGGTTGGCGCAGGGACCGCTGTCGTCATGCATCTGGACCTGCAGTGGAATCTAAGTCTGCCCAACCTTGCTACAATCATGAAAGCTTTATCACACACTTGGAATTTAGCATTGATATGGCAATATTCAATACACAGTGAATATTCTATTGTGTAATCTATTGTCTATTCAGTTTGTCTCAACTGTCTCAATATCTTTTATAACCTTTTTTTTCTCTCCTCCCTAAGATCCAATCAAAACTTGTACTTAAAAATGCCTATTGGGAATTTGTGGGATGTTAGTGTCCTGCAGAATAGTTTGCAAAACACTAGCTTAGATTTATATTTAAATCTGTCCCTTTTCTTGTAATAAATGCTAACGCTTCATTTAAAATGTGTTTTCCAGCAATTCCTTGGTAGTCTGGTGATTAGGACTCATTGCTTTCACTGCCATGGTATGGGTTCAGTCCCTAGTCAGGAAATCAAGATCCCATAAGGTATGTAGCACAGCCAAAATAATTTAAAAATTTAAAAATAAAATGTGTGTTTTTAGGGGAAGCAATATTGCCTGAACTGTATATTTTATCTTGTGGATTTCTCAATCCACAGGGGAAGTAGAACTATAGTTACTATGTCTGACAAAATAGTAAATATCCTACAGAAAATTAACTATTTTCAAGACTATGCCTTTTAATTTTTGAAAAATTTTATTCATTTGTTTTTGGATGTGCTGGGATTTTATTGCTCTGTGGGCTTTTCTCTGGCTACAGCGAGCAGGGGTTGCTCTCTAGCTGTGACGTGCAGGCTTCTCATTGCAGTGGCTTCTCATTGTGGAGCACAGACTGTAGGGCATGCAGGCTTCAGTAGCCATGGCACATAGACTCTGTAATTGCGGCTCCCTGGCTCTGGAGCACAGGCTCAGTAGTTGTGGCACATGGGCTTATTAGTTGCTCTGCGGCCTGTGGGATCTGCCCAGAAAGTGCAAGTGAAAGTCGCTCAGTCTTGTCTGACTCTGTCAGCCCATAGGCTATATAGTCCATGGATTTTCCAGGCCAGAATACTGGAGTGGGTAGACAGTCCCTTCTCCAGGGGATCTTCCCAACCCAGGGATCGAACCCAGGTCTCCTGTATTGCGGGCAGATTCCTTACCAGCTGAGCCACTTGGGAAGCCCAAGAATATTTGAGTGGGTAGCTTGTCTCTTCTCCAGTAGATCTTCCTGACCCAGGAATCAGATGGGTTTCCTGCATTGCAGGCGGATTCTTTACCAACTGAGCTACTAGGGAATTCCGGGATCTTCCCAGAACAGGGATCAAATCTGTGTCTCCTGGATTGGCAGGCAGACTTTTTACCACTGAGCCACAGGGAAGCCCTCTGCCCTTAAATTTAGTGTACAAGCAAGTATATTAAAAAAAAAAAATTCTATTTCTAATGACATAAATTCCATAGTTAAAAGAAAACTTGGAAGAATTAAAATATGTTTCTTTCTTGTCCTTCTATGTCACTAAATATGGATTTGGGGCAGAAGAATTGACATGCTGAAAATGGCATATGCTTCAGGGCCTAAACTTTAAAAAAATATTTTAATGGAATATGTGACTTTAAAAGGAAAAGGAGGGAACAAGTAAGATCTAAGGAACCATCATAATTGACAAATGTCTTAGTGATCTTCAATAAAAAGGATAAACTTTTATTGCAAAGTTCCGTGACAATAATGCTTAACACATGTTTAGGAATCATACCAGACAACATCCCAGGGGCCCTGCTAATTTACTAGGTGTGGTAAAGTTTTGACCCATGAGGTCAAAACTGGTCATCATTTGTAGCTAACTGGAGAAATCCTTCCCAAACTCTTTAGGGAAATCAGTTGTACTGCATCCTGACTTTCTGTATCCTGTGAATTAGGTGACAGGGCATCAAAGTTGTCCACTAGTAGCTGGGTTTTCCTGAATGAAGATGGAAAATAGCATGAACATTCTTGCTCATCTGGAATAAATGCTACTATGTCAGTTTTGCATGTAGAAGTTTCTAATACTCTTTGCCATTACTCATCACTTATAGTATTATTAGATTAATTATGTTTCTAGACTTTAATCATACTTAATAATTTGAAAAGTTAGGGAAAATTCTGTTTTTAACCACATAAACCAAAGGATCTTTTTCACGCCCTTTGCTACCCCATGGACTGCAGCACGCCATGCTTTCTTGTCCTTCACTTGTCTCCTGGAGTTTGCTCAAACTCATGTCCATTGAGTTGGTGATTTCCAGCATCAGGGTCTTTTCCAATGAGTTAGGTCTTCCCATCAGGTGGCCAAAGTATTGGAGCTTCAGCATCAGTCCTTCCAGTGAATATTCAGGGTTGATTTCCTTTAGGATTGACTGATTTGATCTCCTTGCTGTCCAAGAGACTCTCAAGAGTCTTCTCCAGCACCACAGTTCAAAAGCATCAATTTCTTTGGCGCTTAGCCTTCTTTATGGTCCAACTCTCACATTCATACATGACTACTGGAAAAACCATGGCTTTGATTATACAGAACTTTGCCAGCAAAGTGATGTCTCTACTTTTCAATATACTGTCTAGGTATGTCATAGCTTTTCTTCTAAAGAGCAAGAATTTTTTTATTTTTTGGCTGCTGTCAACATCCACAGAAAATAAAATCTGTCACTGTTTCCACTTTTCCCCCATCTGTTTACCATGAAGTGATGGGACTGGATGCCATGATCTTCGTTTTTTGAATGTTGAATTTTAAGCCAACTTTTTCACTCTCCTCTTTCATCAAGAGGCTCTTTAGTTTCTCTTCACTTTCTGCCATTAGAGTGGTATCATCTGCATACCTCAGGTTGATATTTCTCCTGGCAACCTTGATTCCAGCTTGTGAATCTTCCCACCCAGCATTTCCCATCATAAGTTGCAAACAGGGTGACAGTATACAGCCTTGACATACTCTCTTCCCATTTTTGAACCAGTCTGTTGTTCCATGTCTAGTTCTAACTGTTGCTTCTTGACCTGCATACAGGTTTCTCAGGAGACGGGTAAGGTAGTCTGGTGTTCCCATCTCTTTTAAGAATTTTCCACAGTTTGTTATGATCCACACAGTCAAAGGCTTTAGCATAGTCAATGATGCAGATGTTTCTTTGGAATTCCCTTGCTTTTTCTGTGATTCAGTGGATATTGGCTATTTGATCTCTGATTCCTCTGCCTTTTCTAAATCCACTTTATACATCTGAAAGTTCTTGATTCATGTACTGTTGCAGCCTAGCTTGAAGGATTTTGAGCATTACCTTGCTAGTGTGTTAAATGAATTGTCTGGTAGCTTGAATATTCTTTGGCATTGCCTTTCTTTGGGATAAAAGTGACCTTTTCCAGTCTTGTGGCTGCTGCTGAGTTTTCCAAATTTGCTGGCATATTGAGTGCAGAACTTTAATAGCACTTTAATCCTTTTTTAAGATGATTATATTTAGCTCCTTTCCCATGATCTAAGTGACCATAGCCATTCTCACTCAACCTCAACCTATATGCCAAACACGTATTTATCAAATATGTATTTCATCCCAGCCATTTCCCCCCTTTATTGCACACCAGACTAATATATCAAATATCCTACAGATGTTATCACTTGGATACTTCAAATTTTGATATGTGCAAAACCCAGTATGTGATCTTTATCCCTACATGATGCATAAAGTAGAGCTGAATTGAATAGAGAAGAGACAAAAAATACAAGGACACAGCTGAGGTTGTGAAATACATGGGTAGCAATATAGCCAGGTCTTACACAGACATAAGGACCAAAAATGGGACGCTGCCAATACTCTCAGGTTATGTTCCTACTCTGCCGGTTTGGGGATGTGCCTGCTTTAGTTGTGTCTCTCTTCGTCTTCTTCCTGCTACTATTACTACTGCTGTTTTCTCTCTGGATGTGGTTGCCACAGCAGAAACAATTAAAATTCCAGCCACGATTTAAAAACTTTGTCCTTCTATAGATCTGATCTCAAGCCATCAGAAAAGATTATCTATTTTTAAGTGTCCATTCTAGATCAATAAGATATGACCAGGTGCTGGCCTCCACTATGCAGACTATTGTGACTCTTCCTTTGGCAGGGAGCAGCCCTTGTAAAAGGGACAGTTGCTCATTAGCCGAGGAGATATCTCAAAACTTACCTTGGAACAAAAAACGAACTTCCCTGTTGGTCCAGTGGTTGAGACTCCATGTGGGGGGCATGGGTCTGATCCCTGGTCAGGGGACTAAGATCCTGCATGCTGTGTGGCAAAAAACAAAAACAAAAACCCGCCCTGATTGTCCTCTTTCCTGGTAATAGCCTATCCACCCAGTTACCTATGTCAGGAACAGGAGCCACCCAGTTTCTCCCTCATTGTCAATATGCAGTCAGTTAAGTCCTGCCCATCCTACTCCTAAGTATCATTTAAAATTTATTCCTTGACCTTTATGCAGTTCAGGTGCATGACTACCAACAAGCTTCGTAATGCCATACGATAGAACAAGACTTAGCATCCAGTGACAGCCTCTCCCAGAAACTGCAGAGGATTTGCTACTAAGCCTACCAAATGGCTGACATTTGCAGAAAACCTATGCTTTGTGCAGAGCCAAAGAAAAATGAGTTATGAATGCCCCACTTCCTATTCTGAAATTTACCATTTGGTTCACTCACGGTCCTCTAGAAATGAGTAGGTAAGAACATGGAATGATGGCAAGGGTGAAACTCTAAATGTGTTCCTTCTACATGGAACAGCAGCAGTGGGGACTAGGTATTCACCCAGCGCTTTGATTCAGAGATGGTTCCCAGCTTATCATCTCTTCTTGTCATTGCTGCATAGTCATCAAGGACCTCAGTGTCTGACTTTGAGACTGTAGCCAAGAGAACTTGGGGGTTGGTGCTCTGATGAAAGGTAACATGGAGCTGTAGCCTCTGACCTAGGGTCCTTCAAAGTAGTGAGTTGGTGTCATTTTCAAGGTTTGGGCAGATTGGAATTCTGCCACTCAAAATGGCTTCCATAAACTTATTCATATACCTATTTATGCACACAATCATTTTCTTCTTCCAGTCCAAGGGAAAATCAACTAATTGGCTAACCTTTAGGAATAGGGAAGATCTATCTGGCAAGGCCTTATTGATGGTGTAACACTGGTTGGTATTACCAGTTGGAAATAATGGCCAAGGGTTAAAGGAACAGAAGGTTCTTTTTCTTTTTAGTATCTGCTCTTTTCAATGCTATATTTCCCCCAGTATCTTTTTGGACAGAACATCAGGGCTACTTGTCTGCTTATAAAGGCCAAATTACTACAATAAAAGACAGAGATAATCTGATGCCATACATGTGAGTGTATGAGAGAGACAGAGAAAGACACGCAGAGATGGAATTAGACATTTAAAGACCAGGCAAAGGAAGTTTCTTGGAAATGCAGACAGACTGGTAAGTTTGAGTGATAAGGGATTGTATGATTCACCATCACAGTTTTAGACTTGGAGAGACTGTCACACATTGATACTATGACTTAAGCAGCTTCTTAGGGCTTCCCTGGTAGCTCAGACGGTAAAGAATCTGCCTGCAGTGCAGAAGACCCAAGTTGGATCCCTGGGTCAGAGAGATCCCTCGGAAAAGGGATGGCAACCCACTCCAGTGTCCTTGCCTGGAGAAACCCGTGACAGAGGAGCCTGGAAGGCTATAGTCCATAGGGTCCCAAAGAGTCAGACATGCATGCAAGTAGCTTCTTAAACTCTCCAAGCCTTGGTTAACTCATTGTAACAGAGATAATGGTTGTAATTACATCATAAAATTGTTATGATGACTAAATGAGCTAATTCACATGCAGTGCTCCATTAAGAGTTTCTTCTTTCCTTTTGCTTTGTTTTCATCATCGTCATAATTAATCATATCAGGTGACATGTTGAACTTTTCACAGCTTTCTCCTTTCAGTATTATCTCCATTTTTCCAACCCTGTTGGTTTAGTACACAGTTAATCCTGACCACATTTGATGTAAGAAACATCCTAAATAGGTTTTTTTTCCTTTATTTTGCAAATCCATCCGTTTTTGTTTCTAACAAGTGTGCAGTTGGAAAACTCATTTCTACTTGGAATTGTTGGAAAATGTGTCAACTATGATGGATCCAGAGTATAATTATTAAGGCTTTTTCATTCTTCCCTATTATCACTGTTATTATTATTGTAAGTTCTTAAGCCTTCCTAGGAAATAAGTAAGTATGAACTTTATATTCTTTACCCTTTGATGTTGTGGGCAAAAAATACTGCAACCATCAAATTTTTATTTCATATATATTATTATTAAATTAACCTCATTAATACAGTTTTGCTATCAGGCAGGTCTGAATGAAGATTGGAGCAAGATTTTTGTTTTGGATTTTAGTATTCTCTTTTCCGTCCAAAGATTTTGAGCATTTCACTTTGCTTATTGCTTCTAGCTGTGTGATTAGCTGAAAGAGGATTATTATTTCAGGATGAAAAACTTAGTAGGTTGCCTGATAATTAATTTACAAAAGATGTTTTTCTGTTAACGTAGGTGTAACCCTGCATGGGCTAATTTTTTTCTTAAGCTGTTGGTTTAATAGGTCAAGAGTAAAGTTTTGTGACCTTACTCAGTCTGTCCCCAGTGTGGCCAGAATTTCCAGCCTTAAGTCCCTCCTTAGTTATACTTTTCACAATTGGCTTCAACATAGCTGAACAGTTTTGTAGATAGGCTCCACATCCCTGCGCTCTGTGTAGGCAGACTACAGTGCTTGGATAAAATCCACACTTCATTCACTGCTTATGATATTTCTTTGAGTTTGAGAAACATGATCTGGGACACTAATTTTCTAGTTTTTCGAGAGAAAACAAAAATCACACACACTAGTAATGCATGACCTCAGAGGATGTGAATGGACTCTGACCACGACGTGTCTCAGCCTTCTGGTTGCCTGACTTCACAGGCCTTTCATTATTCTTGCACCACACCGCCCTGCAGCCCTTCTAAAGTTCCTCAGCAACATAGAGACTTGAAACTTCGTTTATGGAAAAGCAAAGTTTTTAATCAAGGTAAGTACGATAACTGATCTTTGTTAAAACAGCCTAGCAAATGCTCAGCCCATCTACAGAAGAGTGCAGGTCTGCCTGACCATGCTGAGTTAGCAGCCAAGCCTGCAGGATAACAGAATCCTTCTATGATATATGAAGTTGCATTTCTCCCACCCAAAGATATTATTTGTAATAAAAAGGTACCATGTTAAAAAATTAGATGGAATAATTAAGATACTATATATAAGCTCTGAACAAGAAACCAGGGAATCCCTGATCATTTTAACAGAGTTTTGAGGTGACCATCACAGATTGCAAAAATTTGGTTTTACAAGTTGCAATTCATAGCTCCAGGGAGAATTCAGCTTTTCTTTGGGGGAGCAATTTAATGGGCATTTGGGCTGTATAAAGGTAGTACTCACAGACTAGTGTGTGGAAATAAGGAGGCAAACTGCTTTGTATAGCCAGGACTGTGCTCCTTGGGTACAGAGAAAGTTGAGTGGTCACCTTATTTTCTGCAAGTGGGGAATCCAAACACAAGGAATTGGGATTATTTTGTTTGGATATCAGAAATACGTTGCTCTCAGGAAGCTAAAAACCTACAGTATAAGTGCTGTACATATTGGATCCACTGAGATAGTTTGGAACTCTGGTGCAGTAACAACATACATCTTAAGACTAACAGCTTCCCTAGAACTGAGTCAAGAGCAGATCCTCATCATGGCTACCAAATGGGTTTTCAGAATGCCCACTGACTGATCAGTCTCTTCTTGACCACACCCTCTCTTTCCTCAGTTCTCTGTTCTCTCTCAGCCTCTGCCATCAAACTCCCTCAATTGAATCACCCCACAGTTACTATTCTCTTGGGAAATTCTAGTCCCACCTACTGAAGAAGTGTCAGGAAGCATTTAACAGGAGGCTTCCTGTGTGCTGTTTTGGATCTGTCATGAATCCTCTGTCCCTTATTAATTTCTGAATATTCAGGAATTAAGAGGAGTTGGCAAACCGCTCCTGGGGCTGATGAATGCATGCATTTCCTTTGTTAGTTTTCCATATGGTGATAAGTAACTATTTATGACCCTCTTCCTTTTTGTGAACCATACGGTAAAAGTGATTATTTACAACCCTCTGTCTTTGATATGGATTGCCTTATGATAATTTGTTAGTCTGGACTTTTGATTTTTATCTTTGCTGAAAATAGCTACCTTGTAAGACAGTATATATACCCATACTATGTTGAATAAAACACCTTTCCTCCATCAGAGCTTGAGTCCCCGTGTCTGTCTGTCTTTCTCTTTCTCTCTCTCTCCCGGCTAATTCTTTGTAGCACAGAAGCCCACTGAGCTCACTTTCTTGCCCGGGCTTCTAAGACCCTCTTGAGAAGGCACGCTGTGCCTTCACTCCCTCGAGAGGGTGCCTGGTGCCTACGTGAAGCAGCACAAGCTCTGTGCCAAGAGCTTTATTGGTTTTCTGTGTAAACCAAGGAATATCAGCCTCTTTCTTTTACTTTCTTATCGTCGACTCCAGACCACCAGGTTCTGGTCCATTAAAGGACCTCAACAAAGAAGGAACTTTTTCTTCTCTGACTCTTCCTCAGCATTTCAGGGAAATGCTCCCAGCTTTGGTTAAATGGTGATGATGACTCCTTCCCACTCAGACTGTGTCAGCTCCTCGGATAAGAGGAACCAGCTGTTCTTTCTGGACTGAGCATGAAGAGGATGCTCCAAATCCAGTTGTTTCCCCATCAACGAGAGTAACCAATGATTTCCTATTGACTTCACCTGAAGAATGAGTAAGACTCAAACTAACCAAGACATTTATTTTTTCCCTTTAAGAAACATGATGAAACATTAAAGATGACTATTGATTTGGCTACTCCTTTCAACCAACATTGATCGCTGGGTCGGGAAGATCCCCTGGGGAAGGAAATGGCAACCCACTCCAGTACTCTTGCCTGGAGAATCCCATGGAGGGAGGAGCCTGGTAGGCTACAGTCCATGGGGTCGCAAAGAGTCGGACACGACTGAGCGACTTCACTCACTCACTTCAACCAACATCCCCTTAGTTATTGAAGATTTGCTTTTTCGTAGGCCTGGCTGTAAATGCTTTTTTTTTTTCCTATAAAAAGAGAGGGTGGCGCTGACTCAAGATTCTTTTCTTTCCTAGTCCAAGTTTTATCCTGATGGTAGTCCATCCTACTGGCAATGATAGTTTTTAAGAGCAAATAGGTCTCAGTCCATGTTATATTTTACAAGTTCTTAAAGGATAAAATATGCACCCACAAGGAAGAAAAGTTTTGCATATCAAGAGCAACATAATTTTTTTTTTTTTGGAGCTAAACATCTGGTTTCTTCTTAAAGAACAGAATCTTTGTTGATCTTTGTATAACCAAAATGTATGTCTTAGGCACTCTTCAAGTTCAGAGGGCTATAGCTTTCTCTTCTACCCCAGTAGTTGGTATGAGAAAAAATTTTTTTTACAAATCTTAGAACCTTGGAAGAGGGCTATGATCTTCAGACCAATAGGAGATTTATTTCCACCTCCTGAAGCTAATGTTAATACACACACACACACACACACACACACACACACACACACAGTTTGAAAGGAGAGAAGGGGAGAGAGGATGATATTAAATATGTCTTTCTCTAAGTGGTATCATTATAAAATATTTCTGGAGAGAGGACTCTTTTCTGTATTGTTCAATTTTTCAAAAACAAGTGTATGTTGCATTTGCAATTACAAAAAGCCCACAATCATTATTTTGAAAAGAACTAGAGCATTAGAGACTGTATCACGCCAGTGGCCTGGTATATATGCTCAGTGAATGTGAGTCTCATCTCTGATGAAAAGGAACATACTGTACTTCTAGCAGAAAAAAGTTATAATGTGATATGCTAAAGCAATAAATTTCTATGATAGTATAGAAAATCGCCTCTACTGCCCTGAGCAGCCAAAATTATAAAGTGTTCTTAAGTCAATGGCTGTTCTATGAGTTAATTCTATGAGAATATCTAATCTATATAAAACCAGAGAGCAGTATTTCTAGCAGAAAATGTTTTTAAGAAACAAGTGTAAAACTAGACAAATTTTTCAAAAAACAATTGTTTCAGGAGTCTGGGAAAAGACCAAAGACAACAAATAAGGAAGTATATACTTGTGAGAAACTGCTGAACTTCTGAACAAGCAGTGGGAGTCTGCGGTATTCTTGCTTAGGAATGTTTCCTCTTCCCCAAGCCCAAGCTTGATAGTACTACCAAGGTGGGGCTGGCTGTAAAAACCAGCAGCTTCACTGCTAGAAGGGGCTGGGTTGATTTGGATAGAAAGTGAGAAATCCATATTCACTGGCATTGTCAGTAAAAATAGCAAATTTTATGAGAAACAAATGAGTGAATTTCATGTTCTAGAAAACTATCCTTCAAAATGAGGGCAAGGGAAAATGAAGGCAAATTACAAATATTCCCAGATTTTAAAAAATGTTAGGAAATTTATTCCTAGTAGGTTTGCCTCTAAAAATGCTAAAGGATATACTGCAGGCTGAAAGGATATTGTGATGCCAGAAGGCAATTTGCATCCATGCAAAGAAATGAAGAGTATGAGAAATGGTAAATATATGTGTAAATATGATTTTAAAATAGACTGTAATATTTTCCTCTCTTAACTTTTTTAGAAAAGACCCAAGATTGTATTTGTTGTTCAGGCACTCAGTTGTGTCCAACTCTTTACGACCTCATGGGCTGCAGCACACCAATCTTCCCTGTCCATCACCATCTCCTGGAGTTTGCTCAAACTCTTGTCCATTGAGTTGGTGATGCCATCCAACCATCTCATCCTCTGTTGCCCTCTTCTCTTGCCCTCAATCTTTCCCAACATTAGGGTCTTTTCCAATGAGTCAGATCTTCACATCAGGTGGCCAAATTGTTGGAGCTTCAGCTTCACATCAGTCCCTCCAATGAATATTCAGGACTGATTTCCTTTTGGATTGACTGGTTTGATCTCCATGCAGTCCAGGAGACTCTCAAGAGTCTCCTCCAATACCACAGTTCAAAAGCATCGATCTTCGGTGCTCAGCTTTCTTTATAGTCCAACTCACATCCATCCACGACTACTGGAAAAACCAGAGCTTTGACTAAACAGACCTTTTCGGCAAAGTGATGTCTCTACTTTTTAATACACTGTCTAGGTATATCATAGCTTTTCTAAGGACCGAGCATTGCTTAATTTCAAGGCTGCAGTCACCATCTGCATATTGGAGCCCAAGAAAATGAAGTGTTATCACTGTTTCCATTTTTTCCCCATCATTTGACAAGGAGTGATGGGACCAGATGCCATGATCTTAGTTTTCTGAATGTTGAGTTTTAAGAGCTTTTTCACTCTCTTCTCTCACCTTCATCAAGAGCTCTTTAGTTCACTTTGTCATTAAAGAGGTATCATCTGCATATCTGAGGTTATTGATATTTCTTCCGGCAATTTTGATTCAAGCTTGTACTTCATCCAGATGGCATTTCACATGATGTTCAGTTCAGTTCAGTTCTGTCGCTCAGTTGTGTCCAAGTCTGTGATCCCATGGACTACAGCACTCCACGCCTCCCTGTCCATCATCAACTGGAGCGTGCTCAGACTCATGTCCATCGAGTTGGTGATGCCATCCAACCATGTCATCCTCTGTTGTCCCCTTCTCCTCCTGCCTTCAATCTTTCCTATCCTAGCATCAGGGTCTTTTCAAATGAGTCAGTTCTTTGCATCAGGTAGCCTAAGTATTGGAGCTTCAGCTTTAACATCAGTCCTTCCAATGAATATTCAGGACTGATTTCCTTTAGGATTGACTGGTTGGATTTCCTTGCAGTCCAAGGGACTCTGAAGAGTCTTCTCCAACACCAGAGTTCAAAAGCATCAATTCTTCAGTGCTCAGCTTTCTTTATAGTCCAACTTTCAGATCCATACATAACTACTGGAAAAACCATAGCTTTGACTAGATGGACCTTTGTTGGCAAAGTAATGTCTCTGCTTTTTAATATGCTGTCTAGGTTTGTCATCGGAGAAGGCAATGGCACCCCACTCCATACTGGAAACTCTTGCCTGGAAAATCCCATGGACGGAGAAGCCTGGAAGGCTGCAGTCCATGGGGTCGCTGAGGTCGGACACAACTGAGCAACTTCACTTTCATGCATTGGAGAAGGAAATGGCAACCCACTCCAGTGTTCTTGCCTGGAGAATCCCAGGGATGGGGGAGTCTAGTGGGCTGCCGTCTATGGGGTCGTACAGAGTTGGACATGACTGAAGTAGTTTAGCAGCAGGTTTGTCATAGCTTTCCTTCCAAGGACCAAGCAGCTTTTAACTTCATGGCTGCAGTCACCATCTGCAGTGATTTTGGAGCCCAAGAAAATGAAGTCTGTTACTGTTTACATTGTCACTGGATAGATGGATTATTGTCACTGATTGATGGATGGATAATTTTCACTGTTCCATCCATCACATGGTATACTCTGTGTATAAATTAAATAAGCAGGTTGATAATACACAGCCTTGATGTACTCCTTTCCCAAATTTGAGCCAGTCTGTCACTCCATGTCCAATTCTATTTACTGCTTCTTGATCTGTATACAGGTTTCTCAGGAGACAGGTAAGGTGTTCTAGTATTCCCATCTCTTTAAGAATTTCCCACAGTTTGTTGTGATCCACATAGTCAAAGGGTTTAGTGTAGTCAATGAAGCAGAAGGAGATGATTTTTGGAAGTCTCTTGCGTTTTCTATGATCCAACAGATGTTGCCAATTTGATCTCTGGTTTCTCTGCCTTTTCTAAATCCAGCTTTTACATCTGAAAGTTCTTGGTTCACATACTGTTCCAGCCTAGCTTGAAAGATTTTAAGCATTACCTTGCTAGCATGTAAAATGAGCTCGATTGTGTGGTAGTTTGAACTTTTTTTTTGCATTGCCCTTCTTTCGGATTGGAATGAAAACTGACCTTTTCCAGTTCTGTGGCCACTGCTGAGTTTTCCAAATTTGCTGACATATTGAGTGCAGCACTTTAACAGCATCATTTTTTAGAATTTGAAATATCTCAGCTGGAATTCCATCACCTCCACTATCTTTGTTCATAGTAACATTTCCTAAGGCCCACTTGACTTCACAGTCCAGGATGTCTGGTTCTAGGTGAGTGATCACACCATTGTGGTTATCCCAGTCATTAAGATCTGTTTTGTACAGTTCTTCTCTATATTCTCGCCATCTCTTCTTAGTATCTTCTGGTTCTGTTAGGTCCATACCACTTCTGTCCTTTATTGTGCCCATCTTTGCATGAAATGGTCCCTTGGTATCTCTAATTTTCTTGAAGAGGTCTCTAGTCTTTCCCATTCTATTGTTTTCCTCTATTTCTTTGTATTTTTCACTTAAGTAGGCTTTCTTACTCTCTTTGCTATTTCTTGGAATTCTGCATTCAGATGGATATATCTTTCCTTTTCTTCCTTGCCTTTTACTTCTTTTCTCAGCTATTTGTAAGGCCTCCTCAGGCAACCATTTTGCCTGTTGCATTTCTTTTTCTTGGGGATGGTTTTTGTCACCACCTCCTGTACAAAAGAATAATTTTAACACTTTACTTTTGGATTTATAACATATCAATATGTAATATATATGAGAAAACGAGGCTATATTGGAGCAAAATTGCTTAACTTTGCCAGGATTGTTACTGTTAACCAGAAGTAGCTTGTAAAAACTTAGAAAGCATACTGTATTTCTTAAAGTAACCATAGGAATATAGCAGCAAACAATTATAGTCAAACCAGCAGAGGAATTAAAATGCTGCACAAAAAGTATTTAACATAGGGAGAGCAAGAAAGGAAGAACAGAAGTCAAAAAAGACATGAGACATAAAACAAATAGCAAAATGCCAAGTATAAATCCAACCATATTAATAATTCCATTAAATGTAAATGGGCTAAACACTGATTAAGTGGCAGAGGTTGTCAGACTGGACAAAAGTCAAGACACAATTATATGTTGTCTATGAGAGATAAATTTCAGAATTAATGATACAGCTGGCTGAAAATAAAAAGATAAAAGAATAATATGCCAACTCAGTTCTTAAAAAATGCCCCAGACCTTATCACCTCACCAAAGAAGATATATAGATGGTTGGTGAATAAACATGAAAAAATGCTCCCCATTATATGTCATCAGAGAAATGCAAATTAAAACCATAAGATATCACTACACTACTGACTAGAGGTATACAGATACTTAATTAGTCACCATTGTCTTTTTTAGACAACACCATGCAATATTTGGGCTTCCCTGGTGGCTCAACTGGTAAAGAATCCACCTGCAATGCGGGAGACCTGAGTTTGGCCCCTGGGTTGGGAA